>NW_027468663.1:25660431-25699870 GCF_046254945.1 Alosa pseudoharengus
AGACAAAAAGGACTTGCTGCCATGCTTCCCTCGTCTGGTTTCAGAGGAAATGGTATAAATGATCAGACAAGTTTATCTAAAGTTATTGAAGCTATGAGAAGCAGGTATGCATGTAACTGCCAGACAGAATTTTGTCTATAGCTATAAATAAGGTAATACAAATTCTATTATAAAATGTTCCTTGATAGGAGCCAAGGGTTTTATAAAACCCTATAAGTGCTGATATTTACCAGTGATTTCCGTGTGTGGTCTCTACAAGCCATCAATGTACAAGACCCAGCCACGATTGCCTGTGAAAGATTTTCTATATTATTTTATTTTATTCATTATAATACCATGCAATTACACAGTAAACTGATACATAAACAATACAAACTACATTGCTTGTCTTGGTCCTGATTAGTTTGCTGTATTGCTGTATTGAGTGTAATTGATGTACCTACCAAAACTCCAACCCACACAGGGGCAGCGATCTTGGTGCTCCAGCCAAGATACCAGGGATTGTAGGTACCCATGGGAAAGAAGGCCAGTATGCCAGACAGAACGCTGGTAATTCCAAAACCTAGCTGGCATCCACTTACTTGACAGACCACCATGGCAGAAATGGTCCTAGGACTCCGAGTGCAATACTGACTTCTGGCATCGGCAATTGAAGTTACTACTATAAAGCACAACCACGGCAACCGTTGTCATTACACATACTTTTACACACAGCAACACATACTTTCACACACACACACACACACACACACATACACCCTGTCCGAGTGACACACACTCACAGCTCCATAGCTGTGTCAATGTTGAGATGAATAGCTCGGGTCCTCTCTGTTTGCTGACACATGGGTGTCAGTAGAGGTAAAACACCTCAAAAGGGCTTTTTCTCGGAGTCAGCTGGCCAGAGCAGAGACCCCTTCTCAGGACTGCCCGCGTGGGGGTCCTTCAGGAGAACGGGTCCCCGCCCAGGTAATACTGACCTACTTCATGCCCACCCCCCCCACCCCCTCCCTCTGGCATGGGCCTGCATTATGACCTGGGACATGAGTATCCCTCACCACACTTCTATGGCTGCTCATCTATCGCTCTGGACAAAAGCGTCTACAAAATACTGTAACTATAGCTATATAACTACATCTATGTTGGCCTGCTGCCAAAACCAGGGTTTGGTATTTTCTTCAGGAGAGCAGAGAAGTGTGGAACACGTGACAAATGTGCAGTAATCATTTCTTTATTTCTTCTCTAGACAAATCTTCAAATCAATTCTGCATCTGGTTTTGCTTTACTGTGATTTTAATTTCCTATTTTAACATTGTATTATTATTTGTTATAGCCTAATTATTTTAAATAAGTGTGCTGGGTCATGGGTGCGTGGGCAAGTCATGCTGCTCCGTCCAGTACTAGTCCAGTCCACTTTTTAATTCTAATTATTTATTTTATTTTTAACTTTGTATTATTTGTTAATGTTTGTCTTGGTGTCATGGGTGCGCTTGCGGCTACGCCGCTCCGTCATCGTCCCTCTGGCATCTCTTGTCTTGTGTGTCAATGTCTTGTGTGTGGAGCACTTTGGGTTGCACTCTGTGCATACAAAAATGCACTATATAAATAAAAGTGACTTGACTTGATTACTATAGGAGCGTAAAATCGTTTCAAATGCACAAATATTCAAGGTTAAAAGATATACAAAGTGCAAGTGGCTAATTCTTACATATCTTTATTTAATTTAATAATTTCAAAAAGGCAAAAAGAAAATAAAACAAAGGATGAAGGAAGGTAGAGGGGAAGGAGAGAGAGAGAGAGAGAGAGAGAGAAATAAAGTCATGCTAATACAAGAGCCAATTGATTAGAGCACTTCAGGAAATGCAGCTACTCATCACTCCTCACCTATGCAAGCAAGGCATACAAAGAGATAAAAGAAAAAGTGGAAAAGATAAAAAAAAATCAAAAAGAAAAAGGATTACACTCAAGAGTTTCTCAAAACAGATTCCGTAGCTGCAAGGTCTTTATACAGGGTGCAATTTTGCATAGAGTAATGAATGTGACCATGGGTTCCAACTTCAATTTCAAGTTTTGATTTTGGCAGTGTTTTTTTAGTTGTACTAATTAGCCTGATTGATATAGCAGTTTGTATTGCTCAGATAGACCCGCAGACTATAAAGGAGAGCTACAAACACATTGCTAAGATAAAATTATATCCAGTTGATTGTCATCTTGTAATGAATTTATACAAAATTCCCTCAAAAATAAAATAACAAAATGACACACAGATTCAGCTTACTGCACATAAGATAACACTGGCAATCACAGACATATCATAATTTAAAAATGCTTTGCCACTCAGTGGCTGAGTTGAACACATGGGAGAAACAAGACAAATAAAACAGACATTTACAGAGGCTATATAAAATAAATGTCCTACTATAGGGTCAGAAAAATAATTCAACTACAGTACACAGGCAGCTAGCTGTCACACATGACAATGGCTTGCAAAACTATGCACTTTTAGCATATATAAATATATTACACTAATTACAGAAACACACAAGTGTGGGCACTAACACTGTCCACTGGGGGCAGCACTGAGAGAGCGTGCTGGGTGTCTTTCAGTACAGGACTGGAGGAGTCACATCAGCCATCCACAGAGAAAAGGCGGAGACAGAGGACGAGGTGGAACCTCTGGTGATGTTGGGGGACATCAGTCATTAGATCATGTTGGCAGCCTTGAGTCCCCGGCTGCCTTAGCGTCCCTCTTAGGCATGACATCTGGGGGACCACTACCACAGACATGTAACGCAACGGAACGCAACATTTTGTTTATGTAAAGCACCTTGAATGACCCCTGTGTATGAAATGCGCAATATAAATAAATTTGATGTGATGTGATGTGATGTGATGTGTGATGACATGTGATGCGATGTGTGACTGTCTGTGACTGTGCAGGACGTGAATGATGTGAGATAAGGCACAGCCATCGTCAAAAAAAGAAAATGAATAATAAATCAGCCTAACATTTTAGACATTGTACAATTTCTGAAGGAATCCCGGTCATATTCTGAAGCTATAAATATATCCAGCAAGACAATTTTGAACAAAAACTTAATTAATATTGCAATATACTGTAAGTCCTCTGAAGCCCCGTGACTACATGACCAGCCTTGCTCATATTTTAAGAAGGATTCTTGGCTGAACATGGAGTTCTGGTTGACGGCAATATTAACTCCTGCAAATGCTTGGAGTGGGAGTTTGAAACAGTAAATATTGTTTCAAGATTGTCTGGACTAAGCCCCCAGTCTACATGTGAAATTGTATGCTAGATACAGATAAACTGCTGCATGAGGAAATGTTTAGATCTTAGACCTGTTATTTCTCACAGGCCTTCTCCCATATGCACTGTAAGTCACCACAACTCACAGACTACTACTATTCCCCATTGCCAATATAATCCATGTGCTGTTTCTGTGCAGTATTACATTTGACCACAGGGAGGCACAATTCACTCATAAAATCACATTGATTGTTCACAGGAAAGGTGTCCAACATGACATAGAAAAGAAAAGGCCAGTTTCTGTGTGCTATCACAGTCTTTCAGTATAGCAGAAGCTACACCATCTCAAACCCTGAAACACTGAAAGAATACCGTACGTAGATCGATTTAGTTACAGTTTGGGAGTCGAGTTGAGTCGAGCTTCTTTGCAGCAACGATGGGCACAACACAAAGCACACAAGAGTATGTCCACCTTCCTCTCGCTCCTTTGTAACATGTGGTAGCTGATGTCCTCATACTTCAAAGGCCAGTTTACGGTCATTTTTCCCACAAAATGGGTCTTGAAATGGATGGACAACATCTGCTGGCAGTTTGTAGTTTTGGGGGGTTGGGGAGTGGGGCTCAGAAAATGACCATTTCACTGCAGAAGTGGAAAATGTGATTCGCTCTACATGTTAAGACATATTGCACATAACAGAAAGCCTTTTGGTTTAGACATCAGCTCTCCTGAACCCCCATACACCCTCACATATTTTCTCTCTTGCGCACACACACACACACACACACACACACACACACACACACACACACACACACACACAGCTGTACAAACACATATACTCAAAAGTTCATTGTTTAAATGCAGAAAAAGGCAATTTTCCCTTTCAGTAGTAGAGAGGATGTGGACTGATAAGCCCCTCTCCCTCTCTGTCTTTCTCTGAATATTTATCTTCTTTGTCGTCCTACAGTTGAGAACAGGCCACAATGCCCGGGAGCTTATGCAGAGAGGTCAGATATGACCAGCTTGTCCATTTTATTCCCAATTTCTGAAGGGACTGTGAGGTCATCAGATTCATAGTCGTCCTCAAAAGACCTGGGGAGGGGGAGGCAGAAGAAACATTTCTGTATTGGGTCCTCATTATTCAATTTAAACATTTCTGTATTGGGTCCTGATTATCACATTTAAACATTTCTGTATTGGGTCCTGATTATCACATTTAAACATTTCTGTATTGGGTCCTGATTATCACATTTAAACATTTCTGTATTGGGTCCTGATTATCACATTTAAACATTTCTGTATTGGGTCATCATTATCACATTTAAACATTTCTGTATTGGGTCATCATTATCACATTTAAACATTTCTGTATTGGGTCCTGATTATCACATTTAAACATTTCTGCATTTGGTCATCATTATCACATTTAAACATTTCTGTGTTGGGTCCTCATTATTAAATTTAAACATGGTGTGGAAAGAAGCCCCCCTGAGACCAAGCCAGTCCTGACAGCTGTCCCTACCCAGATTAGCGAGAGGAGAGGCTGAATTGCTGCATGGACACTGCCATTGTGAGAGTGGGGCCAAGCACATACTGCATTGACCACTAGAGTCACGAAACAGTACTGGGTCACTTCACATGGCTAAGGCTTTCTCTTACACACAAGTTTTGCTTTATGATCATCGGTTTATATTTCCAAGTCAATGTCTAGATCTACAGTAGGGCCACCGCTACTTGATTGTCAGCACTACGTGTTTATGTGAGGGGTCATTTTCTACACAGTCAAATACACCTTGAGAATTTCTTTCCAAACACTTCAAATGTGAATGGCTGTGACTGTCACTGTTACCCTAGTGGTGAAGCTAGTTGCTAACGGTGTGACATGTACTAAGTCAACCACGATGGGATGGCTGTGACTGTCACTGGCTGTTTCTCAAAGTCAAGGATTCATGCTTGGTAGAACGAGCTCTTCCGAGTTAAATCCTTCAGAGACGAGGCAAGGCTTTTTCTTAGCATTTGGAAAACACACAATGGAACAGACTAGCGAGTGTGCAGGAAGCTGCAGGTGTGCGTTATTAAACATCATGCCTCCTGCGCGCTTCTTTTTGAAAAACAATGAATGGACCAGTCATTCTCCCACGTGTATAAATTTAATTATACATGTTTGATTAATTTACCAATATAAACCACAGAGCAGCAACTATTAAGCAACATCGTAAAGAGAAAAGTGTAATATTTAGCTTGCAATGGTGATCATTAGAAAATGCTTAAATACCCTTCCTAAATGCCTTATTTACACAATTACGGTGTGAGAGTTCAAAGTTGTCAAAATGATTTGAGCCCATATTTCATTTAGGTAACTTTGCATAGATTCCCATCACTGTTACCCCTAGTGGTGAAGCTAGTTGCTAACGGTGTGACATGCGCTAAGTCAGTCATGATGGGATGGCTGTCGGGGGCTACTAGCTTACCCATCTTGGAGCTGCTCGTTGGCCGTCTCCTCGGCAACCAGGATCTCATACTCCTCCGCAGCATACTTATCCCAGTCAGACGGCTCTGGGCTGTCACTGTCCAGATCCTGAGAGGCACAGCGCACACACACACAAAGTTCATGATTCATCCAAACATTTAAAAGAGTCTAACAGAAGCAAAGAAAACAAACTATTATATGGTTAGAATCATGAATAAATGTGGATGTCGATGAATGAATGAATGAATGAATAAAAAATGGGAAATGAATGAATGAATGGGAAAGTGACCAATCCCCCACCTTTTGCACTGCAAATGGATCTCTCTGCTCGTGGTCGAGATACTTCTCCAGGTTGAAGAAAGTGTCGAAGAATATGTGTGCCATCCTGCAGCGCTTGAGGTCACGTAACGTTATTTTACCTATGTTCAAACAAACACACACACACACACACACACACACACACACACACACACACACACACACACACACACACACATATTATAAGCATAAGAGGAATGCATGAGACACAGAAAGTAAAATTGATAGATTGACAGACAGAAAGATAGACAGACAGAGAGAGAGAGACAGACAGACAGACAGACAGACAGACAGAGAGACAGGAGTCCCACCTTGGCACTCTGGCTTGACCAGGTCCAGCATCTGGCACAGGAGATCGTGGAAGGGCAGCGGCTCGATGCCCATGCCCTCCATGCGCTCGCACTGCTCCTCATAGAAGTACTCCAGCTCGTACATGGACAGCACGCCGTCCCCGTCGACGTCCATGCAGCGGAACCAGTACTCAACGCTGAGCCAGGGACACAAGTACAAAATCAGTTACACATGGCGAGGGGTAGCAGGACCGCACATTTCATCACATTTCATCAGCCCCTTTGGCCAAAGGCTGACTCAGTAAGCTAACTCATTCTATATTGTATTTTCCTATTTTTGTAAAAAGCCATAACACAACTTTGAAAGTTTTGTAGGGAGATTGGGCCCCATTCTATTTCTCTTTCACTACTTTCTCCTGTACTTGCTTAGTTAGGTTCGTTTGTTATTTTGACCTTTCCCCATCCTGAAGTTTTATGCTTCCTGTTTCATAAATTAATTAAATTATTTTGATACAATTTACTGTAGTGTTATAAAATACTGGGTACAGGAGAAGGGACTCTCCACGTTGTTGATTAAGTTCCCCTAACCCCTTGAGTGAAAAAAGGCGATGCACATCAGCATCTTATCAATCTCATATCTGTAGAGGACTATGGCCCACACTTTTCTCTCTTATCAAAAAGTTTGGCTTGTAGAAGAGTGGAAGAGCAAAAGAGCTAAGAGATTAACGCTGGACACTTGTGGTCTTACCTAGACACTTGTGGTCTTACCGAGACACTTGTGGTCTTACCGAGACACTCATGGTCTTACCTGGTTGCATTTTTCTTGTCTTCTTCTGAGATGAGGAACCAGACAAACTCGGCGTAGCTCATGCGCCCTTCCCTCTGCACGGAGTTCCCTCTGCGGAGACAGGCCGGAAAAAAACAGTTTCAGATGGGAAAACACGGACTTCACAACACAGACACATGAGGGCTCAGAGAGGTGAAGCCACTGGAGGTGAACTCTCCATGCAGCTTATTGCCAGAGCCCGAGAGCACTCAGATATCTGATGTGATTTCTACCATGATGGGTGGTCCCTCACCTTGTGACCGCTCCAGAGAAGAGCCGCTCAATGATTCTGTTTGATGAGGCTGGGGAAAAGGAACATCGGACATGACGTTAGAGCAGGCTCAGACCGCTGCATATGCACCGCATCATTAAAGCCTTTGAACAGGGACAGATCCGTACAGTCCAGTATCTGAGGCTGCAACCTCACTATTCCAGCCCAGTATCTGAGGCTGCAACCTCACTATTCCAGCCCAGTATCTGAGGCTGCAACCTCACTATTCCAGCCCAGTATCTGAGGCTGCAACCTCACTATTCCAGCCCAGTATCTGAGGCTGCATCCTCACTATTCCAGCCCAGTATCTGAGGCTGCAACCTCACTATTCCAGCCCAGTATCTGAGGCTGCATCCTCACTATTCTAGTCCAGTATCTGAGGCTGCAACCTCACTATTCTAGTCCAGTATCTGAGGCTGCAACCTCACTATTTTTGTTTGGTTTGTGCCTCTCGTCCACCTACTACTCCAGTGTCTTCAAACTCCTCAAAACTCAACGATTTGAAGAACACTGGCGGCGGCATTTTCAAAATGTTGGCTTTGCGTACTTAAAACGTACTTAAAACGGATGTGTGTGGAGGCATCCTGAGATGATCACATGGGCCCTCTCTCCACTTACCATGGTCATTGTATCTGGCCAAGTCCTTGGGGTCAATGAAGAGGTCATGGTCAGTGTCCAGCTCCCAGAATTTACAGTAGATGACATAAAAGTGTTCATAGGAGAAGTAGTCTGTGATCTGGTTTATGTCGTCCTCCTCCTCCAAAAGGCCAAGGGTCTAACCACAAAGACATTGAGAAATCTTAAGCACTTCAAGCTACATTTTCACTTCTAGGACCACCACATGAATGAATATGCAGGCAGGTGATTGGACTGTTGCTCTTAAGTGGGTTTCTGGAGAGGTCTAGCAAACACGTCAAGATCTACAAAATTACAAGCTACAGTATGCTAACATAGTCACAATTATAAAGCAATGTCTAAATGGCTAACTGATACACTACAACATTGATTTATCAAGGTAGATGTTGAAAGCCCTGTCAGAAACGCATGTGAAGACTGTCGTCTGGGGCACTTATGGGCGAAGGACAGGGCTGAATCTGATCACGGCTCACCTGCAGGAAGTTACTCCTCCTCAGCTCCATCATGGAGATGCGGCCCGTCCAGGAGCGGTTCACTGTGTAGAATATCCGCTGTATCACCTGAACACACACACACACACACACACACACACACACACACACACACACACACACACACACACACACACACACACACACACACACACACACACAAGGAAGTTAGGCACAAGTTCAATGCTGTTACGAAGGTTGAGAAGCAGTGAATCAAGGCCTCCTCCCTAATTCTTTAGGGGCCTCTCCATGACCTCACGGGTCACCTTGGTCAGTCCTATTGAGGTAAGATCAGGAGTGGTCGTACATCTTCACTAGACAACCTTTGGTGACGTGATATGAACATAATGTAAACTGCCTCCATGGTGAACAAGCATGGGGGGTAAAGCTGACACAAGGTCAGTCAGCTGAGCTCTTGAGCCTGAGGTGAGCCTTCTCTCCACCGGCCATTAGTGCTTCATTACTCTGGGTGCACATGATCAATCATCTGTGGCTCGCTTACTTTCCATGAGGCTGATGTGACCATCAGGGGGACCAGCTGAAGGCTAGCTGATGATGACAATAGCCCCCCCACCCCCAACTCTCTACCCCCCGAGGTTTGGTTTCACAGAGCTGGGGCAGATTAGCGTGCGTTTCCTGGTAGACCTCCACTGCAGCCCCCCCCCCACCAGGGCCGCCCATCAGGGGTGTAAGTAATGCCGGGAGAGAGGAAGCGTCTAAATAAGGGCGTGTATAGGGCCCGCGGGGCTGCGGCCGCTACGCTGTGTATCAGTGTTTCCGTGATGTCAGGGCAAGCTGACGCCATCCCCCTTTCAGCCCAGCCAATGGCCACCCCCCAACCCCCCCCACAGCCCCCCCCCACCAACACCCTCCCCCTCCCTGCCCCTCTTACTCCTCCCTAGCACATGTTGCAGCTGCCCCTCCAAAGAGACAGACAGACAGACAGACAGACAGACAGACAGACAGGCAGACAGAGAGGTGGATAGGCGAGAATTAACCGGTTCCATTGTGAGCTCTAAAGCTACATGCACAGAACAGACTCTGCTTGCTGCATTAATGCAGCTACAGATGATTAGACATTTTACCTCAAGTCTACAGCAATGCCATAGTTTGCACAACATGAACTGATAAACTGCTGAGGTCAACAAGGAAATGAACAAGGAACACAAACATTTTTGGCGATACGGTAACAGAGGTTAGTAAGATAGTAAATGGAATCTGATGATCATGATTTAATACGCTTCTCTGGGAAAAGTTCGCTTCTCGGTCAAAAGTTTGTTTTGAGGAGTTTGTAATAAATTTGAGCTATTGTTATACATTTTACAAAACAAATTGCAAAATGCACAGCTGTATTCCATATTTTTAAAACAAGTTAAAGTTTAGTTCCCCTAAGAGTCATGAAAAACATGCTCCATTAGTTTTATTTTGACAAGAGAGCTCTGCCTTGCTGTCAGAATGGAAATGCACTACATGCACAAGCATGCACTGTCAGGTGTCCACACATTCCTCAAAATAAGATGGCCATACAGCACCGCTGGTGCCAAATGCAACTTGTCAGTCTATGTCAGTCTACACTCACAAATAGAGTGTGTAATGGTTCAGCAGCAATATAACACCAGCCAAGTCATATGAAGTGTTAGTGGTATCATTGATGGACCAGCAGAGGAAGGATGCCTTGGTGTCTGCCCCCAGGTAGTCCTACAATACCACGCATAGAGGTGCTCAGCATAGCAATAAACTCTTCAGTCAGTGCTATGGGAATATCATGGGCATCCATGAGGATTTAGTGTATGGAAGGACTCATACTCAATGGTTCTGTGACAGCTTTGACAGGAAAACTAGACCGCTCCAGGGTGAGGTGTGAGTTTGAGACTTACTGTTGTAATGTAGCGAGAGTGGAACTCGGGCGCATCTTTCAGAAAGGTCAGCCCTGGATGGGTGTCCACTATATCCTGAAAGATAAAAACACCGTACAGTGAGTTATGTTTGCCTCTTAGTAAATGTAAACTCCTCCATATATATGGTATGCTATGGAGACCACAGAGGATCATGGTGGGAATGCATTTTTATCCAGGTGGAAATTATTATATTTTTTTACGAGCTTCTATTGCGTGCCATCGCAAAGTTTTGCATTCCCGCATAATAGTTTTGCATTCCCTCGAAAAATCAAAAGAATTGCGAGGGAAATGCAAAACTATTGCAAAGGAACGTAAAAATATTGCAAAGGGGAACGCAAAATGAGCTCTACAAAGAAATGTCCAACTCAAAAACAAATAAAATGTCCCATGGCCCTTTGCGAGCTCCTTATGCTCATTAGTGCATATATGAATGCAAACAGAGGCTTCCAGGGGAAGGCATGGAGGATCTCACCTGTAGTAATGGGATCATGTCTTCCTGCTCCAGGTAGCTGCAGCCTGGTTTGGCTAGCAAGTAAATAAACTTTGATGCATCATCATGGCAGTTGTGCAGCAGCCTTTAAATGAGAAAGAAATATTTCAGTCGACTTTATGAGGAGAAAACTCACTGTGTCAAACAGGGAAACTAGGAGTCCTGCTTGTACATGTTGTTGCATGTCTATGTGCTTGTATAACTATGCATGTGTGCAGGTTCCTATGTGCATGTGCAGGATGGCTTCTTACTTCCTCCACATTGTATAACTATGCATGTGTGCACGTTCCTGTGTATGTGCATGTGTGCAGGTTCCTATCTGCATGTGTGCAGGTTCCTATGTGCACATGTGCAGGTTCCTATGTGCATGTGTGCAGGTTCCTATGTGCACGTGTGCAGGAGGGCTGCTTACTTCCTCCACATGGCGATAAAGGAGTGGACGGAGACAAAGCCAGTTCTCTCCCCACCGGCGCCGTTGAACATGGCCGCTTTCCAGTACAGAGGGCAGCCACAGGCCTGCAGGAAGGAGAGGGAGGGTTGGTCAGGCATACGCCGCATCAACAGATCAAATGAAGACAAAAGCAGAGTGGCCGACAGACTGCTGGACACCACCATTGTGCAGTGGACACTCCTACAATGGACCTGGTCCACAGGCCCTGCTGTGCATCTCCAAGGGAAAATAACAATAATAATAATAATAATAATAATAATAATAATATCATTTTCCCTTTATCTTCACTAGCCTGATGGTCCACGATGACAACAGTTTGCCACGTAAAGCAGCTGCATAAGCAAATGTTCTATTTTCTTAATAATATCTTCCATTTTGGTCAGTTAGTTTCAAAATAATTGTGGTCATTTGTGACTGCATCAGGTTTATTTTTCTGTTGACTAACGAGAAACATGCTGGCCCATTCCATAGGTGAACCCACCCTCAACATCTCCAACCCTTAAACATGAATTGTGTGATGACTTTGGACAAACCAGAAATAACAACACAACTCTATATGTCTGTCAAACTGTAATAATAGTATTATTAATGATTTGTTAGCATTTCATGATCGATTTTACTTTTAGCTAGTGGTGAGCTATTTGATAGACTCCCCCACCTCTGATCTCCATTGGGGATTCCTCAGGTCAACCCACACACACACACACACACACACACACACACACACACACACATACACACACACACACACACACACATCCCTCATGCCAATGTCACCATTCCAATTTAGTTTGTGCCACGTGCGTCCTTGACATGATGCCCTTGTCACCCATATCTAGATCTGTCTCCACATAACAGAGAGCAGGTGTGATCTCCTGAGTGCGTACTGTACCTTAGCGATCTTGCCCATCTCATAAATGTCCGCTTTCTCTTCTTCGAACTCGGTGAAGGCACTCTCGATTTTGCCAATGGCCTCGTCATAGTTGGCAGGGCAGTTGGGGATGCCTTTGGGGAAATAGAAGCGTGGAATGTTTATGGAGATGGGAGGGGGAGCGACCACCACGTAGTTGGCAGGGGGTGGTGGCGTGAGGGGTCGTGGGGTCGGCGAGGAGGGGGCCTGAGCTGGAGATGGTGGAGGAGTGCCAGGTTTCTTCTCTGGTTTGCTATTCTGTACCTGGATGGAGGGAGAGGGAGAGAGAGAGAGAGAGAGAGAGAGAGATAAAGAGAGAGAGTGAGAGAGAGAGAGAATGAAGCATTGTTTTGTTGGCACTCACCTCCACTTCTTAAAGTCTTATTGCACCTTTATAGCACAAACCAGATCCAGCTAGCTCTTCATTCATTCACTCATTTTCATTTGGTGTTTTCAGTGTAGGATGCCCCATTCAGGTGTAGCTCAATAAACCCATGCAAGTGTAATTAAGTGTAGCAACAACACTTGGGCATTGTTTCTGAGTGAGTCAATAACGTTGCGTTAACGCTGGACTCTGTAAGGGGACAGGATTCCATTTCAAAGGTGCCAAAGTCTGAAGCAGCCCACATTTGAGGGATGGACGGAGTGCCACACATGTTCCAGCTCAAAGCAGCCAGGGCGCAAAACAGCTTATCTTACTCGACCGGTAACCAAACCCACACATTTCTGACCACCACTGTGTAGAAGGACTCTGCCAGTATCTGTCTAGCAGGCCATAGTCAGGTGCAAAACTGAACTTAAAAAAAAAAAAAAAAAAATACAAATCGGTCATCATTCTGAGGTGAAAAAATGGACTCGGCGGTCAGTTGACGGGATGAGCTCACCTCTCTCCTCAGCATCACTGTGACAGGCCTCCTGTCAGAGGTGTGACAAAGACACTCAATCCCACTGATTCATCACGCCACTGAGCTTTGTGTGAATTTTACAAGACACCTACAGTGATGTGGGAGCACAAGGTCGGGCTAAGCCGGGCTTAGCTGGGCTATCCGATCCTCCCAGCACACCTCACAGGAACCGGGCCGGCCCGGATTACCAGCGCCGGACACACTAGCTGTCCTGCTGACGTGATGACAAGAGCTCCTCAGCACAACATGAGAGACCCCACTACCCACTACACTCTTCTCTGGACCCCTAAAAATACCCCCTTCCCAAAACACACTCTCACACACACACACACACAAACACATGCTACACCCCCTTCTGAAGATTATCGATTATCCAGGAACATATATATATTTATATATATATATATATATATATGTGGTCACATGGACATCTCTCATTGATATGACAGATACAAAGCAGCTTCAATGGATATAAAGCCTTTCTTTCTTTCTTTCTTTCTTTCTTTCTTTCTTTCTTTCTTTGCTTGTTTGATTCTTTCTCTCTCCTCTTTGACTTTCTTTCTCTCTGCCTTTCTATGAAGTGTCCACCACATGAACTTGAGAAACTTTGCACTCTGCACCTGTGCTGCTGTTTCCATTGGCTAGCAGTGTGGCCACACACACACACACACACAGACACACACAAACACACACACACACACACACACACACACACACATCATCTGCAGGGTAACTACAGCTGCTCAGTGACAGGTGAGTATGTGACGCTGATGCCTAAGCACTGCTGCATGAGCACGGCCACCTGAAATCTATGTGTCCACTGAGCGGCCAGAACACCATGGGCTCAGTTCCTGGTTGTCACTGTTGGGAGTTCAACATGGTAGAGCAGTGTTTCTCAAACTTTTTCTGACGAAGGACCACTTAACCAATAAAAAAGAAACGCACGGACCACCTAGCTAAAAAAAAAGATTAGACCTACTTCAACAGTATATTAGCCTACACAAAGGCCTACTCACTGAACCACCTTGCTTATTGTCTTTGCTTATCGTGTCAGAGGATTCATATGATTTAAACTGCCATATCTTACAGTGTTGAGAACTGTTTGGATTTACATACAAGTTGGTTCAATATTGCAAACAACTTGTCTATATTATTTTTTATCATGTCTGCTCGCGGACCACTTGGAATAGCTTGCGGACCACCAGTGGTCCCCGGACCACACTTTGAGAAACACTGGTAGATCATGTAGTTGCAGTTCCAGTGACGGTAATGTGTGTGTGCAGCAAATGAGCACAGGTTCCCATGTGTTCTACCCAGTAACTCACATGAGTTCACATTTACTGCATGTTTGACTGACAATCACACCCACTTGTTGCATTCATTTTTGTTCTCCGAGATGACATGATGCCGTACGCTCCGCAATTCAAACAGCCTATGGACCCAGAATACATCCACTCTGATGATGCATGTACGTACGACTTTCCAACACTACATTTTTACAACGTTGCCCCAGTGAGTAACAGGGCATGAGGAATCAAGCCAACATAAAAAGTGCCCAACAGCTGTGACCGAATGCTTGCTCCTGCATTCACCCACAATCCTCACCCCCCCCCCCCCCCCCACCACGCACCCCCCCCCCCTTCCCATGCTCCTATACCCAACATTCACTTTGACACTATACTCCTCCACCCACACACCCCCAACCACAACCCCCAACCACCACCTTCCAGCTCTATTAATAGGCATGTTGGTATCTGTCCACAAATAGCTTGTCTTCCCTGGCATGTGGGAGTTAGCGGCAGTGCTAGACTCAAAGCGGCGTTTGCCGGTGCGGGCTCCGAGCTCTCTACTGACCTGTGCTGCTTGCTGGAAGGACTTGAGCCTCTTCTTGAAGCGCGATGGGAGCACAAAGTCACAGCCCCTGGCCAGGAAGGCCAGCTCCCCTCTCAAGTCAGGATCCAGCCTCAGAGAGGTCTCTTTAATCATCATGTTTAAGAGGACAGGGCCTCCACACACGACACCAAACGTCCACACAAGGCTTTGCTTGTTTTTTTTTTTTGTTTAGAAAAAAATCACAAGAAAGAAAGAAAAAAAAAACAGGCCTCAGTAAAGAGGCCTTGACCGTAAAGAGAGATGGCAAAAAAAACGAGAACCCGCCACTCGTAGGGTCCTCAGTGACTTCCCCAGCCAGTACCGAGAGATCTGACCTCCTCTGGTACCTTCAGTGGACAATCAGCCTCTTTCTCTCTCTTACTCTCTCTCTATCTCTCTCTCTTTCTCTCACTTCCTCACTCTCTCTCTCTCTCTCTCTCTCTCCTCCTCTCTGTCTCTCCTTGTGCTCATGCACACGTGCGGTCGCACACACGCCGACAAACACTCACGCTCACTAAACTCCACTCGTAAGGGGGCTCTGTCCAGGAGAGCAAGCTGCAGGGCTCGGTCAGAAAGGAGGGCTTCCCAGCGTGCTGCCCGCGCGTGTAGTCATCGGAGAGCTGGAGCATGGTGCCCTGTCAGGGCCGGCCGCCTCGGCCACTTCAAAGGCCTCCCACACAAGGAGGGGTTCCAGGAAAGAGAAGAAAAAAAGAAAAAGAAACGCGAACACACTCACACAGGCAGACAGGTGTGCGCACGCTCACAGTGCACTGCTCTAACGCACACACAAACACACACACACGCACGCCAGCACGCACGGATGCAAGCGCATTAAAATGCACTCAGGGCTTCAGTCGCTCTGGTCGGATTTGCACGGCTTAGTCTCTCGCTTCCGAGGCGAGCAATGGCTCCGTGCGCGGCGAAACATGACCCAGGCTGGGGGTCTAGGGATTGCGGAAGGGACGCGTTTCTGCCCCCTCTCTCGCTCTCTCTTAGGCTGTCCGGACCAACAGGGGGACCACGTGTGTGTGTGTGTGTGTGTGTGTGTGTGTGTGTGTGTGTGTGTGTTTGCATGTGTCTGTGTGTACTGGGAGAGGGGCAACGTGTCAAATGTCTTTGAGTATTTGTGAGTATATAAAGTGCATTGTGGGAGAGGAAGTCCCCCCCTCCCCAGTCCTCACACACACACACACACTTCAGCGACCATTGGAACAGCCAAAGTTAGACACTGCATGTACACAGATGAAGAGCAACTTGGTGCCATCAGGAGTTTGTTTACACACAGGCCTGATATGGGACTAGGGTGGGACTGCTCAAGAGGAGAAGTGAGACCACTGGGTCCAGAAAGGACACTGGCGGTGAGCTGGGCAGGGCACTTTCACATACACACTCTTTAGTCAGTGGTTTTACATCATTATACCAGGAAAGGAATGGAGGATTCTCCCCAAACAATGTATAAATATATCAACCCCTAACCGGACAGGCTTGTAGCCTGTCAGGCGATGATCCACTCATTGACACATGCTTTAAGTGCAATAGCTTTCTCTTCTCAACGTTGTCCATGTCCAACTCAGGCCTGAATGCTCCCGGATTTAGGATTATTTCCCATGTTTTTTTATTTCCATGGACAACGATGGACATGTGCGGTGTTCTCCTCAGAGCTTGGGTTTATGTATAGCATGTTGCTGAGCATGCTGGGAAAGACTGAGCGCTCACACTGCTCTCTTGAGGCACGGACACGGAAGGAATGTTGACAGTTTGCCAGACATCTCTTTGTTCTTTTCACCCCCCACTACCTTATCACAGAACCTGCTAACACAGCGCAGTCATCTGAATATAGCCAACATGTTCACCTCAGCAGCTGAGGTGAACCTCTATTAGTCCTTGGTCTTGGACTAGCGACCCAAAAACAAGGGGACTGCTGGGACCAAGACAAACAGGCAAGATCTCTTTTTGGTGGCACAAGAATTAAGATGAATATCTTTACATGCAGGCACCAGAGTGTGACCTAAGTGTTAACGCAGTGATATCTTCTGCTGCTGTATCAGCTATCAACCAATACATTCGACGTCGACGTGGCCAAATTCTTCTGCTTCTTTTCAGACTCGATGTCGGAGTGGCAACTCGAAGACGAAACCAGATAAGAGGAGCGGCAGGCACCTGCTCCTTAAGAATGTTGGCAGGGAGCGAGCAGGCTGGGCGGGCTGAGGGCAGGCGCTGAGGACAACTCACTCACAACGCCACGCAATCAAGTGTCGGCAAGCCCTGACAAACTTCTGCACTGCACCGGCTTCTCCCACAAGCTCGCTCAGTTACGTCTAGTGGGTTTCACATAGTAATAGTCTAATAGTACTTGTAATAGTGGTCATCACAAATATAATTTCAAGAAACTCGAGTTGCCAAATTAAGTTTACACTGCCATCTAGTGTCAGGACACAGGTGGTGCAGTGCAGAGTCTTCTTATCTCTTGACTTAGAACTGGTCCGTATGACGCGTCTGTATTGATACTTACCAGACTGCATAGCAGCGCAGCTAGCGAAAGCTTAAATGCGTTTTATGTGACAGGATGAAGGTGCAGCAGAATTTACGCTGAGCAATGGCGGAGCGCTAAACTCCGTCACCCCCGGCCTCTGCAGCTACACCCCCCACCCCCACGCCTATCCCCCAGGCCGTACCACTGTTGCCGTATAAATACCACCTGCCGACTGCAGGCCTCCTGACATTTCAACTGCACATAGCAATCCCAGAATCCCCTGGCCTGTCTTGGACAGCTGCTGGGGGAATATCAAACACATCAAGATGCCAGAGTGGCTAGGGTAGGGTAAGGTAGGGCAAGGGCTGCAATATGCTGTGTGCTTTCCAGTATTAAATCTGCCCAACACAATTTCCCTTGCTTTCTCAGCATTTCCCAGCAACTGTTAAGTAAAAATAAACGGCTTGCTACACTGAACACTGAAGCTTAAAACTGATGAAGTGTATCGATATTCCATGTTAGTTAATCCAATCACTACTCAGTTTTATCACCTCAGCTACTGTGCCTTCAACAAAACCAAAAACAATGTTAATATTGTTCTGATTTAAGTTAATGGAATTTCCCTGTTAAGTGCCATATCCAAACGCACCATGTAGAAGAAGCAGATTCATACACAATGTCATGGACATTTTCAATGTGCCCAACTAATTACACGTACCGTGACCAACTAATCAAAAAGTTTATTGTTTACACTTTAACTGCAGGGAAAATCCCCCTTGGAGCACCTCAGGATTAGCTCCCAACAGTGCCAACCAGGAACTGAAGCCATGGTGTTCTGGCTGCTGCATGCCCCTACAACAGTATCACATGTGGATAGCACAGCTATCATCGGCCCTCCCACCTCAGGATCACTTTTGACATGTAAGCCAACACGATTTTATTTATGTCGGGCCTGCAGGGGACTTCTGGAAGTGTCCGCGTGCTTCATGTCTGCACAGCTCATCTGGCTGCCAGTCTGGCTGCCCTCACCCGGCTGTGCCTGCCCCCGCCTCTGCCCCTGCCCCTGCTCCTGCCCCTGCTCCTGCCCATGCTCCTGCCCCTGCTCCTGCCCCTGCCCACTCCTCCTGCCCCCGGCCCTGCCCTGCCCCCGCCCCTGCCCCTGTGCCTGCCCCTGCTCTTGCCTCTGTGCCTGCCCCTGTGCCTGCCCCTGCCCCTGTGCCTGCCCCTGCCCCCGCCCCTGTGCCTGCCCCTGCCCCCGCCCCTGTGCCTGCCCCTGCTCTTGCCCCTGCGCCTGCCCCTGCCCCATGTGCCTGCCCCTGCCCCTGTGCCTGCCCCTGTGCCAGTGCCAATGCCAGTGCCTCCGACCCAGCACTAGCACTACAGAGTATGTGCCGCTGCTCCATCTGGCCATACAAAGTCATAAGTAGCATAAATGAAATAACATCTGTGACTGAATAAGATATAAATAGGTTAAGTTAAGTTTTGCTGTCCACACACAAACACACACACACGCACATACATACACACACACACACACACACACACACACACACACACACACACACACAGACTCATCCTCAATGTGAGAACTCGAAACCTACTGACGACTTATGTCACACTAGCTGGTAAATGGTAAAGATATCCTATAGCCATACCAGCATGGGGCCTGGTAATACAATGAGAGAACATCTAGTTTCAATAGGGAACGTCCTGTCACAGTCTCATCTCTCACGCCAGGCCCTTCAGAGACCAATAAAGCACAGTACATCACAACACATATGCGCGCACGCACACACACACACACACACACACACACACACACACACACACACACACTCTCACCACCAAGGCTATCTTTTAGCCAACAATTTCCTGTGCAGTCATACTAACTGACAGACCATGCAAAGCATGACTACTAGTTTGGAAGAAGAGAGTGCACATAGCGTCACCTCTGGCCTTACATATTTATAGGCGAGTGGGACTCAGAAGAATCAGAGGTGAATCTGATCTGCATGTAACGTGAGAAATGCTATGACCCCTGTCTTGGTCCAGCACATGCTCTCTAGGGAACAATCCCGCTGCGTGGGAGTGGACCTCAGGCCCTGGGGCTATTCAGATAGTCTCCTTCACTCATGCCTGACCCTTTAGACTGTTTTATCAAACATTTCCGTGGACAAATTCATGGGATAAGATCACTCGCCATATGTTTCTCATTGCGGGAATTCGTCAAGATTATTTATGCAGCTGGAATGACTGGGAACCACGTTTTTAATATTCAGGTGCGATCAAATACCAAAGAATGTCAAGGCTCTGACAGCGGTGACTGTGATGCTGCCAGATAGAGTTTGCTTAGTTTGTCCACTGGCCAGACATGCATGCAACTGCACAGCAGATACAGAGTGATCCGGAACACGAGCTGGCTGTCAAGGATACTGCATAATAATTCCCTCTCCAAGTATCAAAACAATACAAATGCGGGCGGGGGGGGGGGGGTGGGTGCAAGCACGGTGTGGAGTAGTCTTTTGGAGCTCAGATCCGACTCTGAACGGCACGTTTAGCAGACAGGCTGGTAACTGAAACGAGCCTTGCCTGGTGTGAAACTGCCAATTATTCCACAGGGCTGAGAACAAGCACCAGCACAGCGTTGGACACAGATGTGGGCAGCGAGGAGCGAGGGTCAGCGGTGACCGCAGCCCAGGACGGAGGGGTGCGGGTGCAGAAGGGATGAGGAGAGAGGGGAGGGTGTGCTGAGGTCAGGTACTTGCTGAGGTCGAATCATCAGCGTTGGGAATCCCTTTGAAAGAGGACAGCTAATACTGGCAACCTTGGCCACCTCCTCTTCTTGCTCTCTCTTCTCTCTCTCTTCCTCTCCTTCTGTCTCTCTCTCTCTCTCCACCCATTGGTCACTCCCACTTTAGAGAGGATAACTTGTATATCTGGCTGGTCTCTAGTGTCCCTGTACGTCCTGTACTTGTGGAGTGGGGGGCCAATAAACCCCCACCACCACCTAACTCAGACCTCAGTGACAGCTCAGATGGGGCACAGGGTGTTAGGCTCTGGGGGGACATCTGGTGAATGTCGGCCCCTAGTGGAGGCCAGGAGACTTGCACCACCCGCATCCAACCCCAGTCTCCCCCTCAGAGATTCCACTCCTTATTTGTGACCAGAGGTTATTCATCTAAGACTACAGGGGAAGCTCAGCCTCCTCTAAAATATCACGGAAAACTGCATCAAATAATACTGTATAACATTAGCCTATTATTCCAACTAGAACATGCTAAAAACTTATTCAACTTCATGGATAGTTCGTTCAGCAATAAGGTTTTGCCGGTCATCTATTGTGATTTCGGACCCCTAATACATTGCTGTGACGACACAATCCATCAAAAACCCCATAGAAGCTCGGCATCACTGGACTTTCAATGGCACTACAGAGTGGGCTGATCTCAGTGCAGAAACCTAGATGTATATAGGATAAACACCACAAAATAGTCATTTCGAGGAAACGCCTGACGTCTCTGGGAGTGACTGGGGCAGTGGGATGGCCCCGACGTCGAGCTTCTGTATGATGATTGGAGGAACTGTCATAGTGACTGGAGTTGCTGCTTAAATTCTCATAATAGTTATAGCCAGATAGCTCACTATATAACTGTGTAGCCTGGCTATGTTATGCTAATTTTATATGTTAATATTTGAATTTTAAAAGCCATTTGATAGGGGACGGGGAAATTCAAAATAAATAAATAAGAATAAATATATAAAATAAAAATAAATAAGAAAACAGCACGGCAGATGAACGTACATACAGTAGTAGTCACAGAGAAATAACCAAAGTGGACTGGTCAAATGTAGCCAAGCCAGCTGCCATGTCTCAGAATAGACCAAACATATACTGTTTGGTCTATTCTGGGTATTGGGATCATTTTTTCCCTCAAAGAACAACACAGCACCTTAATAATATTAATTTATTAATTAACCATTTTTATCAGAGCTTCCTCTGTTCCAAAGAGCAGCAACCACCACTGTGTGTGACATAGTGAGGATGTCTGACATTTGTCCTCATGGGGGCAGTAGTGAAAAGGGGGACGTGTTGAGGGTTAGGGGGCATGGTGGTGCCACTTTCTTTTTTTCATTTCAGCAATTTCTTCACTTTCTCATGTAATTATGGCTGGGATGTAATCATGCAATTATGGCTTTGATGTCTAAACTTTTCTTCAAGCCCCATGTACTTGTTTCTCGGGGCATTGCACTGCTGAGCGTTCAGTCCTCAGTGGTCCTCCATAGACTCATGGGGCTGAGGAGCTCTGCTAGTCTTGGCTGGAATGATGGGATGGGCTCAGAGAAGGATACTTCTGAGGTGCCTTTTGACCCGTACACTCAAGCCAGCCAAAACAACACAGCCAGCCACCGCTGTCATAGAGAAGCTGCATCATATATCTGGATTTTGCAACCTAGATTTCGTAATAATTGCCCAACTTTAAACACAATGTCAAATGCAAGCTGGGTCAGGCAAAAGGGGTGAGGGGAGTAGTGTGTGTGTGTGTGTGTGTAAAAGTGAGAGAGAGAGAGAGGGAAAGAGAGAGACGACTGTATTTGTTTGTGTTTGTGGGTAAAGATGGCTAGAGAGATAGAGAGAGAGGAGAGAGAGAGAGAAAGAAAGAGACAGATAGAGAGAAAGTGCATCATATATGTATGTGGGTATGTTCAGCTTTTTGTATTGTATAATAACTGCTTTGGCAATACGAGTGACCTTGTCATGCCAATAAAACATTTTGTATTTGAATTTGAAAGAGGGACACTATGTGGTTGTGGGTAAATGGGGCTAGAGAGAGACCGAGAGAGAGAGAGGGCATATCAAAGAGAGTGGGAGAGAGAGAGAGAGAGAGAGAGAGAGAGAGAGAGAGAGAAAGAAAGAGAGAGCATATCAAAGAGAGTGGGAGAGAGAGAGACAGACAGATAGAGATAGACAGAGAGAGAGAGAGAGAGAGAGAGAGAGACAGAGAGAGAGACAGAGAGAGAGATAGGTGGGAGAGAGGTGTCTGCCAGTCTATGTGTTTGCACGTGTGCAAGCACGTAAAACGATATCCTCAGATAAAGCCTTTATTTCAGCACCATGCAGGCACCAGGCAGACTTTATATACTCTCACACACACACACACACACACACACACACACACACACACACACACAAACTGAAAATAGAAATGGCAAATGCCATCTCCATAGAGATAACCCTTTACCTGGACTCCCTGGATGTGTTTTGAAATGTGCTTCTATAAAAGAGACGTCATGTAAAAACACATCAACATACACACACACACACACACACACACACACACACACACACACACACACACACACACACACACACACACACACACACAAACACACACACTCACACACACTTAATCTAGCCAGCACGAGGAAGTTGATTTTATGAGGGCCTACTCTATTCTTGGCTGCCTTTCCTCTAAGAAAAGCCACCCAACTCAGGCTATCATGACCTCTCATTAGATTACAGCCCATGAATGCAAAGTTAGCCCACACAGCTCCTAACGCTGTAAAGACACTTTCAGAATATCACCGCTAAGAGACACATACTTAACAAATACATACAAACTCTGGACATATATGACATATCTACATTACAGATATACCACAAATGTAGAGAGTGAAATGCCACTACAACTTAATCTGGCATTGGACTCGGTTTTACTCGAGGTGACAGTGCTTTAACATGATGCAACACTTCCTTCAATGACAGGCGGCAGGTTTAAATCTCTGTGTGGTCTAAGCTGCCAGACTGCAAAGGATGGACAGGAACAGCCCTGATATTCTGTGTCAGGGTTTTGTGCTGTCTTCTTCCCAAATATCAACACAACACAACACAACACAACACAACACAACACAACACAACACAACACAACACAACACAACACAACACAACACAACACAACACAACACAACACAACACAACACAACACAACACAACACAACACAACACAACACAACACAACACTACACTACACTACACTACACTACACTACACTACACAACACAACACAACACAACAAACAGACACACACAAACAACCTCCCCTCCTCCCCTGCCCCCACCCTCTCCACTTCTCCAAATGCGTTGTCCACATGCTGGTGTTGACCACTTATGTGTTATCTATTTCAGGGCCGGTCACTGTGGAGGCCAGTGCTGCCAGGCCCAGAAGAGCCAGTAATGGTGTAATCAAATGTAATGCAATGTAAATCAAATGTGAAGGTAATGAACAACAAGGTTTCCTCCACATGTTCATGCACATATTTCATTCATGCTCTAACCACCAGCAACATTAAACAACACCAAGGTGTGCAACTAGCACAAACATTATTTGACCCTCAGGTACTTTATAAACACACATACAGTCCTTTCCCGTGCATTAGCTGCATTTTAAACATATTAATATCATATTAACTGCCCCTGTGTATTAACCTCATAGCTGAAAAATTACATCTTACATTGTAAAATCAATGTATAAACCTCGGCTAATAGTTGGGAAATGACGGTACTGCTTTACAGTAACGGAGTTAGCAGGCCCTGTGTTTTGTGGGGACCTCTGAGAGGACTTTGAGTGGATGTGTGCACACAGGGCTTCCTTTGATCACTGCTGGGCTCAGCAGACACATATCAGGAACTTAAGAGCTTCTCAGGAGTGACATGCTGGCCTTGCTGCTTCCTGTTCTCATGAGGACTCATGAGGACTGAGTGTGTGTGTGTCTGAGTGTGTGTTCGTGATGTGTGTGTGTGTGTGTGTGTGTGTCTGGGGGGGGGTGGGCGGAAGGATGATGATGAAAAAAGGAAAGGCTATGGAGATGGGATGCAACACAAAACCAAAGATCTTCCACTATGGCTGGGAGAGGAGGGGATATCAGTGAAGTATGTGACGGAGGGAAGACACCCTGAGGCTCAGTAGGAGAGAAGCAAGTCAGATAGACCTCTCAAAGGACAGTGCAGTTTGTCATAGATATATACACTAGATGTCGCCTTCTGCTTCTCAGCATGCGTCAACACCGCCGCCATCATGGTACAGGGATCTGAAGCGCTAAACCTGTATTGTCAGCGTTACCTATTTAGCGACGTTTGGCCATCCCCAGCGATATAAAAACTTTTTAGCGATTAGCGACAAATTTGGGAACTTCTCACAATGATGGCAGATCGGCTTCTTTGTTGTTGAAACATAAGAAAATCACCTTTCTCATGGCTTTGTCATTTATGAATTCAGCTACATCTCGTTTGCCCATGGCACTGACCAATGATTATAAAAGTAACGACTGGCGTAGCCTATGTAGTAGCAGAGATAAATGTTCTACAGATCTACAGCAACTTCTGGTGAGATTACAACTTACATGAGTAAACGAGACGAGGGATATGTGGCCTCAACCAGAGCCTGTCTACGAAGAGCCTGTTTACTTTCATTGTATCGAACCTGGTTGCAGTTTACTCATTGTTCCTTTAGGGGCCGCCGCTAGCTACTGCAGAATGAATGGGAGTCTATGGGGCTAGACGGGTAAAATGTATCTTTATTATCGTCTTAAGCTTAGTTTTCTCTAGACTCAACCATAAATACATGCCTGTCAGTTGGAACAACCCAAAAAACTGGATAATTGCTTGAGATTTTGACGATTTATGGTGATTTTATTTTCGGTAGATCTTTGCCCAGATTGACGCTAATGCATTATAGAGGAGTGGATCACTGAAGCAAGATGGCATCTCGATTGACGCATTCGTTCCAATGAACAGCAGTAGTCAAGGCGACATCTAGTGTATATATCTATGGCAGTTTGTGACAGAGTGTGTTCCTAATGAGGCGTATAAACCTATATGAACCACTAGATGGCAGGCTTCCCTTGCTCATTTAGCAGAGCGCACCCCTGCCGTCCAATCAGTGTCATTTTCAACAGGACAAACTTTAACTTACACCCTCTGAAAACACTTCTCTAAAGGATTGAGTAAGAGCACAGCTATCATATTACCACATGACACGGATTCTATTTTCAGAACACACACGCACACGCACGCACACACACACACACACACACACACACACACACACACACACCCCAACATACATAGACAGTCAGCCAGTCACACTTTCCAGGCAGGTTGACTCACTTTTCTTGGCTATGTTGAGTGACTAACTACCTTTCTAAAATATCCCTTTTTCCCTAAAAAGAGAGCGGGCACATCTTGGAGTCTTCACTGGGCAGAGGAGGAGGCCTGAGAATATCTGAGTCTTAATCCCGCGCATGCTGAGTGCCTAGGTGTCACGCTTGCTGTCGTCACAGCCGAGCGTTTACAGACGTATCACGTTTCTGGGCTAAAGAGAGCTCTAGGGAACAGATTTCAGCTTTAGACTTTGTTTTGCAACTCTGTCACTTCAGCTTCTCTCGCCTCCACCCCTCAATCCACCTCACCCCATCCCACCCCACCTCCCCTCCCCCACCCCTCCCAATCCCTGGACACTCTCACGCTTTCCCAGCAGAGGCCTCAGCTGCAAAAACAACCCCACCTAGGGAGAAAGCCCCCCAACACTGACAACACAGGCTCACTCACGACTGCTGGGCCGCTGAATAGCAACCCAGCCTCTATATATATATATATATACTTTATATACTTTTTAGCCGGATTGTGGCCACACTTATACCTTTTCTTAATATAGTTATATATATATATATATATATATATATATATATATATATATATATATATATAGTTTTTTCTATAGTTTTTTTATATTACCTTGCCTACTCTCTGATATGTCCATATTTATTTTATGTTGGTCTCTAGACTTTATTCTTGCACTGTTGGACTTACTCATTTGTAATAACAAAGTATCTATCTATCTATCTATCTATCTATCTATCTATCTATCTATCTATCTATCTATCTATCTATCTATCTAATTGATCCCCAAGGGGAAATTCAAGAAATATATGGGTCTGGTTATAAGGTTGGGTGTGGGTGTGAAAGGTCAATCGCTAAGATCTGAGCACTTTTTTTTAATCGGGCATTTTTCTTTTCAGGAGAACGCAACTAGTGAAACTCCTGTATGGAATGTGTAATATGGAGCGAGGCCAAAGAGAGTTTGGTTAGGCTAGACAAAGAGAGAGGTTGTGTTTGCAAGTCTTGTGATATATTGCTAATAACCAACTCACTTCTCACATCTCACTTGGATGGGGGGGCAGGGTTGGTGAGAGGGATTCCCAGACTGTCCGGAATCTGGAGCAGCGGGGATGATGGGTAATCCCTCAGCTAAACACTCCCAGACTGTGTCCAAAGGCCAAACTGGAAAAAAGGCAACTCTGTCTCCTGGACATATTATCCAAATATCCAATGGCGTAACGGTCAGTCACACTCGTCTTTGTAAACTTGCGGATAACTCCAATATGCCCAACATGCTTTGGGAGCTTTTTGAAGAAAACTTCACCACCATTCACTGGGAAAATGACCAAACCCATTCAACATCGACATCTCTGGAAACAATACAACCCTAAACTATTTGAATAATATTCAAATAGTTTAGGGTTGTATTGTTTGCAGAGATTATGTTAACTATGCTAATTACGGTTCATTAATTATGACTTATTATACACCATTTTTCCATCACATTTTCACCACAGTATTCAAAACCCACAGGAGGACACCGAGAGGAGGTGGGGTAGATGAGACCGTGCGAGGTCCTGGACATATCTCCTGGACCACTGACGCACTGAGGCCTGAATCCCGTCTGCTCGTCTTGTGCGGCAAACCAACACCGCGTCTGTCAGGCAGCCCAGCACAACTATGGGAACGCGGCCACTGTGAACACACACACCAGCCACAAGCGGATAAACGCACAGACCAGCAACCCACGGCCTGCCGACCCTCAACTCTTCCACAACCCAGTGGCAGCACTGCTCCCTTCACGCCAATTATCCAAACCCAATCCCACAAGCAAAATGAGTTTCAGAGATACTCATTAGGGCTAGCTCTCAAGTTTACACTGCGCCATTTATACTTTTAAACCCACAAGGAAGAAGCACAATGTGTCTTCTATCAGTCTAACTGAGTCACCAAAGATGGCTCCACTTTGGTGGAAGGCTTACAGAAGAAAGCAAATATCGCTATCATTTGTGGGAATCACTGTCAACGTTTCAGAATTTCAAAATGTACCCTGATTCAGCTTTAGTTTCAAATTCAAGCAAAAAAAAAAAAGGAAAAAAAAAGCAGTGTGCATCTAGGTTTCCATCAGTGCTGCATGCGTGTCTATCTTTGGAAGTGCTGCTCTTCTCCTCTTCCCCTTAGACTGTGGGAACAGGGGGAAAGTGGGAGAAACTGAGCCGATAGAGGCGCTAATCCTGTTGTGATCCTGTTGTGGACGCCACATGCCACTGAGCGCCAGAAACACAGCTTAAACTTTATGGCCGTTAGGCAGAAAAGGGAGTAAACTACTGCAGGGTAGTCATGCATCAGGCAGCAGGCAGGCACTGGTGCTGGGAAACGGGCTACAGACAGACTCCCAATGGGCCCAGCCTGAAAGGCAGTCCAGTGAGGTCATAGCTCACGCCACGAGCAAACACGGGCGGCTCTGTTTAGAACAGGTTGTTGTCCTGTTGCCATGTAGCCACGCCATTTTTTTCATCATCACGCCCCAACCTTGGCCATTATTTTCCTGCGTTGGAAACCTTTCTCTAACAGCAACAAGAGGCCCCTGGCCTGGCGGGGGAGTTGGGGGAGGGGGAATCCTTGGACGAGCTCTTGGCCAAGGTTTCTTGCGTGACCTCATTTCCTGTTGGCACGCGGCAGGCGTGCAAATGATGTAATTCTCCACAGGACGAGGATAAACAAGGTTTGTCAAAACGAGGACCCACGCTGGAAATGGACCAATGAGATCCGCTTTCATCTTTCTTCCTGTCTTCATCCAACTACAAGCCTCGCTCTCTCTCACACACTCTCCCTCGCTCTCTCTCACACACTCTCCCTCGCTCTCTCTCACACACTCTCCCTCGCTCTCTCTCACACACTCTCCCTCACACACTCTCCCTCGCTCTCTCTCACACACTCTCCCTCGCTCTCTCTCACACA
This sequence comes from Alosa pseudoharengus, assembly GCF_046254945.1. Taxonomy (NCBI): domain Eukaryota; kingdom Metazoa; phylum Chordata; class Actinopteri; order Clupeiformes; family Clupeidae; genus Alosa; species Alosa pseudoharengus. Next base: position 25,689,111 of record NW_027468663.1, read on the forward strand.
CTCTCCCTCGCTCTCTCTCACACACTCTCCCTCGCTCTCTCTCACACACTCTCCCTCGCTCTCTCTCTCACACTCTCCCTCGCTCTCTCTCACACACTCTCCCTCGCTCTCTCTCACACACTCTCCCTCGCTCTCTCTCACACACTCTCCCTCACTCTCTCTCACACACTCTCCCTCGCTCTCTCTCACACACTCTCCCTCACTCTCTCTCACACACTCTCCCTCGCTCTCTCTCACACACTCTCCCTCACTCTCTCTCACACACTCTCCCTCACTCTCTCTCACACACTCTCCCTCGCTCTCTCTCACACACTCTCCCTCACTCTCTCTCACACACTCTCCCTCGCTCTCTCTCACACACTCTCCCTCACTCTCTCTCACACACTCTCCCTCACTCTCCCTCGCTCTCTCTCACACACTCTCCCTCGCTCTCTCTCACACACTCTCCCTCGCTCTCTCTCACACACTCTCCCTCACTCTCTCTCACACACTCTCCCTCGCTCTCTCTCACACACTCTCCCTCACTCTCTCTCTCACACTCTCCCTCACTCTCTCTCACACACTCTCCCTCGCTCTCTCTCACACACTCTCCCTCGCTCTCTCTCTCACACTCTCCCTCACTCTCTCACACACTCTCCCTCGCTCTCTCTCTCACACTCTCCCTCACTCTCTCTCACACACTCTCCCTCGCTCTCTCTCACACACTCTCCCTCGCTCTCTCTCACACACTCTCCCTCGCTCTCTCTCACACACTCTCCCTCGCTCTCTCTCACACACTCTCCCTCACTCTCTCTCACACACTCTCCCTCACTCTCTCACACACTCTCCCTCGCTCTCTCTCACACACTCTCCCTCGCTCTCTCTCACACACTCTCCCTCGCTCTCTCTCACACACTCTCCCTCGCTCTCTCTCACACACTCTCCCTCGCTCTCTCTCACACACTCTCCCTCACTCTCTCTCACACACTCTCCCTCGCTCTCTCTCACACACTCTCCCTCGCTCTCTCTCACACACTCTCCCTCGCTCTCTCTCACACACTCTCCCTCACTCTCTCTCACACACTCTCCCTCACTCTCCCTCTCACACTCTCCCTCTCACACTCTCCCTCACTCTCTCTCTCACACTCTCGCACACATTCTCTCATACTCTCTCTCTCTCTCACACACACACACTCTCTCTCATACACTCTCATACTCTCTCTCTCTCTCACACACACTCTCTCATACACTCTCTCACTCTCTCTGTCTCACACACACAAACACACTCTCTCTCTCGGTCTCTCACTCTCTCGGTCTCTCACTCTCTCTCTCTCTCCCTCCCTCCCTCCCTCCCACCCATTCTGTCTTGCTATTCACCTGTTGCTCCTTTGACTAATTGCAGGAAAACAACAGAGATGGAATGTTCCTCCATTCTGTTTGTGGGCTGCCCTCTGGCCTCTGCTCTTGGATCTCTTATATTCTTACGCTTACCATTATGCCAGCTTTTCCATTTCTTGTTTATCTTCACTAATATCCGGTTCAATTGTCGTCCATGCCTTTTAAAACTCTAGAGGTCTCTCATTCTTCTGTTTGTTTCTTCATACTGTTTTTGCTCCCTCATCAAAGCAATAGAAAAGCTCTGCCTTTGACATTGTCTGTGTGGAATTTCAAAAAGGTGAGGCACGAAAAGCACTTTTATCTACCTGCATCAAAGAAGTGTAGTCCGTCTGCCTGTCAACAGCTGCCACGACAGGTCAAAACATCTAAATCATGCAGCACCTCAAGAAAAAAAAAACACTGAGGCTATAAACCTAGGCACCACAGAACCGGCTGGATGATATATCAAGTGGAACACTTGCCTTCCCAACTCCCTCACTAACATCACTTTATGTAACAGCAACCAGGCTTTTCACAGCCTTTTACCAGATTCAAATGAATCTGACCCATACTTGAATTGGACACAATCTGCTTCATCATATGCTAAATCTACATGTTGCGTGCTGACAGCCCTCTGGACTGATGAAGCTCCCTCGGGCTTTTGGCCGGTGGCTTATTTCCTGCGTCCTGCAGTTGTCTGATGGGCCAGTTGCCTGGGGGCCTGGGCAGGAATCTTTTCGGATGCATGAGAGGAGCAACACTTCAATCGCCAAGCTGGAGCTGCCTGTCGACATGCAGATTAATAGCACTTCCTGACAGGTGCATGGACAAAATGCCATGTCAGCACCAGGGCCAGGAGGGCCAGAGGACCTCAAGGAAGAGCCGCCGCTCTACACGCCCACTCTGCGGCCTGGGGCCAACCTTGAAGGTTGAGGGAGGCATGTTTATGAGGAGGCTCAGCCTGGCCTAGGCTGTTCCACAGGGGCGGATTAGCTTTTACCTTGTGAGCTTCCGGAAGGGGGGGGGGGGGGGGGCGCTTCCCCTGATTACCCTGTCAGCACAGCGCAACCAAGGCAAAGGGACCTACTGTAGAGTGCTGACCTTTGCTTTTGATCCTCACCTGTTGTGTGGTCGAACACTTGAGGAAGAGTTAAAATAAACCTCAAGGAAAACAAAAAGCTCACTGTGACCGGCCAACACCAGGGTTCAGTGACCCCAAGAGAATTGAGATGGGAGATGTCCGGGCACATCTAGTTCCTGTTCCATTCCGCCCCTCTGTGACGAAAATGGAATCCACACAAAGCCAAATTCAGGGGGGGAAAACAAAGATTTGTTTTTGGTTTCTTTCAGCAGCTGTGACATTTTTAAAGAGCACCCATGCATATCAGTAACAAGACTAACGCTAACTCTGAAGTCCGTCTCTCCACCAGCAGGCACGGAGACCGTGGTGGCGCTCCCCCTCTGCCTTGCTTGCCCCTGGTGATTGGCAGCTTTATGTTTAATTGGGGCAGTGGGCAGGGCACTTGGCGCGACCCGTCGTATTTGCATAGCCACCCCAGTGAGTGAGTGCCAGCGAGAGGGATCAAGTTCCCAAAAGCCATTTCCCAAACTTAGCACTGACCCCACCAGCACCGCTGGGTCTGTTTTCCTCCCGGCGTCAGGGAGTCTCTTAAGCGGGATGCCATAGTAGGGGGGGTGAGGGGTGCAGGGGGGGGGGGGGGAGTAAACATATTTAGTCCTTCTGACACCTTTGTCTCTGGATGACAAGGAGGTGCCAGGGTGGCAGAGGAGGGGGGAGGAGGGGGGTTTGGAGAGGGGTAGCTTTGGGCAAATCGACACCATTAACAGTTCTGGTGCCAACAGGCCCTGCTGACCACTCCTGCTGCGAACCTATCGGCACTCTGTAAAAAGACCCTGCCTCTGACACACCAACTGCATGGCTACAACAACACTGCCCGCTCCCAAAATAACACGCCAGCCAATCAGAGCCCACTGCCTAAAGAATGACACACTTCCATGTTTTACCCAGATTGGATTCTGTATTTCTTACTTATCATCATGATGCAGTTCAGAACTCATTTGGAATAGAGCTCTGGGAGCCACTAAGAATGCGCAATATTGTGCTTGGATTGTGTAATATTATGCAACTGGCTTGCATACCATGCAAACAGTACATCACAGTCATTTACCCTAACATCTTTATGTACATAGAATAAATTATACCATGCAAACAGTGCACCACAAAGTCATTTACCCTAACATCTTTATGTACATAGAATAAATTATACCATGCAAACAGTGCATCACAAAGTCATTTACCCTAACATTTTTGTGTACATGGAATAAATTATGTTGTGTTCTGTTATCACTCTTCCATGCTTCTCAAAATTTCATACATTTGAACAAACTCATCTAAAACCGCTCTTCCTCTCTGACATTAGGCTACAACATTATCAGAGCAAACTGTGTAACACCTTGTGTTTTCTCCCCGATGCATTTTAGTCACCTGAAACATTCATATGGCCTAACATGAGCAGCACTGTCCATTAGTGGTGTAGCTAAAGATAAGCAGACAAGCGCTGGTGTTAAGCAACATTAACAGGAGCCCCAGGGGAGGACAGAGAAGCTCTCTTCGTAATGGACACCCTCCCTAACAGGCACTCTGGCACCTGGGTAGTGTGAAGAGAATGTGCACACTTTATAATTAAAAAGGGAGGAATGTGTGTGTGTGTGTGTGTGTGTGTGTGTGTGTGTGTGTGTGTGTGTGTGTGTGTGTGCCCATGTGTGCCCATGTGTGCGTGTGTGTGTGTGTGTGTATGTGCCCATATGCGTACGTGTGTGTGTGTGTATGTGTGTGTGTGTGTCCAGGTGCGTATGTGTGCGTGTGTATTAGAGATGCACCGATATGGAATTTTAGGGCCGATAACGATAACCGATATTTATTGGTTTGTTGTGGCCGATACCGATACGATAACCGATAATATTACTCTTGAAAAAAAATTAATAAGCATAATTTTATTGCAGTAATTTTACCTACCACCAAATGATGGACAGAACTCATAATAGTCCTCAATAGTGCGGCAGTCAACAACATAACAGTAGCCTAGCCCTACAGTATGTGTGGCTCCTTTAAGTGAACCTGACGTCAGTGAATTGCGAGTGAGTGGCTAGAGAGTAAGAACTGTTTTAATTTAGGACTAAATGCTCATAAACGGCTCAGCTGGGAATAAGCTACAATATAGTGACCAAATCAGAGTTTGTGAGTTTCAACTGCGGGTAACTGAATAAAGCTGCAACTCCTCAGACTGCATCTTATGTCCGTCTACTCTGTTGCGCACAACCTGCTGCAGCAGAAATGAAAGGGGTTAGCCCCGTAACTTATTATGATGACCTGTCTGGAACTGAAGCAGGAATGGTTAAATATAATACTAAAACACAACTTAGAACTAGGCCTACGTACTTGTCCCACTAACGAGTTTGCTTATTTGTTTCCCCGATCAGCGCGGTAAAGTGCAAACACACCAGCACAAGACAGCTCTAGATAGGGCTGAGCTCTGCTCTGGTAAGGTTAAATGGCGGATCATTCACGAGACGATTTTGAGATGCACAGATTCCCAAATGAACGCATATCCACAGATTTTGTTAGAGTGGTGAAATACATTCACACCGCTGACATTATATTGAGGAAAAAGTATAGACAACCAAGCTCAAGTAGCTCAGTGTAGCCAGACGGACCTTACGTAGGCCTAAATTAGGACTTATCGGCGCAAATTATCGGCCAGAATTCTGTTATCGGACCGATAATAATATTTTCATTTTTTCACTTATCGGCCAATAATATATCGGCCGCCGATATATCGTGCATCCCTAGTGTGTATGTGCCCATGTGCGTAGGTGTGCGTGTGTGTGTGTGTGTGTATATGTGCCCATGTGCGTATGTGTGTGTGTGTATGTGTGTGTGTGTGTGTGTGCATTCGTGCCCTGCGTGTGTCAGCTGTCCTGCACCCCCACTAAGATCACTCACCTCACTAAGAGGCTGAGGCATCTGCCAACGAGGCAAAAAGGCAGCCCGTGCCCTTAGTCACAGGTGCCCTCATCACCTCTGGTTCTCTCAGCACAGCTGCTGCTGGGTCACAGCCCACGGGCACACAGATGGGGCTGCCCGCCTATGGGGTCATGTGAGCCACACCAGGGCAGAAATAGGCAGGGGGGGGGGGGGGGGGTTGCTGTCGTTACGGAGGTCCCACTCGTGACAGGTGTCATGGCAACCTCATAAATATAGTGGCCTAGATAGCTGGTGAGGCCGTGTTGGTTTACTCCACTGGAGCGGGGAAATAAACGCTCTCATTGACAAGAGGAGGGAAAAGAAAGCGAGAGTGTGGGCTATACATGAAGGTTGAGGGTCACTGACGGAGAGGATTGCATTTGTTTGAAAGAGCACACAGAGACACACAAGCTGTAAAAACATCAGGTGTTGCACCTAAAACAACAACCAGCGACACGACACACATACTGTATGCGCGGGGGGGTCGGTGTGGGGGGGGGGGGGGGGGGTGAGATAGTTGCATCACAAAAGCATGGTCTGTCCACATATGACTCAAGCACAAGGGTACAACGGCACGTAATCTGTAATCTACATTTTTGAAATGATTAGCAGTCTTCATACTGGACCATTCATGGCTGACAGGTCCAAAGTAAACAGATTTCATACGAAAACTTCATGCCAACAACCACAATTTGCTTGAGGTCAGCAGGATATGTCAGGATATATACAGACCTCCTCAGTAATTAATAGAAATAATATATAACTATAAATGTACTTCCTGCTTTCCAAAAAAATGCATTTCTTGTTGGTATAATCATCTTTCCTTTACAAGACCACACCAAACATCTTGCAATCCTCAAGTAACCTTGTAAAATCTAAACTAAACCATCAGACCTTGGCCAGTACTTCACACACACAACAAATAATTCATAAATTATTAATAAATAAATAAAAAAATTTGGAATAAGCCTGATACTGCTAGCCAGTCACTGTAGGCACGCTCATTTTGTGGTTCAGTAGATGGTAAAATTAATTTTCTACCTCACTGACATGAGCCTCACGATAATCACTCAAATGGCCGCCTCTGTTTTTGTAAAAGCACAACTCCTGAATAAGGTCCCCTGGCAATATCATCTGACTAACAACAAGGCATGCTACTCCTACTAGCATTCGAGTCTAATATTCACATATAACTATGGCAATAGAGGAGTGGAGCGTGCTGCATTGTGTGTGGAAGTGTTTTCAGAGACTCACCCTGATGACTTCAGGGGTCTGCTGGATCAGCAGAGTGGAGCCTGTCTCGGTCACCTCAGGGGCAGAGGTCACAAGGTCAGGGGGCGCAGCAGCTGATGTGGTGGTCACGGGAACGGACGGAGGAGCTAGAGCAGGAGCTGGAGCAGGAGCGGGAGCAGGCACTGGAACTGGAACTGGACCTGGAGCAGGGGCAGGGGCAGGGGCAGCGGCAGGGGCTTTAGGAGGTGAAGCTGGGGGTTCCGCAGGCTCTGGTGGTGCTGCAGCGTCCACTTTGTCGTTGGCAGGGGCAGGGGCAGGGGCAGGGACTGGGGCTAGGGCTGGGGCTAGGGCAGGTGTAGGGGCAGGGGTAGGAGCAAGGGCAGGGGTAGGGGAAGTGGCAGCAGCGGTGGTGGCCAGTGTGTCCTGGAGGAGACGCATCACTTCCTTTTCTTTGGACTGGGTGCCAGTGACCGCTCCGCTCTCCACCAGCTCCTGGGCAAAGCTCTCGATGCTCTCCAGGATCCTGAGCAGAAGCTCTCCGTCGTCCTCCTCCCCACCCTCCTCAGGGCCAGCGCTGGCGTTAGACAGTGGAGCCACAGAGACACCTGGGGCTTTAGAGGACACTGGGCCATTGGCTCCAGAGCAAGCACTGCTGAAGGCCTGAGTCCCACTGCACTGCTGCTGGCCAGCTTGTCTCAGGTGCTGGTTCTTCATCTTAGGAGGCAGCGGAGGCTCCTTCTGCATGTTCTGAGAGAGGCACTCCAGGTCCATCAGCAGCTTGTCAATGTCCTCACTGCTGCCTCTGGACTGGTGAGCAGCGGGCTTAGAAAATGTCCTGGAGTCCGCGCTTGCGGTCTTCGCTGGGGTGTACATCTGCCCGGCGGCAGACTCAGCCTTTGGTTTGTATGATGCTCCACTCCTGCTGATCTCGGGTAGCTTATTTGACGCCACGCCAGTGCCACTCGGCAGCTCAGGGATGCTGCTGGGCTTCTTGGCGAAATGCTTGACCTCTGCTGCACTGGCCATCCCCCTCTCCCTCTCCCTCTCGGGCGTCCTGCCCAGGTCAGCCTCCTCCTCTATGTACAGCGCCTCCATAGTGTCCTTACAGATGCTGTCGGTGCTGCAGGAGAGGAGAGAGTTGGCCGACGAGAGGGGGTCGTGGCGGCTGTTTGCGTACTGCAGCGAGCTCGAGGAAACGGTCTGCACGCCGTGATGATGCACGCCGTTGCTGGGAGAGTGAGCAGGTGGCCCCCCTCCATACATCAGTTTGGCTACTTTCACATTTCCCATGGAGTCCTGAGTGCAGACGTCACGGCGCTCGGTCTGAGAGGAGGCCGAGGTCGGGGCGATGGGAGCGACCGAGTTCGGGGCTCGGGGCTTGGACAGTGGAGGGGAATGGACCACATCCTCGTACCGAGGTGGCTGCTCGTTGCCAAAGATCGGGGAGAAGGTGCTCTGCTGCAGGCTGTGCAGTGCACTGACCAGCTCTGCCAGGTCGCTGTGCTCCTGCCGCCCTTGCTCCAGCTCCAGTGGCAGCCGCTTGAGATAGCCGGACAGACGGGACATCACGTTCTTGTAGATGGCGTCCGGGTTGGTAGAGTCGTTGTCGCCGTCGCCCGTGGCCTTGCGCCTGATGCACTGCTTGATGATGTCCGTGCACTTCTTCAGGTCCTCGGAGCACTTGAGCAGGATGTCCAGGCAGGCCTTGATGTCCTCTCCGGAGGCGCCGCTGTCCGCCTTGGTCTTCTCCAGGATGCGGGCGATCAGGTTCTCCTCCGAGAGGCTGCTCAGGTAGAGCGAGGCCACCGTGTTGAGGCTGTGTTCCAGTGAGTTGCTGCGGCTCAGCTTCTGCTCCTCCATCACCGACTTCTGCATCAGGCTGAAGGGGGGACAGTTCTCGTCGTTCCCGACGCTGCTGCCACCGCCGAAGTGGCCATAGATGATGTCCAGGTCGGTCGACCTCCTGCTGAAGGAGTCTGGCCTCACTTTGCGGCCCTTGCGGAAGGTGACGTGGCTGGTGGAGTACTTGATCTTCTCGAAGGAGAACTCCTTCATCTTGCCGCTGGCCAAGTTGATGGCCTCTCCCGTGATGTCCTTGAGGCTGCCCGAGCTCTGCATGCCCGATCCCTTCTTCAGGCGACCGGGGAAGGTCTGGTGATAGTCGTCGCAGTAGACCCCTGGCCCGGAGCCTCCATTCTCCAGTGTCGATTTGCTGATTGGCTCGTGGATTGCCGGGTTGTGTGCGCTGGCCGGAGGGACGTCCAGGAGCTCGGCGCACGAGCTCCTGTGGGCCACTGTGCAGCTCAGTCCATGTTTGAGCGCCCCGCACGGCCCGTTACAGTAGTGCACCGTGTGCTGCAGCCGGCGGTCGATCACCACGCTGTTGTAGCAGTTGATGCTGCTCACCACAACACGATACGTTGCTGCCATAGCTTTCTGTGAAAACCTTCTTTAAAAAAGCAGCTTCCTCAAAATCTTTCAGGGAAAAAAAGTAGTTACAGTGACCAAAAAAAGACTATGAATAAATAAGCATATCTTACAGTTTTAGGTTACTAGTCCAAAAATAGAAAGAGCTTCCCTTCTCTCAGTAGGCTTTATGTTAATAAGTGGGTATACCAAACCTCACTGCTGCTTCCAAAGACAAACTGAAAAAAAAAAATGAAACAAAAAAGCACACACTTTAAAGAGTCTTAGAGCAATACAGCAGAATAATGGGTGTAATAATGCCAGTATTAGCCATGGTGACCGACAGCAGGGTTATCCATTCCTCAGCACTGGGACCAGTGGCCTAATGAGAGGCCTGAATGCAGCAGTGGCAAACATGCCCACAGGCCCTGTGGGCAGCAAGATGTCTCTCTGTCTTTTCTCTGTTCTCTCTCTCTCTCTCTCTTTCTCTTTCTTGCTTTCCCTCTTTGGTCAGCAGAAAGGGGCGGACCACCTGGTGAGAGCTGCCTCGATGGATTCAGCAGATGCCACAGTTCTGCCCAGTCGGTCTTTCTGCAGGTCTCTTCCGTCCACCGTGTCCAGAATTCTCCCAACAGCTTGTCTGCTGGCTTATGACAAGGTGTGGACGCCAGCCAAGAACAGCACCTGTGGGTAAAACCAGCAGCGAGAATTAGAAAGAGAGATCTAAATGAACCATAGACACAGATACCTTTTCTAGTGCTGTTGGCTATCAACAATGATTCAGCAACCCTGATAAAAATACAGCCTCTATACAAACAGAAGTGTATCACACAATCTCAAAAACACAAAGAGCTTCCTGGTTCAGTGAACCTAAATAGCCTTTGAATACATGCAGGGTTGTCCCGCACATCTGAAGATCAAAGAGGGGAGGAAAAGAAAAGCATAAAACATTTAAAGACAGGAGCTCAGAGGACGCCATGCCTCATTTTCTCCCCAGGCTCTGAAGTTTAGGACATGAATGGCATGCCATAACGATTCTTTTTGGTGTCCCATTTCTAAATTAAAGACTGCTTCCTCTCAAAGACCAACACCTGTTTACATGATATATATAAGGGAGCTTTACTTCACATGTCCACCTGTAAAGAAGCAAGCATATTCAAAGGGTATCAAAAACAAAACAAAAGGAATGAAGAGCTAAAATCTAAAGGACTGGAACTAGTACTTTAAACAAGACTCTTAGAACTAAGATACAGATATCAAGTCTCTTCTGTTATCAAAGGCTTCTACCTTACCTTCAAAGGGAGCTTTCCCTGACAGCTGTACAAGAACCAAAGATGAAAGAAGACAGACGCACTGAGGAGCAAAACACTCAATCCGCCAATAAGCCACAGGTCTTAGGCATGTCCCTAATAGACATGAAATCTCACTCTCACTCTCTCTCATACTCTCTCTCTCTCACACTCTCTCTCTCTCACACTCTTTCTCTCTCTCTCTCTCACACTCTCTCTCTCTCTCTCACACTCTCTCTCTCTCTCTCTCAAACACACACACACACATTGAATATACCTTTGCTATTGGTCCTTCCTACTTGCATGTCTGTGTCCAGAGGAACCCATAGGAGGCTCTTAAGCAAAATGTCATGATGCCACTGGGGATATGTCCCAAAATACCACTAAATGCATCAGAGCTTTTAACATGTCAATGCCCCTGACATCTCTCT
>NW_027468663.1:25700070-25980070 GCF_046254945.1 Alosa pseudoharengus
GAGATTTTCTACCTTACCTTCAAAGGGAGCTTTCCCTGACAGCTGTACAAGAACCAAAGATGAAAGAAGACAGACGCACTGAGGAGCAAAACACTCAATCCGCCAATAAGCCACAGGTCTTAGGCATGTCCCTAATAGACATGAAATCTCACTCTCACTCTCTCTCATACTCTCTCTCTCTCACACTCTCTCTCTCTCACACTCTCTCTCTCTCACACTCTTTCTCTCTCTCTCTCACACACTCTCTCTCTCTCTCTCTCAAACACACACACACATTGAATATACCTTTGCTATTGGTCCTTCCTACTTGCATGTCTGTGTCCAGAGGAACCCATAGGAGGCTCTTAAGCAAAATGTCACGATGCCACTGGGGATATGTCCCAAAATACCACTAAATGCATCAGAGCTTTTAACATGTCAATGCCCCTGACAGTGGCTATTGGCAGAGGTTCTGAAAATGTCTGCCTTTGTTAGCCTAATAGGAATCTCCTCAGGTGGGTTCCTGACTGTCTGTGACTGTGTCCAAGACCTGGAATAGCACTGACCGTTCTCAAAGATGTGTCACTGTGGGGCGTCCCTCCCACCAGCAGAAGCACACAAAAACACTACCACCACACACACACACACACACACATATACACTTGCACAGCAACAGCTGAGACACACAAACACACACACACACACACACACACACACATGCACACACACATCCTCAGCACACTCTCACTATCTCTCTGTTTTTGGCCTTCTGCTGTCTCTCTCTCTCTCTCTCTCTCTCTCTCTCTCTCTCTCTCTCTCTCTCTCTCTCTCTCTCTCTCTCTCTCTCTCTCTCTCTCTCTCTCTCTCTCTCTCTCTCTCTCTCTCTCTCTCTCTCTCTCTCTCTCTCTCTCTCTCTCTCTCAACTCTTTCTCCAGACGAGACAAACCCAGGCTGTGTTCTCACTCATTGAGGTGTGTGTGTGTGCAACATTCCACTCCTCTCCCACACCACCCTCACCTCATATAAAACCAGAAACTAGATTTATAGCACAGAGTGAAATCTAACACTTGGACAACAAACTGAGTAATCACTAGGTAAACCCACAGAGAGGAGAGAATTATGAGGCAAAACTCTGCATTCAACGGCACAGGGACATCACATCGTGTGAAAGCCAACAGTGAAGCAACAGTGAAGACAAAAACAACAATTCAACAGGAGAGAGCATAAACACGGGGCTCCAGGTCAGTGGTCCCCAAGTCAACTGGCACCTGGAAAACATTCATTGAGCTTTTTATGGCCCTAACTTTCTCCCTCTCTTTTTCCCTCCCTCCCCCTCCCCCTCTCCGTCTGCGTCTGCAGTCATGGAGTTCACCAGACAGCGCTGGACTCAACCAGAGGCTCCGCACTGGAGGCCCAGCGAGACCCATCTTGCCCCAACACACACCATGCTGTGGGGCCACCGTGTGGAGTCCTGTCCACTGGAGTTAAATAGAGGAAAAACCGGTCTGGGTGCGTCAGCATTCCAAGTGGTCACATTTTATACAGGGTCATCTAGCAGGCCCACAGAGCTTGGCTATTTTTTTCCAGAGGTGTTTTTTCAGCAGGAAAATTTCATTTCCTGAGTGTCTCTTTTCAAGCATGGCTCGGTAGGAATCCCTTAGCTCAGTAGGAATACCGGTACATGGGTCGGTAGGAATCCCTTAGCTCAGTAGGAATACATGGGTCGGTAGGAATCCCTTAGCTCAGTAGGAATACATGTGAGTTTGGAGTTTCCTCCTCTCCCTTCTTTTAACATGCTTTCCATTTTTACTGGAGCAATTCTTCACATAGATGTGTGGTGCAATCAGTGCAGAGGTGCACTCTATACCTAGAAAAAAAACTGTTTACCAGCAGAGAGGGACCACATGCACCATTACCCACAATCGTCAACAGCTTCTCTGTAATTCCACTTGGCAATGCGGGGGCAGAAGAGGCCCTGCTGCCTGAGTAGGGTGACAGAGACGGAGATGGATGAGGCCTCCTAGCAGAGCTTACACCTTAAGCTCCCCTCCCTGCTTGGGTTTCACTGCAGGGGCAGAGGCCCAGTCACCAGTGATCTGAAGCCAGCCGATATCACCCCCGAGCTCTTTATCACACGGGAAAATGCCCGCAGTTCCTCGATCTTCTTAGGGACGGACGGACTGGAGCACTGTTGGTGCTAAACCGTCCATGGCTGAACTTGACACGCTATTAGCAAGGGTGGAGCAGCATAGCACATGGCAATGGCTTTTTAATGACATTTTAATGGGCAGATCAACACATGATAGCCCCTGCTCCCCTGCCGGACGACTGGCCCCTCAGGGAGAGTTCTATTTCCAGGACAGAAGTGGCCCAAGCTCACAGCAGTTTACATCTGTAGGTCCACCACAGCAGGCATGGGCACAAACACAACACAAACACAGCTAGCCTAGCACCTTATGTTCTAACAGCCTGGTGCCAAGCAAAGCAAAGGAGCTCATTGGAGGATTTCTCCTGAACTGTCTCCGTGGTGATGGAACAGCATTCAAACTCTATACACCCACAAGTAATGGCATAAATCTCACACTCACAGCAAAACAAAACAAAACAAAACAAATACTCCTAGGCATGACGGCATGAAATCTGTCTAGGCAAGACAGTCTAACTGCCAACAGCCTGGGCATAGAATAAAGACTTTTCTGTGTATGTATGTGTGTTAATACTAATGTACTTACTGGGCAGAATCACTTTGTTAATTTGATACCATACATGACCAAACTACATGCAAACATGGGTTTTGTCAGGGCATAGACAAGGGGGTCCACAGCATATGAACTCCTTTAAAGTCACACCATTTCCATTATTTTTCTGCGCCCTACAATGCGTTAATAAATGAGCAAATATTGGTATCATGGTAGCTTTGTGCATGCTGCAGATTCAAATTAGTACTGACAATAACCTCCGTTGTTTTATGATTCCAACAGCAAATTCAGTCATTTTTGCTGTGAAAACAGTTGTGACAACAGTCATAATGAACCCACGCAAGACCCTGGTAGGACTGTTCAATTACATCATAACATTTGGTGCGTGCATAGTAATCAGCTGTTAGTATTGCTTCATGCCAACGGTCTCATGTCGTTTACGGCACCGTCTCATGTAAACTCAAAGCCTCACATCAGCAGCCGCTGAAGTGCAGCAAAGCCATCATACCGATGGCTCCAATTGCCCAGGCTCAGCAAAGGAACGCATCATGTTATTTTAGCCCTCCAGCATAATAAAATGACACCAAGCAAGCGTGATCTCACTCTGCCCACCTTCACTGCGAGTTCACTGGAACAGGAACATTTAAGGCGCTTAAGCAACTCCTCTAAAATGACAGCAACACAGTCGTGCTGTTGGAGGGTGGAGGGTGTGAAGCGAGGGCAAGCTGGAGAGAGAGAGGCGTCCTTTGTGAGCGTCCGTCTTGCCTGGTCTTGTTGAGCGAAGGGGATGCCACAGCTTAGCTTTCATTGAGTCGTGACTGTGAAAAGAGACGGAGAAAAGGGTCTGCTTCACAATGAGAAAGGCAGCTTTAGCAGACCTGCAGGACATCACTGCTTCAGTCCTTCATGGGGATGCACCTTCAGTCCTCTTAAGCCTGGCAGCCCAGTAAGGAGGGATGGCCAATGGTCCCAAACGAGTGCTGGCAACAACATGGGTGCCGATAGGACACCATGGAAGGGAGGGCTCCAGAGGGAGATTAGAGGATTTAAAGGCCCATTGACTTGAGAAATGAGCCAAGTGAGCCCAGCGAGCCTCCAGGGTGTGTGTGTGTGCGTGTGTGTGTGTGTGTGTGTGTGTGTGTGTGTGTGTGTGTGTGTGTGTGTGTGCATGTGTGTCTCACTGTTTTACGGAGAAAAGAGACCAACAGGCAGCGACAAACTCCTGTCATAACAGGTCTTTTTTCTATGAAAATAACAAAAAGGCTCGTTGACAACCTTAAGAGGTGTGTTTCCTCTCCATCCTGCATGGATGTCTCCTCAGTGCATGAATGAACCCGTCATGTATTTGTTTTGAGTTCATAAACGACATCACCACCTCAGGCACAGAGCCTTCCTTTTCTGTGTTCTCCTGGCAGTGATGAGCAAACAAATAACTTAATAGAGTAGGGTCATGCCCAGACACAGTTACAACACACACACACACACACACACACTGTAATGGCACAAACACATGAGTTTCTCAAAATGAGCTGCCCAAAACTTCTGTTGTCAAGTGAGTCCGACTTACTGAATCACCGAATCACATGAAATATTCATCAGACTGAAAAGGCTTACATTTTTCTTCAAATAAGCCACACTTGGAGCGAAAGCAAATTCATTCTGTGACCTAATTCTGTAATCGTTCTGTTTATTATTTATTTAGTGCCTTTTGTTCCCCAGGTTGCACAAAACTTTCTACTTCAAACCCACCAAAAGAACACTCGACCAAACCAGATGATATCCTTCAGACTTGCACTGTCATTACTATAATGAGCTTTCTATCGTGTTGACAGGAAATAAATATAGAATGTAACACAATAGCAGAAGTGGGAGCCAGGGAGCACGAGAGCATTTCCAATATAAAAGACATCAGCTCCGCAAATCTCCATCCACTCATGCCTGCAGGCCACAGCTTCATCAGTGGAGGACGCTGAGCCCCTACGGTCGGTCAGTGGGCCGACAAACCCTCCCCAGCCCCGTACCACCTGGGACTGCAGCTGGGGCTGGGGCTATGGCGGACATGTGGTGGTCAAGCGGCACGTTAATGACCGAGTGCTTTAACAGGCTCTCTCTCTCTCTCTGATGCTATCTTATCAAGCGGTGCTCTCTCTCTCTCTCTCTCTCTCTCTCTCTCTCTCTCTCTCTGATGCTCGTATCAAGCGGCGCACTAATGACCGAGTGCTTTTGCCGGGTTCTCTCTCTCTCTCTCTCTGATGCTATCTTATCAAGCGGCGTACCCTCGGTCGCCTCGCTCGCTCCTCTGCACTTCAAATGCCATGACGCAGGAATGCCAGGCTTACAGAGAGACCCACTCGCTCACTCACTCACTCACTCACTCACTCACTCAGGAAATAAAGAGGAAAGGGGGAGAGGGAGTGATGAAAGTCAGAGAAGAAAGAAAGAAAGAAAGAATGAAAAAAAGAAAGAAGAAAAAGAAAGAAAGAAAGAAAGAAAGAAAGAAAAAGAAATAAAAGAACCCAGAGTATCCCCTATGGTATGAAAGCAAGGGTGTGATTTCATGTAAAATGCGAATGAAGAAAAAAAAAATGTGCTGCCTTCAAAAGGCAGATGCGTTACATCACTAATTTGCTTAAGCTAGCCTACTTCTCTGCTTTCCATCTTCGTCTCTGTCTCTCCATCCATCTCTCTCCCTCTCCCCATCACTCACTTTCTGCTTGCTGCAGCATTTAGAAGAGGCCAACCAATTACCCGGCTAAGCCCTTGATAGAGCAGACCCAGGCAGCATGGGAACCTGGTCGCCTCTGGGGCTTCTGGCTCCAGCTCAAGGCTGGATAAAAGCGCAACGCTGGCAGCCAACACAGGCCTCTCCATCGCCTCCCTGCACCACACTACACCCCTCCCACCACTACCCAAGCCACCTCTTTGTCTTCACAGGCCCAAAAGGCATTCACTTTAGGCACCAGTGGCTTTCTGCAGCGCAGCATGCTAATTTATGAATGCCCTCCATCAGTTTAACTAGCAGGCTGTCACAGTGTGCTACCTTATGCAGCCTTGCAAACGTTAGAAATTAGATAGATATGTGTGTATTGCTTTGGAGTGTGGGTTTGTTTTGCTGTTTATGAGGTTCTTTGCTACTGAATACTAAAATATATTAACATCATGATTACACTGCTGTATGCCCAAAGCAGTGAAAGCTGTGGTTTCAGCATGCTGTTGCATCAGACGCATACAGATGCACATTACACACAGTACATCACAGCATGTTCTCACACAGCATTGGACTCAGAGGCAGCCACAATACTCCACAGCTGCTCAATTTGTTAAAAATATAAACCTTGACTCTAATCCTGAAATAAAAATAAATAAATAAAATAGTAACAGCTGGGTAACAACTGATGGAAAAATAAAAAAACAGCTTTTTTCCACATTCTCATTTGGGACAATAAGCAAGTCAAGTCAAGTCAACTTTATTTCTATAGCACATTTAAAAACAACTGAGTTGAACCAAAGTACTTACAAACAAACATAAAACAATGACAATGGTACAGCAACAATAATAACATAACATGGGGGGAAAATAAATAAATAATTGAAATAATAAACAAAGCAAAGGGGTTTGCCGCTGGAGGTGGGGCTGAGACGCCCACGCAGGTGGAGCGAAGTGCTGGCCGTAACCGGAGCCAGGGCCAGAGCCTTGCCACCCCAGCGCAGGAGGCTGTCGAGTTGCTCTGACGGACAGCCACAGCGGCAAGGCTGCGCTCTGATGACACACATTGCCTGGACAGACGTGTCAGCGCCAGGCCTGGGGGGTGGGAGGTGGATGCACTACGCTGCTGACTCACTCTCGCCCATAACCTTCTCCCACACTCCCACTCCCACCCACCACACATTGCTAGTGTCCCAACCCCAGGACGGGAAGCATGTCACCAGGGAGCGGTGAGGTGTTTAGCCCCTCAGCCTCGGCAGTGTGGAGAAGACAAAGACAATGGGCAGTGGATGAGGTCTGTTTCCCACACTGTGAGAGGGTTAATGAGAGGGATTTACAGTGGGTAGGTGCACACCAGCACAGCTGTCTGTACACTCACCATTATTCATGGTGATTCTAACCTGATGGGGGGAGAGAAAGAGAGAAAGAGAGAGAGAGAGAGAGAGAGCGAAGAAGGGGAAATATGAGACAGGGATTTTTTCCCACCTCCCAGCATTCCACATTCTGCCCATTCCCAGGAGGTGATTCCAATGGTGTGGACGATCCACTCCTCCGCACACACTGTGGTCTTGACCTCAAAAACACACAACCCACTGGAACAAGTGTGTCGCTTTGCTTTCTCTGGGGCAAGCTAGCTATAGCACACACTAGTGATGGGCATAATTAATCGACGATCGATAGTTGATCATTAAGAATTTCGGCGATCACGTTAATTTGCTGTTGATTAAACCTATGAGTTTCCGTTTTGATTTATGAAGAGTTCCCGGTGAAGTGTGGCAATAAGGTTTCCAATACAGCACAGCGCACATTTTGAATGAATGAAAGCGGCTGCCTTGTCTCGCAATAAACTGTGGGTGAAAATCCCGACTCTTTCAACTACATGAAATGTAGCCTAATAGTGAGCAATCAAATACCTCCCAGATTTCAGTGCTCATCAGTCCCAACCTTATATAAATATAATCAGTCCCAACCTTATAAGCAATATAATCAAATTGTACAAAAGTAAATGAAATCCCAAACCAAACAGAAAATCTTCTGCTTTTGATAGCGGTATGCGCTCCAAACGAAAGCATGTCTCACAATAAAATGCAATAAAGAAATAAAGGCCTGCTCAATATAGCCCATCTTCCCCAAATAAAACCCTGTGCTTTGCGCAGCCTAAGTAAATAAAAGACCCCGGCCATAATTTGAGGATTTACGGCAGTTATTTTTTTTTTTATGAGGGTTTGTTAAATAGCCTAATTAATTGTTAGGCTAATCTCTCACGCTCTTTTTGGACTCCATGCCTTGGATAGTTTTGAGTTACATTTTGACAAAACCTGTCAGATCTAAGCATTATTATGTTTTTGGTTATTGTTTAACATTATTCTTTTTTATAAATTATTATTTTGGAACAAACGAGGGTCTGTTTAATCTGAACGGCGGCTCGCATTCCGCTGCTTTAGAGCACCGCAGCGCAGCGCTTAATATCTTCAAGTTTAGCTAACCGAACGTCCAGTTTAACTGCCACAAGTTATTCTTCTTGTAATAAAGATCTCATCAAGGAAAAACACACTGTATTTTTGTATTTTCATTGCATTTTTAAATGTATAAAAAGTTAAATAAATAATTAATTTTAATATAGGCCTAGAAATATTAATGATTAATCATAGTCGATCGTTAATTCTTCCGACGATCGACTAAGAAAATTTAATCGAATGCCCATCCCTAGAAGCTGAATCACAATATGTTCAGTATCTTCCCCCAGTGGTACGTGTGTTGGTAAGGCTGTGGGGTCCGTGCTGGGCACTGGGCAGGCATGCTTGGGCAGCATGGGGTGGCCGTGGCTTTGCTCCTTGTTAGCCAGGTGCAACTGGCCAGGCGAGTGAGCAAGCTGGGCTGGGCAGGGCAGGGCACAGCTCCAGTGGGCCCAGGTCAGCACAAGGTCTGGAACTTGGCACCTCCCCAAGCACAAGCAGCCCCACCACCACCCCGCCATCGACACGGCAGCAACGCACACAGAGCTCTGAACACAACGCTCATGCAGAGCTCTGAACACAAGGTGTCTGTGCTGCCCATGGTTTGCTTATGAACACTCTTTTCACAATGGCCCTCAGTTACGTGCACTGTGTACTAGGTGTAACAGACCTGAGATATTACTCATACCCATTGGCTGGCTTCTGGCAAAGCTGTGAGATTAGTCAGACGTGCTACAGCTTAGGTGAGAGGTGGGGAGATATGCTGTTTGAATGAGTGAACTCACAGAGGAACTAAGTGGTTGCTCTGCACCAGTGCCACAGTAGTCCAGTTAAAACAGTAACAACAGAGTTATGTGAAGCAGACGCAAGTGGTGACCTGCAGGTGATTCACAACCACCAGCACAAAAGGGAAGGGAATTGTCAGTGTCAGCCCTTTCCTCATTGTGGTCAGATTCAGATGGACTGATATTTAAAGAGCTCATCTGATAAGAATGCAAGAAAAACATCCAGCCTTTACCTTTTTTAAGGACACCTACTTTCTGTCAGGAGAGACTGAAATTCCATTTGGGATTCCATTTGTTCAAGAAAAGATTGGCCTCATAAAAATACAGTGAGTCGATTAAACTGTTCATAAATTCTGTTCGGTGAAAGAAGCAAAGCAATAGCAGTTGCAGAAACAGACGGTGCGGTGTCCACAGACGGCTTTTCAAGCAGGCAGGACTGGAAAGCCACAGAAAATGACAGGCTTTTGATCCAGCAGACAGCAATTACCCAATCAAATGGAGGGGGTGGGGGGAGTTGAACATGAAAAAAAAATAAATATTTTGTAGAAACTGTATTTTCCAGAGAACCATAGCCTAGCAATTATCAACTGATTACAGCCTGGTCCTTCACAAACACACCGTCCTCAGCAGCCATTTCCTCCAGAGCTGGTCTCTAGAGTTCTGCTGACATTCAATTATGCCGGGCTGTTTGGGGAAATATGACCACTGCTAAATGACCTATTCCAGCTCTGTTTTCTCCATTTTCAAATAGAACGCTGAAGCAATTCACATGTTAAAGGAAATAGCATACAACAGCTAGCAGCTTTGTAGGACAAATCCCATGCTGTAATGCTACCAGTTCAATGAGAATCAACATTTCAGTTCTGTTTCCAGTTTTTCTTTACTTTGTACTGTAAGTCTGCCTGGGACAGTAGGTCACTGGGTGGTCGGCAGACTGCATGCTTTGAGAAGTCTAGATACTATCGTCCAGGCCAACGCCAAGTGTCACTCTCCAGATGAGGGACTCACGGAAAGGGTGATTTGTGGTCAAGGACGTCTGGACATAGTCCAGAACGTTTCATTTGGCAGACTACATGAGACAAAATGGCTGACTAGCAACCCTCCCTTCGAACACCACCAGCTCCCAAGCCCCCAGTCTATCAGCACACACACACACACACACACACACACACACACACACACACACACACACACACACACACACACACACACACACACACACACACACACACACACACAAACACACATATACACATAAACACACACTTCACAATGCAATAAACATTCTCACACATACACCGCATCCTCAAACCCAAACAGAGTATTGTGAAACACACAACTCCCACCACACACACACACACACAGCCGCTGTTTGTGTGCAGTGCAACATCTGGGGCCGCAGGTCTGATGCACGTCTCAGCTGTAAATGAATGTATCGGGTCTCTCTCGGAGTTGCATTACCCAATGGGCGCACACACGGAGCCGAGCCCTGGAGCAGGCGCCAGTCACTGAGCTCCAGACTGGCTCCAGACACTGGTGCCCTGGTCACTGTCCGCGCTGTTTGGCTTGCAGTCACTCAGCTCTCCACGGATGTAGATGCACCGGCAATGGCTAACACGGTAATGAAGGAGATAAGTCAGGACGGTGGAGACAGGGATACAGTAGATAGTAGTAGGGAAAGAGAGGGATAGATAGAGAGGGAGGGAAAGAGAGAGAGAGGGGGATAGATAGAGAGGGATGGAGTCATGGGCTGAGAGAGAAAGAGGGAGAGAGAGGAAGGGGAAGGACACGCATAGCGTGGTGTCCAGCCTATCACTCCCGTCTTGTCCTAACAGAGCGGGTACTGTGCGGGGGGTCTTATGAATGGGGCTGGGATGGGCTGTGCGGCGGGCAGTAATGGCCTGATTCATTACTGCTCGATGTGTGGGGTCCGCTCCCACTGGCCCTGTCGGCACTATCTGAAGTGAAACCCTTATGTGACGGAGACAGGAATGCCAGCAGTCAAATGCATGCTGGTACCATCCAATGGTGGCAGTCAGTGAGAACGGAGGAGCAATGAGTGTGTGTGTGTGTGTGTGTGTGTGTGTGTGTGTGTGTGTGTGTGTGTGTGTGTGTGTGTGTGTGCGTGTGTGTGTGTGTGCGTGTGTGTGTGTGTGTGCGTGTGTGGGGAGTTATGGAGTGCAATCTGGCTTTGATCTTCCATCTCAGTTGCTTACAGTTGCTTTTCTCTCTGTCACCACCTAACTGCACTTTCATGCTCTGCCATGTGAGCTGACGACGATCCTCTCCCTGCTCCACTGGCTATCACAGCACTCTTGGCCCACTCTTGGCCTCCAACAACAAGACCTATATACAAAACACGCTACGCAAGCCAGAGAGGGTCACCACACACACTACTAAAGTGGAAAAGACACCTCACGTCGGAGCTGATATCAGAGGTGTCCGCCAAGCCTCAGTGTGCCGGGCCTGTGTGTGTGTGCTCCAGAATCTGGATCCCTAGGGTTAGCGCGGTCACTATTACTACAGTAATGAACAAGGGGGCAGCGCCGGCCTCCTCGCTCTGCTTGGTCCATTTGTGCTGCGTCGGGCCTCTGCCATGTCAGCTGTGACTGAAGCCGAGCCCGCTTCCACACTTCTCCTTTGTTCCCGCTCCAGCGGACACCAAAATAGCCCCTTTTAAAGGCTGCTGCTCCTGAGTGGGAGGCTGTGGGTGTGGGGCTCTGCTTCAAAATAGGCCTGCTAGATGGGTGCTAGTTAAAAGGCCCTGGACGGAAGCACAACTGAATGGGAGAGAGAGAAAGAAAGAAGTGTGTGCGTGTGTGTGTGTGTGTATGTATGTGTGTATGGTAATTCCTATCTAAGGTCTCCTCTGCACTATACCTTACATGTTATTCTATTGCAAGTCACTTTGTGTGTGTGTGTGTGACGTGTGTGTGTGTGTGTGTGTGTGTATGTATGTGTGTGTGTGTGTGTGGGCAGCATCCCTCTGCACCTCAGACCATGAACAATTCATTGATATTTTAAAAGACCTCCACTGAGTCAGAGAGAGGTGGGAGGAGGAGAAAGGTCAGCCCGGGGCTACTATGCAGGAACTTATGAAAACTTCTCTGAGTCACATTTTCTGAAACTGTGTGGACTAGCCAACACAAAATAACCAAAATACTGACCAGTGCGTTTGGCTTGAAAGTACTGCTACATTTGACACTACATTGGTACATTGGTGAATAATTTAGCCGCCGCATCTCAACTGAGCAGATGGTAAGCAGAGAAAAAGGACACAATCTTCTCTCTCTCTTTAGCATGAGTGCACACTCGTGGGCGGCAAAAAAAAACAATATGTGGCAGACAGAGAAAATGAGTGCCGAGTGCTGCCTCGTAGTCAGGCTTGTTTAAAGAGGCTGTCTGCCTCACATGGTCAAGCTAATAAAAACTACAAGACTACGCTTTACATTTGCTTCTTTGTAGTGGACATGTGGACATGTGCATAAAGAGAATGAGTCATCATGATGTTTTCTTTTGTAATATCAAACACTTCCTGTGGTCTTTCCTGAGGAAAACACACGAGGCGCAATGGACCAGTCCACGCTTGAAGGAGTAAGGACAGAAGAGCCTCTTGATAAACACAAGCTCTTTTCCTGGCCTTGGCCCTCTCCCCCTAGTGTCCCTGTAGCATGCACAGCACCAGGGATCATGCCTTCACCATCAAATGACCTGCTCAAGAAGAACAACACACCAAATCAAAGTGGTCCATGTCAAATGTCCAAAGAAAAGACTTTAAATGTGAATTTAATTTGCCCTAGAGACTGGTGGACTGGACTGGATTCTTAGGCATTCCATCATTGCAAATGAAGGCCGTCTTAGAAAAAAGAGGTCTATTATCTAAAACAACTTATTGAAAAACAGCAAGTTATTCAGAATTAGAACAAAAATAGACCCTTAGGGCTCCAGCAGTGATTATATTGTGTTCTCTTTTTTAGAGGATCTATCTCAACAAGGTCCTTGCCCTCAGGTAAGGCGGTGGTAGCATAGCCTGAAAAGTTGTGGGTTCAATTCCCGACTTCCACCGTTGTGCCCTTGAGCAAAGCACTTGACCCCAAGTTGCTCAGGGGACAATGTAGTCCCTTGTAATAGAACTGTCATAATGTCATATGTCACTTTGGATGAAAAGTGTCTGCTAAATGAATAAATGTTAATGTGAATGTAGGTAAGAGTGTGTGAAGGCACTGCAGGGAGTCATCAGCCTGAGGATGCTGTAGCAGTGAGATGATGATGAAGATGACGACGATGAAGAGGAGACCTCGAGCGAGAGCAGTGACGAGAGTGGACGAGACCCTGCGGTCTTCACAGTCCCTCTCAGCCGTCCCATTCATCTCACGCCGTGGACATGCACCTCTCCCTCCATCTCCACTCTCACAGGCACACAGAGCTTAGAGTTAAACCACCAGCTCAGCACAGGTTTACTTCCAATGTGTTGCAACAGACTAGTGTCAGCAGGAGATAAATTGTGGCTTCATGGAAGCCTAAACATGCTATTTGCACATAACATGAGCACACTTGCTGCGATGTCTCGTTGCATCCTGCAAGTTTGCACTGTAATGCACTTTAAGTACATTGATTTGTCTTTTTATATAACCTGTGTAAACACATTACTTTCTATCTGTATCTTGTCTGTTGATTGAGTTCTGTTTGCATGCTGTAATATGTCTGTATGTACAGTATGTGTGTATTGTCTATATAGTGTATTCCAGTGGTGGGGACAGGTTGGAGTGGAGCAGCTCCAGAGAACCACAGGCAGACGGAGAAGAAGCCACAGAGAGAGAGTACGGAAGAATTAGACTAAACAAAAAAGGGCTGGAGATCGGAAGATTGGATCTTTTAAGTGTGTCTGTCTGTGTGTGTGTGTGTGTGTGTGTGTGTGTGTGTGTGTGTGTGTGTGTGTGTATGTGTGTGCATGTGTGTCTGTGTGTGTGTGTGAGGGTGAGTATGTGTGTTATGGCAGACAGTGGTATGCACAGAAGTGGAATTCCCAGCGTCCAGGAGCCCCTGTCCAGAGTGTCAGTGATAACGTTATGGGACAGCTGACCTGAATTTGTCTGGCTCACATAACGTTTCACATAAGCTTTCAGGGCAAAACAGGCTTTCAAATGTCCAGCCTGACCCCCACTCAAGCCTCAGTCCACCATTCCCAAGTCACCGCCACACAGGCGCAGCATGGTTCAGGTGCATCTAGAGGCTAAGAGGAGCTTCCAGAGCAGACACCTCTCTCTCACTCTCTGTCTCTCTCCAGTGAAAAAACTTTGAGAAAAAAAAAACTTGAACAGACATCTCCAAAACAAATGTACTGCAATTCCTCCAATCTGGCAGCCTTTCTGTTGGCAAGTCCATCTGTGCCATTCCACTCAGCACTGTCTCCTCTGAATCTGGACGGTCTTCCCCCACTGACGAGGAACAAACACAATCTCGGTGACCCGCGCCTGATCTCCGCCGCTTGCCAAACACTACTTATGCCGGACTCTGGCAGTCTGGCAGCTCTCTCGGCCCCGGATGCGAGGCTTCGCTCCTCAAGCGGAATGCCGTTTGAGGCAGCTCGAGATGACTGGGAGGCAAATGGGATACTGTGGGAGAGTGCTTGGCCAATACGCACTCAAAGCACAGTGTTCATATTCCCAAAATTACCAGTGGTTCTCAAATTTTACTAGCAGGGAGAAAAGGCCAGGGTCAGGGCTGCTCGTCCACTCCGAAACATGTCGCAGGGAGGCATGTGGACACTTGCAGTCCACGGGCTGGTCTGGGAGGAGCTTAGTCATTGGCTTACGATCCCGAATAGTGGAAAGTTCATGTTTTCACAATTGAATCATAGAGAATGCATAATGTACGCCATGTCTGCTGGACTTTGGCGTTTTCCAGTATTGCCTTGTTGTCATGGTGCACCTCAGGGGTTTATGAGAAAAAACACGTGACTGTAAAATGGAACATTTCATTTCCAGCAAATGAAATGCACTTACGCAAGCCTGCATGGGGACTTTATACAGACGGTAATGAAAGCATAAGAGTCTGTCTGTCAGTCAACTCTTCAGGAACACTCCACAAAGGGGTGGGTGCCAAGGCTACACAAAATGGTCATTTTTAGGGGCACACATGTTTGGGTGTGCATACATGAGTGTGTGTGTGTGTGTGTGCGTGTGTACACATGTAAGGTTTTGTGAGGTCTGGTCCGGCTGTCGCCGTCCATCAGGAGGGGCCCTGACGCCAGTGCCATGGGGGGTGGGGGGGTCACATGAGATGCAGGCATCTTCTCGGACGCCTCTTCCTCTAACACGGCTGCTGCCATTGCCATGGCGAAGCGTAACCCCACCCTGCCATCAGCAGTCAGCCACTCCATCAGATTTAAGTTTCTAACCGCAAAAGTCACTCACATCACAGCACACATCATAAGGCACTTCGGGGAACGGAACATGATAGACACTTCGTTACATAAAAAGATGCTTGGCTATCATTACACTCAGCTGGGAGGTATGAGGAGAGGGGAAAAAAGGCAGAAAACATAAAATACATTCGATGATGTCAGTGAAAGAGATTGTATACTCATATACACATATATACATTCCCAGCATGCATATAACTACATATATGTCAGCGGGGCTGGTTTTCAAACATTTACACCGAGCTGATATAGGAAGCTAATGTGGTGCTAACCTTATTAATAGCTGAGACTATATTTTGCCACCGATGCCTTATTGAGCTGACTAATGGCTCAAGGCCTTACTTCAGGCACAGGCACTCAGGCACAGGAACATTTGGTGTCCTTGATGGTTGCCCATGGGTTCTGGAAAGGATAAACAGCAGCAGGCATATTTACAGGAAGAGCAGGTCTATATAAAGGGCTTCAGACGACTCTGTTTATCTGAGAGCAGAGAGCCTGTGATGGTCAATATTTGTCAGGAGGACTGGAGATCTGAAGAACAACACTGGCCTTTAATCACCATTTTCCCACAGTGAAGATGAACGTTTTAGTCAAGACCCTAGAGGAATCTGACAGTGATTCATGTCTCGCTCACCTGCAGTAACATTCAGGAATCATAATCAGGGTTAATGGAGTTAATGTGCTGTCTCAGAGCATTTTATCTTTGACGAGGCACACACCATTAAAGCGTTAGGGTCTAACGGTTGAGTGCTTCTACTCCCGTCGGCTATTTTCACAGAGCTGGCTTGTTCTCTCGCTTGCTTGTTTGTTTGTTGTTTATGATTTCACTCTGCTATCTAAGAAAGAAACAAGCAGGAAAATGTATCCAGTTTTGGAAATAAGCACTCAGGAGAATTCCACACGCAGAGCACACTGTAACCAAAATAGCATCCAGATAATTGAGTTTGAGTGAGGTGTTGACTTCACACTCTCTGCCATCTAGTCATTTACACAGAATAATTAGTGCAGGATTTGAGATAAACTTGAAATATGTTCCACTCTAACAGGCACCACTGATTACGAAGATCCTCAATATTCCTCCTCCATTACAATAATAACGGACATCTAACCACACATAAGATGTGGTAACATAATGGAGGCAATACGAACACGAAGTGCTTAATCTACTTGAAGTCATTTTCTATTAAATGGATATCGAGCATTCATTCATTTCATGCCTGAGAGGGGGAGAGAGGAGGGAGGCTCTGGGGATGTGTCTCCCTCCCAGGGGCCCAGGCTCTGCAGGAAACCAGCAGCCTGGCGGAGAGGCAGAGAAGGAAGGAAGGGTCATGACCAGATCACATGGTGTCTGAGGCTGTTGTTTTTTCCCCCCTTGTCTTCCTGCGCTCTGGTCTGCAGAAGGTTTCCGTGTAGATAATGAAGCAGGACGCTTCCTTTAGGGTCATAACGGAGACCCATTTAGCTCGGCTGCCTTACTGAAGTGGCTGCGCTGCCTGATGGATATCGTCGGTGGTCGACAGCAAGTCAAAATATTATTGCTACCAACGAGAGGCTCGTCTCAGGCACGGTGGCTTTGTGTGTGTGTGTGTGTGTGTGTGTGTGTGTGTGTGTGTGTGTGTGTCGGTGGAGAGCTGAGCATAAGGCGGCCCTCAGCTCTGCTGCACTCAGTCAAGAGGAGAAAAAGAGGCACTGATCACTACTGGGATATAAAGAACCTACAGTATGAAGAACACTGGGAAGCAATGGCAGCATTTCTCTGATGACCGCTGCTCTTAAAGGCCATTTGTGAGAGACCTTTGTGAGAGCTGTATCACCAAAGATGCTTGATTACTAGCTCCGCTTCCACCTTTTAGAGTTTGTGTTCCAATCTCACAGATGGTGTCAAGCGCATGAGATCATGGCTAATCATATATTAGGAGGCATCAGTGGATGGTTTGCCCTGCAGCTACAAGAAGCTTGAAGAGGCTAGCAGTAAGGTTATGAAGATGTTGCTCCTGTAGTCCTCCCCTTGTCTGACCCAGCCCTGGTTCAGTGCAGTGCAGTGCCAGTCAATATGTTTGAGAACAAGGGTCATGAGGGTCATATATACCCCCTCTAGCCTAGCTGGAGCCTCAGCATCAAAGGCCGCTCCACCACAGAAGATCACGTATCTGTGAAAGAGAGACACGTCGCTGTGCTGGCATCTGTGACATGGGACTGGGCCAGACAGAGTGACAAACAGACAGACAGACTGACGGACTGACTGAGTGACTGACAGAGAGACAGACATACAGACAAGAGGCAGACTGGGTAGGTGTGGTGTCACGGGAGATACCACAGCGTAAAGTTTCACCCAACAGCGGTGGCATTGCCACCTCACCCCAATATCCCAAACATCCAGACCTCTCACCTCCTTGACACCACTGAACCAGTCACACTTACACCCAGTGACACTCAACGGGGACCCGATCTTGACACCTGCCTCTCCCCGGAGCTACTAGTAATGCCACAGCTCTTCTGCAGCCAATATTCTCTCTGCCAAGCATACACTCATACACCCCCTCCCTCACATTTCCTGCCATTTTTATTCATCATAAAACAATGCAGAGTTAAGACTGTACAAATACAATGTTGCCTGTTTATTGATTATTTATTGATTATTTTTATTTTATTTATGACCGTCATGCTGGTCATATAGGGATTGTCAAAGTTTTTTTTTTTTTTTTTCCCGTCATCTACTTCCTGAATTTTTGGTCAACGATACCCGGGACACCGAACCACCGGGGCACATGAAATTTGGTGGGTATGTAGCCCCACTAGACTAGATTTCGTTTCGTCCTCGGCACATGTGTGTTAAGTATCCAAACAATGACACCTTCATTTCATTATGGCTGCTTTAGCAACACATCTTAAGCTACGGTGTAGTGGGTCCTATTTAGAAGTGGCTACTTCATTCGCACTTCCCTTGACTCATGGAGCTGCGTGAATTTTATTACAACTTTTCGCCACGATATGGCAGTTTAAGTCCGCTTGATACTGTAAGGCGTAAGCCATTGGTTTCCAAAGGAGATTTTATTTGTGTCGCCAGCATGGCCTATTGACAATTTATGTTGTAAATAGGCCTACCTTATAAGCCTACCTGTAGCTTAGGGAAGCTAACAGCTTTCTATTAGGATCTAGTTTGTTAGTTACAGTTTTGTCATAACTCCCTGATGCATTTTTGCATTTAGAATAGCCAGAGCGTGGATTTCTCAGTCGGAAAATTAAACAATATCGGGTGCCTATGGACTAGGCTGGGTGAACCCAGCCTGATCTGCCCGCTATTTATTTTTTGATTTCTTAAAAGATTGAGCTTGGTCTGGTGAAAGCCAGACTAGCCATGGACCTCAGTTACACAAAGCAAGGGAACATGAATCAGCCTATATTTGCACGAACAATAACGGACAACAGCTCTTCAACTTTGGCCCGTTAAAATGTGTATGAACAGTCTAGCGACGCATTTCATCAAGGCCCATTTGGAGATGTCAGTTATTTGCACCACTGGTTAGATGTAAAACAGCATTTCGTTTCAGACTACTGTTACTTAATTTGTGCATTAACAATAACGTTTCAGACTACTGTTACTTAATTTGTGCATTGACAATAAAGTATTACATGAACTAAAGATGACTAAAATCTTATGCAGAAGAAGAAACATTCACAAAAAATCCATCCATCCAAAAATGACCTTTGTTTTTGATAGCTGTTGAAAACGGCATGGAACTGACAGAGATGTTTTTGTTTATAAATAAATAAATGAATAAATAAATAAATAAATAACATATTGCTTTTCCCAAATACAATGTAGCCTACAGGTGTAAGTGACCTTTCATCAATCCAGTTGCAATGGATAAACTGTGATGAACTGCCCTACTTGTGATTGTTTAGAGATTTTAAAGGTTTTATAACAATGCTACATCTTCTTTGGCTATTCTACAATCTATTCACCTTTTCAGCACCACTAGGCTACTTTCTGTGCAGCCGCACACACACACTCAGGCATGCCAAACAAGCATACACAAAAGTTTCAAGAGTGGGGGATGGAGTAAAAGATGGAGACAAATTGAAGTGTGATTTATTTTCGCGGAACGGATGTACAGGACTGAGCGGCGGTCATATTTTTTTTTACCGCTATGCGGTACATCTAGTTTATTAAAATACTAATGATCTGTGTGCTCCAGTGAACCGTGCTGTTCTACTCCAATGTTGTCTGTGTGTTTGTGCGTGGAGATGCCCGCCCGGGGGAGGCCAGGGGTGAGGTATTAAGCTAAGTGCCTTCCCTTGTTGGGGCCAGCAGGGCTTTGGCTGCCCACCGGAGCGACTAATGAGGATAGAGAGCTGCAGTAGAGAATTACTGTGCGTGACGCTGGTAATTACGGCCATCCGTAGTACCCCTGATTCCTCCACGGAAGAGTGGGGACAGCAAGCCCTGGGATGTGAAGGATGACTGAAGCCAGGGGCTGGTGCTGCTATCACCACCACCTGCAAGAGCACCACCACCACCAGCACCACCACCACCACTACCAGCACCACCACCACCAGCACCACTACCACCACCACCACCAGCACCACCACCACTACCACCAGCACCACCACCACCAGCACCACTACCACCACCACCACCAGCACCACCACCACCACCACCACTACCACCAGCACCACTACCACCACCACCACCAGCACCACCACCACCACCACCACTACCAGCACCAGCACCACCACCAGCACCACCACCACCAGCACCACCAGCACCAGAATCACCAGCACCACCACCAGCACCACCACCACCACCAGCATCACCAGCACCACCAGCATCACCAGCACCACCAGCACCAGCACCACCAGCACCACCAGCATCAACAGCATCAACAGCACCACCAGCACCAGCACCACCACCACCACCAGCATCACCAGCACCAGCATCACCAGCACCACCACGCTCTCATTGAAACTAAACGCTGCTGAGGGGATCTGATCAAATAGAAACGGTTCCTCTGTGTGCTGTTTGGATAGTTTGTTAGAGTTACAGATATTAAACGTCACGAGTGACAACTGCATGGCTTGATGTACAATGCTGATTTACTGATATAAATTAGACACTTCTCAATAAGAGTCGAGTTATTCAACTGAGATATTAAGCTAAAAGAAAATTATTAGAAAAGTAATTCTACAGAACATAAATGTTGAATTCCAGTTTCATGTTATCAGCAAAATAAGAATCCAAGAGCATTCAAACTTAAAATGAACCATGACAGCATGTGGTAGTTTACTCAATTTACCGTACAAATATGTGTAGTCAAGATGAGCTACTGGTATGTGAATGAAACCATAGTCAGATCTAATATCTCTACATCTACTTAATATGATATCTATCCAGTTCGGAAAAATATATAGTTGGAATCATTGCCTTCCTGTGAGCTGTAATAGGTAACCAGCATTAGGAAAAAAAAGGAACAGGGAATGTGTAGCGGTACGCAGTGTGACCACAGCAACTCTGGACCATAATGAGTGGGGGGTGGGGAACTGAGACATATGTCTCTCATATACCTCAGGCAATGTTCCTGAGGGTTATAGGGTTTTATGACTCCTTAACGCATGTCTCTGGATCCCTGGCTTTTTTTAAAAGAGCCTTGCGGGTGTTTTAACCAGCCATCTGCCTTCAATCACCCATATGCATGCTATAGCGGCACTAATGTCCCTGTAGATACAGCATCAGCAACACGCTGCTTTACTTTCCAAACGCCAAACCAAGGACTGGACTCAATCAGTTCCCAATCAAGAAGAGTGGATCAATCCGCTGGAGTTTCATCAACGTTTACACTAGAAAAGCTGTATTAATTGCTTTATACAGTAGGCATAGTGGGGGACTTTGTCACTAGATCTCATTAGTTTTCATACATGTGCCCATATCCTTGAGGAGATCTGGATCAACTTCCCTTACTAGCATTTCAAAGCCTGCCTGCAAATGGCTAACTGCCTAAACACTGATGCATATCTTAGCTTCGCAACACCCTGCAGAGACTACGTGGATAAGTGGAGCGGCATTAACAAAGTGAACATTTCCTTCGCAGCACTTCAGAAAATGCCAGCTATTTTTTTCTTTTTCTCAAGAGGGGCCGGATAAAAAAGGGCCCCCTGCACAAATCGTCTGGGGTCATACACTGTGCTCCAATAAGGCTGTGCTCTGCCATGTGAGGCCCCGCCCTCTCTCTCCCTCCCTCTCTATCCTCTCTCTCTCCCTCTCTATCCCTCCCTCTTTATCCTCTCTCTCTCCCTCCCTCTCTATCCTCTCTCTCTCCCTCTCTATCCTCTCTCTCTCCCTCTCTATCCTCTCTCTCTCCTCCCTAGTTGCTGCACTAAGGAGCCCTAATGAGAGCAGTAACGAGTGTAATTTAAACAGGAGCTCACATGTGCTGGCCGAGTGCTCTGCAGATGGGGGAGTGTTGGGGGATGGCGTAGTGGTAGTTAGGAGAGGCTCGTTGGGCGGATGGCGTTGCGTGTCCACACGTTTTATTACGGAAGCCCAACATTAGTGCAATACTCACCCCCCCACACCCGCCCTGGGTATAGCCGTTCTGTGTTGACGATGCAAAAGCAAATGGCTATTTCTTTTCTCCGGGCTTGTTTGAAACATGCCAGTCATCTGACCACTCATAAAAATCAAGAGACATCCAGGCTTAGAGGTGTTTCAAAGGATCTCTGAAAGATGATCCCTTTTTTAGAAGACGAGACGAGTCTGTAGTAATTTGAGTCCGATACGAAGCCGGCGACCCAGGGGGTGTCCATGGGCTGTTCTGCGCGACGTGCGGATCCCGCTAGTGCTCAGGGCCCCCTGTCTGGCTGGCTTCACCAGCTATTTGCAAGCGAAAACTCATACTTCTGGCCCTCAGTCTGAGCCACGCAGCTCTTTTTAAAATCCCTTTCCCTTTTTATGAAAGCTGTGGTGTTTATCTGCTATTCTTAGTGTGGTGTTTATGCATACGATACACCTCCCGCGTCACCCACCCCAAGCCCCCTCCCAAAACTCTGCTAAAGTGAGGTCTGACCGCCCGGCGGTTGGAGAGACACCCCCGGGGGCTTCTCACGTCCCCCCTCCTCAGCTGTTTGGCAGAGACAGCGTGGCTCCACACCGCCTGACCACAGGCTGATGAGTGGGGGCTCCAAATTTAAAGTGCCCTCCCAGCGAGGCGACCCAGCAGGGGAGGCAGCCTCCTCGCTCACTGCAGAGTGAGCGAACGAACGCCTGAGGAGCGCCTGTCGAGGAGTCCCACGTGAGGCGTAGACGGGCACCGGTCGCCTCAGTCGCAGCCCCTACCACCCACCACAGGAACGCAGGAGTGATGGAACACCTGACAGAACCAAGATAGAGCCATCCCATCCCCACGCTCCACTGTCGGAATGACAGCACACCAATCACATGCTTTTCTTGAGATTCATACCCACATGCCCAAGTTTGAAAACACTACCTGACTCAAATAAAATGTGAGAAGGGTGCAGGGTTAGTTCATATGCACTTGGGCTGTCTTTAACCCATGCACACTGCGATAGGAATTCAAGATTGATCTCTCCTGTCATCCGTGGAGACTCGCAAATTCAAAGCAGAGGTATGTGCATGACGCCCTACAGGCTCGCTAATGCAGGTACGGTCTGGCCTTGAGTTCTGCCAACCCGCCACTGTCAATGGAAGCATTTACAGGCACTTTATAAATGTCAATGCAGCGCACATGCTGGTGACGCGTATGATGTGTAAATCTATCGGAGGTACTTTCTGTCATGGCGCTGAGATAAAGCCATACCCCTGGCAGGAACGTGGGCTTAGCTCAGCCGGTGGAGGGTGGTGCTGGGGGGCCCTGGGAGAGGGAGTTTGGATTTTCTCAGACGACCAAAGTGAACGAGGGAGGGGAGAAATGGTGCAGAGGAATAAACGTCACACACGTTCAACAAGTATCTCCTTCCATCAATCGGGCTGGTGGCCGTGTCTCTCGATCTGGCCAGCATTGCAAAAGCCATGCAAGCATCACATAAAAGCCACATTTGAGAATTAACAGAGTTAGGTTTGCAACTTTACGAAAGTATAAAACAATGAAAAAAAATCAATGTTAAACAGAGAGAACAAAAGTGTTCAACACATTAGTAAGCATCCTGCTGCACTATGCTGCCTTGAGAAATGCCCTAGCGCATTGCCCTCTTAGCGCCCACTCCTCCTCCATCTGTCTCAGCACTGCGGTGGACCGTGTCTACGGCCAGACCCACACATGGCATCTATTTAACCTATACATTTCTGCTAAAGGTGCCACCCATTATACATCGAAGGCACAATACAGAATAGCCAGCCAGCAGGGCACTTGCTTGTGCGTGGTGCACTGACTAGTCTAGACAGATATAATTGGAAACACCCCCGCTTTGTTTCAACTGGGCAAGAAAATATCTTCCAGGCAGACTTTTGTGGATGTCTCTTTAGTTGGGATGATACGGTGCAGGACTGTGATGTCATTTCCCACCAAAGCATGTGTGTGTGCAGTGGGATAGCGGGCAGAGGAGAACCAAATTGTCACGGCAACAGCGGCAGGATGTGAAGCACCACACTTCCAAGGTTTGCCAGGAGGCAGTCAGAGAAGAAGAGAAGAAGATGTGCTAGCCATAAACAGTCCTGAGTGTGTGCTAGTCTTAAACAGTGCTGAGTGTGTGCTTGGGACAAATATATGACAGAACATATTTTAAAAATGGTAAATTGGTCAGAAATTAGTTAAGAGGTTCTAATGTGACCATGGCATATGTCTAGAGGGAATCAAGTCTCAAGTTTAACAT
Organism: Alosa pseudoharengus; assembly: GCF_046254945.1. Lineage (NCBI taxonomy): Eukaryota > Metazoa > Chordata > Actinopteri > Clupeiformes > Clupeidae > Alosa > Alosa pseudoharengus. The sequence continues at coordinate 25,723,947 of NW_027468663.1, forward strand.
TTAGCATAAAAAAATCAGTCTCATCAGACCACAGTTTCCGCTCTTCCAAGCGCATCTACATTTATAGGAAAGTCATCTACAGAAAGTGTCATGTCTACACTGTTATGATGACACATTGCTGCTTCATTGGTGCATCATGATTCACATCCATGTTGAATTCAAGCTCAAATCAAGTGTAACCCAGAGGCTGGGTCATCCAGGAACAGCAGAGTTCAACTCAAGAGTTCTCGTCTGAGCTACAATCTTATGTTCCTACCATGAGCCAAGTGTATGTGTCAAGTCAAGTCAAGTCAAAATGTATTATCCCACAGGGGGAAATTAAGTTGCAGCTAGGTATCAAGAAACACAACCAGCAACACAACACACAAGATAATAAATGATGACAGTATTACAACACAGATAGACAAGGACCAGTACATTAAATAAAACACAGTGCAAGATCACTACATGGAGAGGCCAGGATAAGCAGTCCAAAAAGTCTAAATATGCAAAGAAGCGGCAGATTAAAAAGATGACATCATTTGTGCAAATTCAGCATGTTAATTGGCATTACATACAAAGGAGAGCTGGTAACATTTAGTCTTATGGGTGGGAACTCTGTACCTTCTACCTGAAGGTAGTAGCACAAACTCCCTAGGGGATGGTCAACACAGTCCAAAATGGCCAGAGCCTTCCTAACGACGTGACGGTCGTAGGTTGTGGCAAAGTTAGATCAGACCTACTAGTGCTGGGCCATCTGGACTGTTGTTTGTGTTTATTCTTGTTACCATCAGCTGTAGGGTTTGATAAGTAAGATAACTTTTATCATTATCTTAAGGTTTGATAATAAGATAACCTTTCTTGGCCTCTGCTCTACTCATCACATCCTAGCTTGTGTGAGCAGCTGGGTTGACCCATTTTGTAATGTAATGTTAATGAGAGGATGCTTTTGGACCGCAATGCTTTTTGTCTGTGATGCTTTTTGACTGTGATGCTTTTTGAGCGTTTTGCTTTGATTTTTGCCCACTTACCTAAGAAGCCATGTCAGACACCGCCATACTATGCGAGCTTCTTCTCAGCAATTCCTGTTAAAACACAGAAAAAAGCGGTGTCTTGGTTACAGGAACAGTGTGAAAAGCCTAGGAAATAACCACAGATATCCCACGGTGACACACAAAGAAGACACTTTTTTGAGACAGAGTTAAATGTACTGGAAGAGGCTCTAGAAAATAACACATCTGACAGATGGCGAAGCTACCAACCCAGGAGGCTGTGCTTCTCACTCCCCAGATCTGCACCTCCCCTGTGCTCTCTCTGTCTGGCCTCAGGGACTAAACTAAGTGAGGCACTTCTGATGGCCAGCGCAGTGTTTTCTTTTTGAAACTGGACCAAGTTGACCCACATTCTGCAGGGTTATATAAGGCGTCTATCGTGACGTCTAAACCCCTACATCCACAAACAGAGCCATTCTAGGACTGGGGCCCCAGCATCTCAGCAATGTTGAAAAACAAATGCTTTGCCATCTGACTAATTGGGCTTTCTACATAATGCTCAAATTGAGAACAACAGCATCCATCACAGCTGCTTAAGCTCCAAGGACAACTTACCAAAACCAGACAATAAATGACTGTCTAAAGAAACAGCTTGTTAGGAAGGATAGATGATTACAGAAGAGCTTTGAAGGTTAGTGTAAACGTATGGTGAATTATTCCAAACCACTCCATTTCTCTCAAAACACTACCCTGCATTTCTGATTCAATAGGTCACCCGAGGTAAAGGTGAAAATGTCAATTACCAACGATGTAGTGGCTTCACTAAAAATGCCAAACAACTCTTCTAATTTTTGATGGTTGTGTTTCTGAAGGGAGAAGGCCACTTTTAACAATCATTCAGAAAGTCTCTCCGAGAGCCTCTGGGATTATGTGGTGACCACTTGGCGGACCTATGATATATAGCTTCCCGCAGTTTGGCTAGGTTTGAAAATGCATACGTGGACGGCATATTGAGAGAGCACCGAGGCCTTAAAAGCTGTTATTATGCTAAAAGAGATAGAGGGCCCCGTCAACACACAAACACTTCAGCGCTAGTGCGGAAAACTAATCATTTTAGTGAATTACTATGTTCCAACGGCAAACGGCAAACTAACACTGACCGACACTCTCTCTCTCTCTAACACTCACACTCACACACACTCACACACACAGGTAGTATAAAGTAAGTCAACCTACCCAAGCTTCTTCTCAAATTAAGAGAGAAAGGTCGCCACTGTCATCTTACTTCTGCATCTCATAAGACGCACAACAGTTATCTGCCAAGTTTCTGACAAAAGAAATACTACAATAAGAAAAAAAATACTACCGGTACAATACCAGAGTAAGTGGAACTGCAAAGTAAACCCTCACTGTGAAAATCACAGTGCAACTCAGTGCAACCTGTGGCTTTCTGGAGGAATGCACTTTGCATGGACTATGGTGATATACACTACAGACGTATGCACTCAGGATAAATATAGCACAGGGTTTGCATATCCTGAATTCTAAAAATTCAGATAGGATGGCTCTCGCAGCTCTTGCGGTGGATAGTCAGGACCATCTGACTCACTCTGAGCTGCTGCACAGATCAAATGTTGGAGGTGCAGGACGTCTGTGTGCTTTGCAACGGCATGTTTGCTGGTTGTTTTTGCTTCAGATTTTGGAACCTTGAAGCCGTTATTATTACTTTTTTGGCCCAAGACGCACAGTTTGTTCATAACAGACCACAGAGTGATCAAAACCTCTCTACTATAGTATCCTATAGTATAGCTAACACATGTCTGGTCTAGCTGTAATGGCCAGCACACAATTCACTTGTCAACTTTTCTGGAGCTAATTGCTTTCTGGACAGAAAGGACAGGTTTGAATTTGAAAAATGTAAACAGAATATTACTTCAAAAGAGACAGACCAAAGACACCCCACATCAACCAAAAACACTGCATTGCAGAGAATTATGTTCAAACTCAAATGTCCCCTTCTGAATTCAAAAGTTCTAATAGCTAAGGAGATTTCCATCTACATGTGGATGACTAATGATGTGTGGCTATTGCTGAAACAGTGTCTAATGACACATTTTCTTTGGCAAATGAATGGTCAGGTAGATCCTGATGGTAGATGGTAGAGTTGGGGCAAACTAATCACTGAGAGTAAGGCTACATCCACACTAATCTGTTTTCGTTTTTAAAACATTGTTTCGTTTTACAGTAGTACTACAGCTAGTAGTGGAAGTGGAAGTGAGTCACGAAGAGTCAAGACACATCAGACTGACAAGGTCCAATCAGGACGGGAGCATGGGTTTCCATGTCACCGCTTTCACATGCCGTCCACATTAGAACGCCAGGAGTTTTCGAATGAATACAGGAGCCGACAGCGTTTTCCAATTTTGCAGTTTCAGGAGCCCGAAATCGCCAGAGTGGTGTAGATGAGGAGTGCAAACAAATCAGGATGTGTGGATGTAGTCTAGAAGTCATCTGTCAGTCATGCATACAGGGCAACTGCACCATCAGGCCGATAACCTAACCCCATAGTCTAGTGCTCCATTATGAGATAATGACACTGCTTGTGGGCACACTTCTTGGGTACAACATGTACACTCACAGCACCAAAATACTGGTCAAAGGGCGCTCCCCATTTCACAGTGCAGCTCTTCCCACCCATTCAAGGCGAAACCAAACCACACCAAACCACTAATGGGAGTTGTTATTGGACCTCAAGCAGTCTGTGGTAATGGGGTGTGACGCCAGATCAGGATCACTCATGCACATGTGCACTCTTTGATCTGCATGCCAATTTGTGTTCTAGGTACTGTAGCGACCTGAAAAGAGAGGGTGTTGCTGTGGACAAGCCCTTAGTAAGTGAGTAATTATCTGGTTATTACGCAATGCACCTCTCTCTTTCTCTTTCTCTTTTTCTTTCTCTCTCTCTCTCTCTCTGTCTCTCTCTCTCTATCTCTCTATCTCTAGCACTATCTCTTCTTTCTCACACTTTCACGTTGAGTTCCTCAGAAGTATGAAGAAATATGACAGTATGTTTTCGTAATTAACCATGTAAATAGTTTCAGAAGCATGTTTGTCTGGACGGCTGCCAGGGAGTGACCAACGCTTCATGAGTTGTTTAGACATTCAACTGGACAATGCCATAATTATGCAGGCGGTCTCTCTCACTCTGATCTGTCTGATTTACAAGCCTTGCTAGAGTAATAATGCAGGCAATCAAATCATTATGTTGTATGCATTTCTGAGGCTAGCATTACTTCTCAAATGATCGAGCATCTGCAAAGATGTATCCTAATGCACGAGTTCAGACACAAGGCCAGCAGTCATTAAACATTCTGAGTGAGTCTGTACAGACGCCTAGTCCTTGTGGTTTTCCATGAGTCTAACAGCTAGAGCTACAGTTACCTGAGGCTAAGCCTTTATAGCCATGCTTGTACAAACAGCTCTGCCTTCAGGTCAATGCCATGCTCTCTCATTTTCCTTACATGAGTTATGGTTAAGGTGTTTTTTTGTTTTGTTTTTCATCAAGAGAGACAAGGTCGATCAGTAATCAGTGTACTTACAAGTCTTTATTTCATTTGGGACATGAATCAATATGAAGTAATTGCAGGTGAAATGTTTTACGCAAACAAACTCAAACTAAATAAGTGGGTCAGGTTGTTAACATGCCAAATTCTCTGAAGGAAGAAGGCTGGTGTATGTTTGTCATTCCTCTCCTTGCTCTCCTACTTTAGGCTACTTTAGGCTTTTACCGCTTTCACTCGGCAGATCCTGTCTCAACTGTTAGGGCTCTTCCAAAGTGCACTTCATCTGTTCATGATCCGTGCATGTCCTTAAACACAACTCTATCAATTTCACGATTATTAAAAGGAGGAGCTTTTGAAAAAAAAAAATAACTACAAAACTACATTTTCATCACAATGTATTTTCCTCGACGAGTGACTCTACAGACGGACTGAGGAATTCGTCATGAGTGTTGTTCTCCCAGGGCCACAACATATCCAGAGCACTAAGATCTGCCCCTCCCCACCTCCCTGACCACTAGACTTGTCCTACTCACACAGACACACACCAGGAAAATTAACAGAGACCCTCTGTCATCACACTTACCCAATATCAAATGAATGTTTCTTCTCACTCATACGGCATACACCCCCCCACACACACACACACACACAGCCACACACACACAGCCACTCACACACAGCCACTCACACACACACACACACACACACACACACACACACACACACCTTTCGATCACATCCTGACCATAGTCAAGGGGGTTGATACAGTGAATACCTTCAGACGCAGCGAGAGTGAGAGTGCTCATGTGGACTTGAGGGAGAGACCAACAGAATTAAATCAATAGGAAGTGTCTCCGCACGCTTTCCACATCACCACCCTTGAGCTGGCCAGTCCTGGGGACACCTTGTTCACTCCCTACCCTATTATCAGCTACCATTGTTGTAGCCATGGCAACTACTTAAAATAAGCAAGGCCACTTCACAGTGGGTCGAAGCAGGCGATTATTCCAGCATCTCCTTTTGCCAACTCAACAGACGAAACAAAGACAGTCATAGAAGTGTCAGTTCATGAAGAGACAGTATTATGCTGACGCTAACACACTTGAATAAACAAACACACAGATACCACCACTGCCACATCATCGTTGACGAGCACTGTGCAGCGTCCTTTGTGTTGTGATGACTACATGGCTATGCCAGCGCTGGAGACATGCTGAAACACTTCCCTTATCTTCCTTTTGCAACACTGTGTTTTCTAGCAGGGCAGCACCCACCAACAGGGTGTTTTCCAAATGCAATTAAAGGAGATGGCTGCTGGCTCAAGGCCTTCACACAACACTACCACACCTCTCACGGTCTACTGACGCCCATATACACACAGGCGGCGAGCACGTCCTGAGATTTCCTTTGAACTGTGAGAAGATGTTCTGAATGGTCTTTGACAGGAAATCTGTCCGTTAAGAATCCCTTTGTGAGTGATTTAACTGCGCTGGGATGGTAAACACACTCTTAGTATCACTCTCAGTGTTTACCTCTTTCCAGGCATCTGCAGCTATAATTAAAATATAATTATCCACATTCAACACCCCCCCCCCTTCTCTCTCTCTCTCTCTCTCTCTCTCTAGTCTTTAAATTAAGCCATGTGTTTTGACTAGGGCTGTCAATCGATTAAAAAAAAATAATCTAATTAATAACATACTCTGTGATTAATTAATCTAAATTAATCACATATATAATATTTGCTGTGAAAGTATTTTAAATATTTAAATTCAAATGAATCATTGAATAATCAGCATTAGTGACGTTAAAGTTCAAAAACTCTTTTATTATTATTTTAATAATGGACATAATAATCTATGATATGACCTAATATGCTGAGGAAATAAATTTAAATACAAGGTATTTCAGGCCACAGATATAACCTAGGGGACACAATGAAAATAAATGAACACTCCCCTCAATGTCTATTTCTTTGCATTGATGTGCGACTTTAGAGTTGATGAACTCCGGTGATATGCAAATTCCTTGCTGCAGACATTGAGGACAAGAGGACTTTATTTTAATCAACACCATCAGGCCGTTTTTTAAAAGTAAATGTTCCAATCAATGATCTAGACAGCACATTTTCTTCTCTCCTTCTTTTTACAGTCTAATGGTTACTGACTACAACGGCTCGGGATCAAAGGTCATACGGAATCGATTAATCTGTGTTATTTTTTTTAATCAGTTATTTTTTCTCAAATTAATTAATCAAAATTAATCAGTTATTTTGACAGCCCTAGTTTTGACTATCCTTCACGTCCTGGACAGCAAGCTACACAAGCATGGCCACAGCAAAACTGGGCAGTAACGCAGAATTCCCTCAGACATTAACGTTCTTCATTTACACCGGTGGTTTGCAATGCACTTTCACTAACCTCTAACACCAACACGATCATAATAACCCATAACCAGGCTGCTGACCGGGCCGGTGTCGGAGTGAAACTGGGCAACAGGTACGCCTGTGGGGTGGCGGACGGGAAGCCGTGTGGGTGGTCCGTCCGCTCCCGAAGTCTCCCGCTGCTGGGATGACCGCAGTTCTGCCCGCTGCCGACCGGCTCCAGCCCCACGGCCACAGCCGCCGCTGCCTGGGCCTGGAAATGCACCGCTGAGGTTCCGCCCGTCTAGCACATGGCCCATGGCACTCACTACTGCCCTTTCGCCATCTCCTTGCTCTGTGCGACCTTCCATGTTTACAAACAAATGGTTTCAGGGTTTACTTACTTTACTAAGTTAATGGAATATGATAAAAGCCGTGTTCTCCCCCCCCCCCCCCTTTTTGTCCTTTGTAGACTACCGCCCCTAGGGTCTCATCAAAATTTACAATCTCCTCTTTCTCTCTCTCTCTCTCTCTCTTTCTCTCTACTGAGAGGGTATTAAAGGGCAAAATGAGCATAGTTTCCCACTGTAAAAGCATGTGTGTGTGTGTGTGTGTGTGTGTGTGTGTGTGTGTGTGTGTGTGTGTGTGAGTGTGTGTGAGTGTGTGCGTGTGTGAAGGGGGGGCTTGAAACTCCCACAGCAGCACAGCTGTTGAAGCTGACTAAACAACAACACATTCATCTTTGCCAGTTTCCACAAAACAAATTTCCATTTCAAACTAGGAAAAATCACAGGGAGCATGAGCAAGACATGGGGTCAGATTGGGCAGAGGGGCGGTGGAGCGAGACAGGGGGTCAGACAGACTGGGTGGATAGACGACGGTGGTTAACAGACAGGATGAAGAGTTTAGACTGAACGGGTCATCCTCAGAGAATGATGGTGGAAGAAAAAAAGTTGGCCCTGCCCAATGGCTGAGTCATACCTGGATGGAGACCTGAGAACGTTCCCAACACACTCATCTGGGAATAGTGGCGCAGTTTTGGGATCAGCCCTGGCCTCCACCATGCCCAAGCCGGAGGCCTGATGAGCCTCTCATGACTGATTCTCCATCAACTCGGCTGCGCTGCTGCTGCTGCACTTTGGTGATTCATGAGTCTTGGCTTAGGTCATGCTTTAAAAAAAGGACTGCAGCGGTGGCGTCCCATGTGTTAAAGAGTTCAGGCACAGCTCATGTAGCATTCATTGTGTTCAACTGCAGTGGCCGCGCTCCAAGGGAAAACAAACAAGGCCGCCGGCCGGTCACTGGTCTCCATTGATATTCCATATGTGAACAGATTAAAATGGCCTCTCTGACTTTGCCACAAGCCTCTCAAAGAAAACACACTAGACTCACTACACAATTCTGCTTAGATTGCTTTAAAATGAACCTTCAATGCAGACTTCCCTGTGTGCTTTAATACGCCCGCCTACATGATGGGATTTAGAAACGGTTGTTGAGTGTATATTGCGGTAAGTTAGAGAGCGGAGAATGGAGATGAGGAGTGAGTTATTAACCCCATTTCTGAACACTACTTCAGCAACCAAGCACACAAGGATCCAAGCACTCTTCTTATGTACGTTCGATTCATTTTCATTGCACACAGGCATACGCACTGCACCGTCGTAAAAGCCCATTTAACTGCAGCTTAAAATAAGGCCTATGAATTATTTTCCCATTTATGTGCTGAAATCGTGCCAATAAGTGAGGCATGTTCCAGCGGCCACACAATGGCTTTGTTCTTTTTGGGGACGCTGTGGGTTTTTTTTTCTTCTCCCTCGCTCTCTCTGCCTCTCGGCCTCGCTCCTTTCTTTATAATTTTCCTCTGGAACGCCAGGCAGCCGTGCTGGCACTGGGAGAACGTCTCTGGGTCGCTGGCTCTCTCTGTGGCGGAGCCGAGCAAACGCGCACAAAGGAGACCAGTGTTGCAAAGGGAGAGGAGGAGGACAACAATCGGCCCCTCAGTGGACGGCCATTTACTCATGGAGCCGCATTCCACAGGCTGCAGGGGCCAGGCCATGACATTCAGATTGACTCCGGAGAGGGAGAGAGGGAGAGGGGGAGAGAGGGGGAGGGGAGAACCAGGGGCGGCCGGAGAGAGAGAGGGGGTTGGATTGGGACTTGTTGCGCCTTGTTGTGGTTGAGGGACCCCAGTGCAGTGAATGGATCCGGCTTCAGGGTAATCACACCAGGGTCAGGTCATGGTGTCTCCTCATACTGCTGTCATGACCATGGTACAGAGGAGGTAGATCTACCAGTAACATTCCTACCGCTAACAATGCTCACGTCAAGTGTTCTTTGTTAGCACCGGTTATTAGCAACCGAATTCGATTTACATTCGTCTGTCAGTGTACTCACACAGCGATGGGGGGATGGGCGAGTGCATGCTTCCTTCATTGTCTTGGTTAATGTTTGTTCCATATTTGCATGCTAATAAGACATGGATTTTGCATTTCAAAAGTTCCAGTGTGTTCATGTTCTGTACTTCAGAGGGGGGTGGATAATCTATTCCACGACGCTGATCTAAATCAGATGGCTCACCTGACAGTCCTAAGGGACAGACCACCCACACGAGGGGGGCTCCGTTCTCAGCTGGATTTAAGATGTGTCAGGTGCAATTAGCCAGAAAATCTGGATAAACCCAGTTCTATGACAAAGCAAAGAGACGCTGGGCCACAATGGTGCCTATTGTTAACGACAAGGCTGAAGCAGATGTGATAGATAGACACAATACGCAAAAACACGCTTTAGTTTACATCATGCAAAAAGTATTTGCTACGTTCTGAACGGGTGCAAGGCCGCTGCTTCGCCTAGGCACGGCTGCAAGCTGTCAGCTCTGCCTGTCATCGTACAGTAAGCCGTCATTAAGGGCTCGGAGGGCTCTGCATATGCAGAGCTGGGACCTCAGAGACTCACAGTTTAGCATAGCGAGAAGTACCCACCACCAGCGTCTATGAGGCCTGATGGAGTATCAGTCATGTAAGGCAACACCGAACTGAGTTAGACACTCTTACGATGCCCTGGTGACTAGAAACGTGTTTTTGCACAGTAGCACGCCACTAGACACGTAGGCAGGCCGGACGAACGCTTATTATTTCTAAATAAGGGTTGTGTCTGTGTGCTGCGCTCAAGAGTCGTGCGGGTGACAGGGTGTAAAGTCCAACGTGAAGGGCTGCTTATCAGAGGCGATGATGTGGCGATCCAGTCGGACACAGCTGGACGCTGCGCTGGCAGCCAAACCCAAGATTGTGGTGTGGCAGTTCAGGTGGAGCGGGCTACGTAGACGACACACACTGAGGTCAAGACTCACTTTATGACCTTGCAATATATGGTTCACTCTCTATTTAGTCCTCTGGGACTGTGTGTGTGTGTGTGTGTGTGTGTGTTTAAAAATTAAAGACTGAATGATATTTGGAAAATAATATCAAGACACAATTGTGGCAATAATTTAGCACTACACCACTGGGAGTTATTTGTATCGTCTTATTACTTGCTTTGAATGAGAGCAGAACAACTAAGCAATAAGAGTGGAACAACTGATTTTGTTGCCAACAGTCTCAGCAGTAGGTTCAATATGAAATACAACAATAAAAAAATTAAATCCTGGTATATGGCACATATTTAGAAGTCATGCTAGTCTGCTGGATTGATTCCTCTCTTGTTCTTCCAGCTACTGCTAACTGCTCCTAAAAGGGATTTGGTATAAAGTGCATTTCTGATTTGAAGCCAAAAGAGGAACTTGAGGACGAACCCAACATTATTCTCCAAACGTGCAAACATACCTAAACAAACAAAGCCTTGTCAACTTAAGGCCCTGAGTCATTCCCCATAACAGCACACAAGATTAAGGAATGCTTTGCCAGGTAATGATTGAACCCTCTTGCAGTTAGCGCATTCAGAAGAGGTTCAGTGCACACTAGTGTCTGCAGTTGTTATTCAACATTTCTCATCCCATTTAGGTCTTCATTTGAGCAAACAGAAGAGAAGTTTCTACTTATAGCTCCAAGCCACAAGATTTAGAATGAAATAAATGCAGTTACTATGGCGATGCCTGAGTTTTTTTTCCTTGTGTTTGAAGCTGCTTTCCTCCACAATCTTTCCTTACCTGCGCCACCCATGCCCTTAATACCCACTCTGTCTGTCTGTGCACAGATTATCCCAAACCAGATCTGATAGCCAGGAGGAAACTCCATCTTGTGAGTTATGAGAGGGAGTAACCACAGCACACAGACCTGCACATTCCTCCCAAGGCGAAGCAGCTGAGGTGGTTTGTGCGTGCCAAAGCGACCTCACAGTGAGGGATAGAGTATTTCCCATTTAACAAATTCATCTCCTAACCACATCCTCTCAATGGCAGCAGCACTGATGGAACCTTCCGAGGGAAACGTGAACAAAAGGAAAAGCTGTTCAGTGAGAGAGGGGCAGGTGAAGCGGAGATGTAATGTGCACCTAGCACTGCAACTCAATGGGCTGATTGGAACGGACAGGTAGCGTGGGCCAGTATTTGGCGGGCTACTACAGGACTAATTGGCCGATGGCCACAAACTGCCGGCGAGGCTTATGGACAACACTTTCCCTCCCTGAGGCAGCCCTCCGCCTCCTGCTCTCTGCCACAGCGTGTGGGTGAAGATGTGGACGAGCTCCAAATCAAACAATCTCTATCCAACCGTGTTTGCCTGGCGCTAAATGCGTCTGTAGAACGATGGAAAGGGACTATAAAGGGCTGAGGGAAAAGTACCTTGACCATCGAAAACAGAGTGGCACTGCTGCAACCACTGTGCCAAAAACTCCCCCTCCCAACACTCAAGCACACCTACTTCAGCATACCTCATTTCATTCCTAACTCTTAGCTGGAGAGCCATGGCTAGACGAGGGGCGTGTGAGCCATTGTAGCCTTTTGAAAGTAAGCCTAAACAAATGCCTTATAAATGTTCAATTCTGCCACCCAAGTGCAGCAACAAGGCCTTAGTAGCATCGATATTCCATGAGCCAGCTGGAGCGTGCCTTGTCCTTGTTCCTGACTAGATCACTAGGTACAATTCCACAGCACTGACACTGGCGCTTCCTAAGGAGAGAGGGGAGGATGAGAGAAAGAGTGCCGAGCAGAACGAGAGGAGATCACATCATCATGTTTTTCAAGCACTCGCCTGAGGGACTAATTCTGAGATGTTCACGACCTATTTCCATATGCGCAATGGCAGACTGAGAGGATTCTTCCATGGAAATCACAGTTTTTACTGGAGGCTCCACACATAAGAGCACCTAGGCCACGCAGGCTGCTACCTCTCTGCCTCTGTCTGTCATCTCATTACACATTTACTACAAACGGAACCACTGAGAACTTGGTGTGTGTGTGTGTGTGTGTGTGTGCGCGTGTGTGTGTGTGTGTGTGTGTGTGTGTGCGCGTGTGTGAGTAAGATGACTCAGTGTACCTCACTGCCTTACCACCAGGCATTTATCCCTCATGATGCTTCACACAGATGATGCCTCACCTACTGTACTATGAACACAGCTGCATATTAAAATGAAAAAGATCTAGTAAACTAACGTGTAGACTTTACAGTCAGGGAGCGCTTGCGGGCCAGCAAATACTTCAGGCCTTGGAAATGAGATTTCAGTGCACTGGACAGGCTTCAGGCATGAGTGCTCATATTATCACTGCTAGTTGCCCAATACTATTACTCCCTCACTGACATTTGGATATGGCTTTAGAGAAAGAAAAAACAAGAAATGTGTTTCTTATCAAACCCACGCACAAGCCCATCCAAACCTCAATTATCGCAAAAGCAGCTGAAGGAGAAACGCCGGCACGACGGCCTCAACGGGGAACGCCTGAAAGCTGAGAGGGAATCTGGCGCCGCTTCCAGGGGCTTTTCTCCCGGCCGCTCGCTCGAACAAGTGCTGCTAGCCCAGTATGTCCCGCAGCATGTGGCCTAGTTGGACAGGCCACTCAGACCGGGAGGGTCTGGAGGTCATGGTTGCCAGTGGCACTCGGTATCCTGTCCAGGTGCGAGTGTGTGACTGTGTGTGTGTGTGTGTGTGTGTGTGTGTGTGTGTGTGTGTGTGTGTGTGTGTGTGGTTGTGTGTGTGTGATTGTGTGGTTGTGTGTGTGTGATTGTGTGGTTGTGTGGTTGTGTGTGCGTGTGCGTGCGTGCGTGTCTGTGTGTGTGTTTGTGTGGTTGTGTGTGCGTGTGCCTGTGCATGTGCGTGCGTGTGTGTGGGACGGGGGACTCAGGACTTAAGGCATGAGAGACACATTTCCTGTCATCTACTTGTGTGTTTCCAAATGACTACAAACAACACATATGTTTATAACAAATAATACAGATATGTTTAAATCCACCATCCAAGCATCAATTGCTCTGCTGACTTGTCATCAAATGACAAACTAGTGTGTGGTCCTTTGACAAATCTTTTAGAGTATTCTGCACACAGGACCCTTTGAAGAATTGCATCACTGAGAAATTCAGTGAAGGGGCTCTAACTACTCTTTGAATGTGTTCCCAAAACAAACACAAGCTGCAGCAGTAAACCAACAATAAACAGGCAGGATTAACATAATGCCTCTGCAAAAAACACAAGGCCCACTTAACTATGCTAAGGCCAAAAGGAAGGACGTTGCTTCATAAAGTCCACCAAATGTGAGCGTGCGACTGGTTTTCAGGAGACGCATCACCGGTTCATGTGTGCTTCCCCCTTTTCAAACTCAAAGGAGCAGGTTTTTTTTTAGATCAGATCCTGTTATTTACCCGGCAAAGCAGCAGTGGAGCGCTGCTGCACCATACAAACACATAAAAGTTATTGTGTGGTGTAGAGTGCACCCACTCTTCTGGGCTCACCGGAGTGCAGTGCCACTGACATGGTGCCAGTGTTGGGAGGAGGGGACATACCCAGTGAGTGAATCAGCCCCGGGGCACAACGCACGCCGCACAGGGCCGTCACGGCCGGTGGTGTAGCAGTAGCTGCGGCTCGACGGGGAAACACTTCTCGCAGCGCAGAGCAGCCTCTGAGATCTCAGCTGACCACATGCAGGGCCAAACAGGAGGCACTCTCAGAGAGGGCAGGCCGACTCAGGGCAAAGAGGAGTGAGTGAGTGAGTGAGTGAGTGAGTGTGTGTGTGTGACAGTAGGAGTGTGTGTGCCAAATCCAGTAAACACAGGTGGCAAATCATATAGTGCAATGCAAAAGGTGTGCTTTGTGGTGCTGTTGTTGACATCATTTGACAATGATGCAGGCACAGAGATTAACTAAACAGTCTTTTTGGGGGAAAGTGTGTGTTTGTCTGTCTGCCCGTGTGCTGTGTGTGTGTGTGTGTGTGTGTGTGTGTGTGTGTGTGTGTGTGTGTGTGTTTGTATGTGTGTCTGTGTCTGCCCTGCACTTATCAATAGCTGCCCTGAAGGTATCATCAGCTCCAGTAGTTCCGTTTCTATTTTCGGGTAATTGTACAGGAAGTGATAGTGTGACTAGCCAGCCTTTCAGAATCTGTCAACTTATCAGGAAAAGGAGAAAGAACAGGGCACATCACGAGCCTCCACATGGGGAAGACACACGTGCATTAGTGCCAGCAGGATGCCTAGTTACACTTGCAGATGATACACCCCGGCAGTACATTTATAAAGGCAGCATGACAGAGAGCCAGTCCTCTTGGCATTCACAGGATATAGGGGGTGTGCTGTTGCCGGTGGGGAGGATGCAGATCACGCTCACCAGTCGTTTGACAACTAGGCCTATTAATTAGCCTTTTATGTGCTCAGCATCTTGTTAAAATAGACTACAGAGACTCACGGAACACAAAGCAGTTGCCTCGCCTAAACTCTTGTTGTGGAAGTAGATGATACAACCATAGCCTACTGAGCATAAGGAGAGATACAACTTTTTTAATGCAGCTGAGGTATTTTCCTGAAATAGAAGCAAACATTGTTGTAATGTTGCATTCTATAGGCTACTATACATGTCTTATTCATATAGATTAAAAACTATTCTCACTTTCGGTCATGAATTCATGTTAGCTTAGGCTACTCCAACCATCGCCGCGGCGTTTTACAAAATCAGTGTTTGTGTGGTGGTTCACTCACGATTCAGTCCTGAGGTTAACTGAAGCGCAGGTAGGTGCCGAAATACTATCATCATTCTATTCACTCTAAACTCAGTGATCACGACATGATCTTTAAAATGTTTCATGTATGGCAATTAGCCTAATAACACCGTTAAAACAAGGAACGACCGAAGTTTTCACGAATTGCTTGTCTACATTGTAGCAGCCACTGCCACTACTCGCTGCAACATAGCTTACAAGCCGTAGTTTAAACAGACTCGATGTAGCCTATGGCTGAGACGGACACACAGCTTACCTTTTTTTCAAGTCAAAGTTTTCTCTGTGATGATCATAACGAGCTGACGGATATCCAGGGTCAATTTTAAACTTCCCCAGACTGTCAATGTCAAACGCGAGTCCGTGTCGGTGTGTTTTTCAGGAGCTGGAGCGCAACGCCTCTCAGTCGTGAGAACTCTACCCTGTGCTGCGTACCGCTGACAGTCGGAGGAGAATATGAGGAGTGAACCGGCGACTAGAGGGGAGTTCCTGACAGCCAAATCGGGGCGGGAATTTCTAAAGAGTGACATTAGGAGCTGATCTGTATCACACACGGACTCTGGACGACGATCTCGGTTGCATCCAGCAAGCTGTCGTCAGAAGAAACCAGAGTTGGGTTCATCACCATGCTGCGCTGAAATGATTTAATTCACGTGTAGGCTAATTCGTGATGAATAGATCTAGCCTACTCAGAAACAAAGATTTTAGAGCGGAGTGCCCCAAAATCTTTTCTCAGAACAAAGCCAAAAGATCCTTGCCTGTGTTTCTATAGAAACCACTCGGGCAACTCCATCTCTATTTTCAAAAAGCTCAGGCTACATGGAGTTTGTCATATTCATTTACTTTCCCTTAGGCTACTGCATTGTTTAGTTCGAGTAAAAAGCCTCTTTAACATGTAACACCACATTTCTCTGTTGGTAGTCACAGAATAGAAAACATAACTCAGTATGACACAGCATCTGCTGTTGTAGCCCTGCCCCAGTTAGCAAAAGATAAATCAGTCATTATTTTCTTTATGATAATTTTTATGTAACAATGGAATTGACCTACCGGTAAATTGTGATTGTGGTTTGTATTGCTTTAGCCTAGGCCTATAAAAATGGCTCTCAGCTTATGTTAGTCCTTCTCATAGGCCCTAAACTTAATTCCTGTCTGCAGCTTCTGTGCAGATGTAGACATGTCAGGTTTTGCAGAGGCCATGTGCTGGAGTCCAATCTGACCTAGGCTCACTGATGGATGGCGTGCAGGGGGATTGCAATTTAGAGCATGTCTCTGGTCTCATCCACGGAGGAATTTGGCTCCCATAACAACATCAGGGGATCATAAGATTTATCACATGATGGTTGGAGAAGTGTTTAAACAGTCGGGCACCTGGCCTGGTCAGCCATGCCCCATATTACGATCAAAAAGGCAGGGAGGTTGGAGTAAAAGAGATTGAACAAATCGCTGCAGTGTTTTCCTGCGTATAAGCTGCCGTCTTTGGCACTGTGGCATGGCAGGCAAGATATGGAGTGTCGTGCCTATACCCTCATTCCATTCTTGAGGGGCCAATCCGGTGTGGTGGGGTGTCGCTCCACGTCAAGAATCAGGAATCCACAGAAGTCAGCAGTGACCTGAATGAAGACAGGCTCTCACAGCCGTCAAAGAGGACCTGAATGAAGACAGGCTCTCACAGCCGTCAAAGAGGACCTGCTGCTGGTCTGATGGACACATTTATGTCACACATTGCAAGTGGGACCCACACAATATTTACCACATAAAAACAAGTTGTTTTCCAAACAGAGAACATTTAATGATACTGAGATTTGGAATAGCGTATTAACAATGTCAATACACTCATTATAGTGTAGCACACTGCTGTAGTAGAGAAGGGTTACGTGTAATATAATCAGTGTAGTGTAATGTGGTTTACTGAGGTACCTTTCAGAGGGAAAAGTGTGTAGGAAAATCATTGTTATAACCTCTAATTAAATTCCCTTCAACCAGAAAACTCACCAAATATCTCCACCTCTCCCCAAGCCCTGCATTTGCAACATGTCAGAGAACAAAATGCCTTCATCCGTAATCAAACAGCCATTTAACCTCTCTACAACCCACCGTTAACCTTACAGGCTTCCCTAATTGACAGCCTCAGACTTATCAAAGCTAAACCAATCTGTGTTCCTGTCAGCCACCTCTTATGCATGTTTATGCAACACTCTCCTGGGGCGTGACTGTGTCTCAGGCCTCTGCGAGGCCGTGTGTGTGTGTGTGTGTGTGTGTGTGTGTGTGTGTGTGTGTGTGTGTGTGTGTGTGTATGTGTGTGTGGGGTTGGTTGGCAGCCTCAGAGCTCCAGTAGGTGAGACATAATTGCCCTGCCGCTCTGTGGCTAAAAGTGTCACTGCGATGACAGGGCCGGCAGCTCACCGCGGGGGCAAGCGAGGCGGAATATGTGGGGGGCACCGGGGCAGTTGAAGTCAAGAGTCAGTGTGTCCTCATTTCACAGACCAAGTCTCAACACACACACACACACACATACATACATTACAAAATGACTTTGAAACAATCCCCCTTATAAGTCATTGAGGGGAAAAAATGAATGCAAAGCTGACAGAAAAAAAACAGATTAGTATCAATTCTCCTCTTACTATGTATCATTCCTCATCCCTTTGGCTATCTCTCCTGACATTTTGACAGACACTACAGTCCCAAAGGGTAAACAGATACCTTCCAGGGTGAGCAGTGACTATGTTCTGAGTTGAAAAGGGCCCTTCAGCTCAGTAAAGATATCAGTTCCCACTTCAGATGGAATAAGACAGGGATGGATGAGGTATTGTGTGTGTGTGTGTGTGTGCGTGCGTGCCTGTGTGCGTGCGTGCGTGCGTGTGTGTGCGTGCATGTTTGTGCATGAGTGTGTAAGAGAATGCTTATGCCCGTCTGTGTGTGGATGTATGTAGGGAGTGTGTTTCTATGCGCTGTCTGTCCAGGTTGGGTAGGAATTTTGGCATGTGCGTTGGCAGACACTCAGCTCTCCCAGCGTCAGCTCTGCCCGCTGGGTGAATCTTTCCCCTCTGTCGGCCCCTGCTTCCTGCCACCTCCGCTGCCACCCCCACCTGTGCCGGCCGGCACACAACAAGCCTCCCAGGCTGGCTGTCACACAGAGACGTGGCCAGACAGGGTGTTTCCACACGGATCAGACTTGCTAAGGCCCAACCCCCCCCCCCCACCCCAGTAGTTCCTCTGTATGCACGCTGGTGGAAGCTGGCGCATTAACACCCGAGTTCCTCCCAACAACAGGAGCTGAAGGGGAGGCCAAAAATACGGCATCGGTGGTGGCGAGGGGCCACATGAAGGGCACAGGCATCACGGCCAGACCTGCTGCCCAGATCAGACAACAGACACATGTGACCCTCTGGAGGTGAGGGGGACTGGGGCTTAACACACACTGTGTTGTCTTAAGCTGGTGATACACAAGGCAACTTTTGGAGCAGTGTTGCTGGGCAGTGTCCCTGAGCAGTGTCCCTGAGTATTGATGTCCAGGATGATTTCCATTGGGCATCATTGGTTTTCTGGATATTGGGCATCCGGATGCCGAAACACTACTGACTTTGTGATTAGTAGATAGGTGGAGGGTGGCGCATCAGGCCAAAACACAACATGACATGACAAAACACAACATCAACAACAGTTGAGGGCTGCAACTTCACTTTTTAAATGACAATATCCTGGCCGGTTACTGTTGTCAGGGATATTTGAAATGAACATGATTTCTTAATGTCTAGTGACATATCAGGGCCATTTTATGATTCATTTAAATACATTTCTTACATACGGTTCCTTTAATCACCAGTAGGCAAATTATGACCATCATCCAATCAAAACACATGGAGACAGTTATGAGGTTGTGCAGAAACATTGCTCAAAACGTATACCCTGTTTATCAGTGCCTAAACGAGCATGACCAATTACAGTACATTTCAGAATTAGACATCAACACATTTATTGAAGTTGGTTTGACCTAGATAATGAGGTCAAAGACACTGGACTTTGAGGAAGTAAACATACAGAAGACGATGATCAGGTGTGGGTGTGGCTGGGTGTGCACATGGGTGTGTTCATGTGTGTGTGAGTGTGTGTGTGAGAGAGAGCTCTTGCCAAGTCACAGGAGGGTCAATTCCAGTACTTCCTCTCCTAGTCTCTTGAGATTTCTTCTTCATTTCTTGTGAAAGAAGTTGTTGTATCTTTGTAGCTTTTCTACTGCTTTGTCTCTGTCTGCACTGTAAAAAATATCCGTAGATTTTACGGTGAAAATTTGTGAAATTGCAACAGTACAAAACCGTAAACTTAGAAACGGTAGAAAACATTTCTTACAACAGTTAAGTATTGTAAATATGTTTACCAGCTGGAACCATATATTTCACCTTTTTTTTGTATAGAAAATACGTTGATTAACCGTTAAGAAAACAGAAACATGCCATATTATATAAAACAGGGAGCACACAATTTTTTCCCGCTTTTACCCTCATCTAACGGTCGGTTTCCACATGGCGAAATTTCGCTTCACTCATTGAGGTTGAATGGAGACGAAATTCGCCCTGGTTAGGCGAAATGACAGCGAATCACCGAGGCAGGCGAAATGAGGACCATTCGAGAACCAATCAGGTCCCGTGTTTGTGTTTGGAGGCGGGAGTTACAAAAAAGTCTGACCAAGATGGCGGAGACTACCTGAGCTGTAACACGAACATTTGTATGTGATTAAAATGTTTCTACACGAACATTGGCACTTGTATCAACACAAATTGTGGTTTATATGCCACACGAACTTAGTCAGGGCACATACACCACTAAATAGACCACTATATGTTAGTTTAAACACTGAAACTTTTTAGCTAGCTGACAAGCGAACTGCTAGTAATTTCGGACATTGGATTGCATTGTAAACCTAGCTAGACAGCTAGGCTACATGCTGCAACACAGGTATGAAATATATGATGTCTTATTGATCTTGTTGTTTCTATGAATATGAATTGTTGTTTATAAGCAACATCAACTTAGTCAAGGCATAAAGACCCCTGGATATCTTCATTAAGTATTTAAACGTTTGAACTAGCTCGCTTGCCACCACTGGGCTGGCTAGACACTGCAGTCAAAAGGTTAGCGGTTTGGCTGTCACGGCCCCGAGGTGAAATTTCGCTGGTCTTTTTGAACTTCAGAAGGGGGAGCCGAAGTGCATTATAGGGCGGATAAATAGTCTGATTTACCATTAGAAATATGACATAATACATAGAACAAAACACATTAATATTTTGCTTTTATTTTCTGTAAAAAATACTGGTTACCCCTGTAAAATTCACTGCAGGTAGTCTAATGGATGAATCAAATTGTCTAAGCACCCTTCTTTGATTTATACATATAATATAATAATGTATGTAAATTAACGAATTAATATGCATTAGCCATCTATGTCCATGTGCATTAAATCACTGAATTTTCCCCAAGGTATTTCCCCAAGCTAGCCTATAGGTGGCGCTGCATTTTGTTAGTTAAACCACATGGCCAAATATCAACCGCCATTTTGTTCGCGAAGGAGACAGTGATTTGTGAGATGGTAAGTAATGAAAACGACAATTTAATAAATTGAAGAGTTCAATCTGATTAAAAGTATTAATTAGTAATGCAATTCTAAGCTTCTTGTGTTTGCAATGGCTTACGTCTAGAATTTCCTTCGGGATGAATAAAATACTATCTTATCTTATCTGAATCTCTGTTGTAGGATAACGTTAGCCTATGACAAAATTGCCAGCTAGCATTCAGATTTCTGACCATGCTTTGATTAATGTCAACATTACCTTAGATTATGTATATTGTGCTTCGATTCTAACTTGTAATACAACGGAGATATCATACTTAGTCTACACCGTTTTTCTCTACAGTCATTAAGTCTATATTCTGAGCTGGAATGTCAATTGTCTCAGTGTGAAATATCTAACGGAGTTCTGATTGAGAACGCCATTTTATTAACGTTAATCCCTTCATTGTGCACAGAAGCTTGAAATGACTTGACGGGAGTTCGAGTCATTTAGCCTTGCTTTATGTTTCCAGGCGAAACTTTTGGCGTTGAAGTACATTAGGTGTTAAACATGTTTTATTGAATACATTCATTGTTTGGACCTTTACAGTTAGTAATTGGATAATTGCTAGAGTTAAAGCATAGTTTTGGCTAATGTTAACAGGAAAATTGTGCATTGGAAATCGTATTGCTTTGATGCAAGTTAACGTTGCCTAATCTATGTTGCAGGTATGTTGGGAGAGACGTCTACAGGTAAGTTTTTACATTTTCTTTACTAGGAGTAGGCTATTTAGAAGTGAAGTGGTGAATAGGGTTTCTGAACGTTTGGGGAGGAGGTTTTTTTTTTTTCGCGCTCGTTTTAGCCATGCTTTCCAGTCACATTTTGTGGAGCTGTTCTGTCTGCTAAGGCGTGCATTGCAAAGTGCTTCGTCTGTTGAGTGTAAGGGAAAGGTAGAAATATCATTGCATTGCTGAGGACTTAATATTTATTTATTTGATTGGTTTGTCTCAACAGGGTATCAACAAGGTACAGTGATAATTTATTGCCACAGAAATGTTAACTGATGAAGAGTTTTGTCATTGTACAGGTTAGTAAAAATTAAATGTCCAGTTTTATGTTATAGATTGAACTCTTCAGTAAATTAAGTAAAACTGTTCAACAGAAATTCCGATAAAGCAGTAATTCCAATTGTAAAATAAAAACTGGCGCTGTATTTCCAATAAGAAAAGCAAGCATGAATTCGGTAAGTCTTTTTTGAACTGTAGATGGTTCATTCTCATTACTACTTGGTTAGAACAACTATGGAACCAATGATGAGTATATGTAAAAGGTATGCAATGTCTCTCTGTTTCTCTCTCTCTCTTTCTTGCTCTCGCCAACCATGGTAAGTATCCCTGATTTCTTGTCTCTGCCTTGATCATTTATGCTTTCATTTATATTGTAATGCTTGTCCACCAACATTACATCTTGCTCCTACTGCATCAGCCCTAATGTCTCATCAATCCCCTGTTAATCCCCTTTTCCAGATCAGACCATCTAGAACAGGACACAACACCCTGCTTACACCTGAAGGAGGGCTAGGACACACAGGAGACCTGTAGGCCCACTATGCTGGTAAGTCAATAGAATGCATTTTACATTTCTTAGTTGAGACAATACTGCTGTGTCAAGTCAACTACAGATTGCTATTCAAAGCTAAGCTAGACATACTTAAGAACTGTCAGGTAGCAAATGAACATTTTGAATTGAAATGCTTGGTTGTATAAGTAAAGGAATGTAATGTAATATAATATGTAATAAGTTTGCTAATGTAGTTTTACATTTTTTTTTCTATCTAGTTTGTGTGCCATTCACCCCTAAATTTTCTTTTGACCTGCTAAGCAGCAGCACGAACGACTGGGTCGACTTAGGATTGAGTCCCCTCTCTGCCAGAAATTATCACTGTGTTCAAGGAAGACCCAGGCCCAAATAAAGCTGCTATGTCTAAGGTGTGCTGGAAAACTTTCTGTTTTGACTTTTCATTCATTCACATTGTATACAATTTAGCAGCCACATGTGGCAACATGTCAAAGATGATGCAAATCTAGTTCTTTTGTAAGTTATAACAATGTGATATATTGGTGAAAGTTAACATTGTCTCGTCCTTGCAGGTCAGCCCCTTTTCCTCAGCTATTCAAGTTGGCAGTCATCTAATATTAAAGGTAAGATGTTGCTAATTTTGTTAGTGGTTAGTGCTCAAACTATGTTTTCTATGCTCAAGTTCATATGTAGACACAGAGTTCATTAAAACGTTTTTTTCTAAAGACACACATTTGCACATTTGCTTACCTTAGCCACTCCCTCTCGCCGCCATCTTGGATTGTTAGGATACGCAAATGTGCAGTCTTCAGAAACAAAGGTGTTTATAAACTGTGCTCAAACAATGTTCTCTATGCTCGAGTTCATATGTAGAGACCCCGATAATACTTTGAACAAAGTTTTATGCAATGTTGAACCTTCTATAAACCAATCTATAATCACTTAGAAACCTTGAATTTCTAAGTGTTTATAGATTGACATTTTGTGAGTGTGTCCCACTTGCCCACAGTTCACCCATAGAAGCAATACAGCTGAAAGTGAGTAGAACACTACTACTGGAAGACACGGGTTTGGACGTAATCGTCTCGTTGACCGAATTTTTGACTTGTGCCCATGCACACATAGAGCCTACAATCGAAGTTCGCCGATGTTACACTTTAAGTTGATTTTCATGTATAAATTCTATCGAGGGGTGGATAAACTCAAATTTGAGAGGGGTAAACTGTGTTTACTTGAGTTTAGTCTCCACTACAGCCCTGGCTGTCTACTACCTTTTGCCTATTTTCCCACTATGTTCCTTTGTGTCAGTCATAATTTTTCATAATGTTTCATCAATTCACTCCTGCCAGACCAAGCCAATGTCCCGCTCACCTCTGAAGAAGGGAAAGATACACATGAAGCCTGTTGGTTGGCTCGGCAGTAGCAGTCCATGGTGAGACTAATCAGCGTTGTGTTATGGGGTCTTGGGGTTTTGTTACTATCTGTTATATTCTGCAGGTTCCACCCCAGCAATGTGTCAACTTTTAACTGATAAACTATGTACCTACTGAGCTGGTGGCAATTGCATGTGACAGTAAATTTATGAATTGCTTTATTCTACCAGTACTCGTTGTAGATATGACTTAAAAGTGCCTTTGTTTTCTCTTCCTATGCCGATGTTCCTGATCCATTCAATGGCGCCAGAAAGGGCTGAAGCAGCTGACCTTTCTCCTTCGGCACACCTACAAGCCAGGGTAGATTCTTGATGTCCAGTACTGTCCCTTTTTTGACTTCACAAGCCACAGAAAGGCAACACCTTTGAAACATCTCAAAGTTTTGCAGACCTGGACTTTTTCCATGCCATAAGACTGTTGAAATCTGTGGACTTATGCCTAATTACTATGTAAGAAGGGAGGTATTCCTGGTAATTCTATTCAAGCTCATTGTTTTTGACAAGACATTTTGGTACAACATGGGCAGAATGGCCAACTAACAGCTTATTAACTGATTAGGGCATAGATGTTTGTAAGTTCTAGGAATAAAGTTGTCTTTTTTACCAAACTGTTAATTGTATGGTTGATTTGTGTGGTAAACATAGGATAGGTAAAATAGTAGTAGAGACTGTTCAGACGGATTTGTTAGGGTGTTAGTTAATGTATACAGTAAAATGTGTTTGAAACAAAAGTTAATCGTAAAATCAACATACATTTTAGCGTAAATGTAGAGATGGTTAAACTGTATTTATTACGGTAAAATTTTGGCAACCCAGATGCCGGTCTTTCACTGTTAAAATGACGGAATTGTTTTTTTTTTCGTATTTATTACGGTCAAATTGCGGCAACCCAGCTGCCAGTCTTTCACCGTTAAAATGACGGAATTGTTTTTCCGTATTTATTACGGTCAAATTGCGGCAACCCAGCTGCCAGTCTTTCACCGTTAAAATAACGGAATTCTTTCTATTGTATTTATTACGGTAAAGTTCTGGTAATCTAGCTGCTGGGTTTTTCCGTAAAAATAACAGAATTTTTGTACCGTATTTATTACGGTGAAATTCTGGCAACCACAGCTGCCAGTTTTTCACCGTAAAATCAACGGATTTTTTTTTACAGTGTGTCTGTCTTTTCTCCCTCTCTCTCTCTCTGTGTGTGTGTGTGTGTCTGTCTGTCTGTCTGTCTGTGTGTGTGTGTGTGTGTGTACAGTATGTGCTGTGTGAAGGCTTTGTGAGGCCAGTACATGCCTAATTGCTGTTGCATGTCAGCCCTTGTGCAGCCTGCCAGACTGGCTCCCAGGCGTATTTGGCTTTGGCCTCTCTGCTGGCCAGACCAAGGTTACGTGTCAGGGGAGCTCTCTCTCTCTCTCTCTTGGCTCAGGACAGCCGCTTCCTGATGGCTTGCATTTGTTGGTCTGAAAATTCCAGTTTCACTGGAGAATTGGAGTTTAAAAGACATACCTAATCCTGGGGATTCCACTTGGAGTTTTGTTTGGGTTTACCTAACAAAAAAGGCAAGCAAGGAAATGTTGATCTTCTGAACTTCTTCTGAATCAGTAAAATTCCAATGTTGTGTCCAAAGTAACTCTAGTAGATGGCCTTTTAGCCTTTACTGAGCCTGTGTGAACCCAGACGAACCTCTTAGCAAATTTGAATTTGTTCTGCAGGATCCAGAAAGGATCCCACTAATGCTCATTTCATTTCCGAACTTCCCGTTTTATGACTTCCAGCAGTGAAATTAAACTTAAATTGGTGCAAATTGTTCAGAAGTGTAAACACATCTTTCCTGTAAGGGAAGGTTCTGAATGCTGTTGTTTACTCAATTGCAAAGAAATCACACGCCCACATCTGTTTAACCCTGTTGCCATCAGAGCAGCAATTGGTTGTGCTGAATGTACTGCTCTATCTGTCATATATAAGCCCACCCCATGCCGAATAAGTGTTTATGATTGGATCCCGGGTTTTTGGTGATTTGGAAATGGGCATCAATGGGATTCTTTCCAGGCCGACCTGCAGAGCAGCTGAACACATTGTAAGTAATAAGAGTGCACATCAGTGTGACCATCAGGGTTGAGGTACACCTTTGGAATTCCATTTGACTAGAGTACTTTGCAGAAGCTCTGTGCACGTTCAAACAATATTTCCCTTGCCACTTTCAAAAATAAAACTGGAGGCAAACCATACTTTTCCTGGTCTAATCTTTCAGTTGCAATTTTGAAAGAACTAAAAATAATCATTTGCATATGTCAATTAGAGTGAAAACTGTTCTGTTTAGACCTTTGGATACGTAAACATCAGAGGCCACATAATGGCATATTTCAGTCTGTTTAACGTCATTTGGAATGGAAGAAAAAAACCTTTATCTAAACACTGCGACAAAACATGTTTTAGCATCAAATTGGCCCTTAACAGGAAGCACCAGAGAGCTCGACTGTCCTCACATCCTTGCTGCAGTCCTGGAGAGAGACACATGAGACAGTCTTCACGAGACAGAACCGTCCTGGTAGATGATCCTAATTAAAGGCATTTTAGTTGAATTAAAAGAACATGATTTAGTTGGCCTGAGATGCAATAAGATGTCAAATCATATCCAGACCATACCTGTCAACCCGTTTTCCCGGGTTCTCCCGTATTTCAAAGTCATCTCCCAGCACCCTCCTGTTTTGTTATTTCTCCCAGAAAACTCCCGTAATTTGCATGGCCATCAAACTTCATTTTAAAATCATTGATCCATTCATTTTTTCTATTAGTCTGACATCTACCAGGTTGCCAGATTGTGTATGAAATACACCCTACACATACACGATCACTTAGTTTCAATTTCAACCGTTTTGTCATAGGTTAAAACCTGGCAACCCAAAACCCAAATAAGGAAGCAGGTGCCGACTGCGCAGCCTGAGTCTCGTCATAAGCAAGCGAGCTAGTTGAATGGCCTACTCCAGAACTATCTGTTGTGAAATTGTTGGGAATTTAATTGATTAACACATCACATAAACTGTTATTGAGTGTTGTTGATACTCTGAACTTGTGCCAAAGCAAGCAGCTTTGGAGTTTTGGAAGTAGGCTGCAGGCAGGCAGCTGGTGGATAGGCTAGATAACTGGCATGCGTAAGGTAATGGTAAGGTAAAAGCAACGACCGAAATGCAGTGTTGAAACACGTGTATGAAACGTATTAAATATGCAAACACAGATCCAGTATAACCACTGACCCCCCCCCCAAAAAAAATTTTTTAAATCTCCCTTTTTTGGAAAGCTAAATGTTGACAGGTATGATCCAGACGGACGGTTGACCCGACAGCTTGAGCCTATAATCTATTAAATGTCCCCACTGCAATGGCCGGAGCATTCATGTTGTGCTCTCACAGCTGCACCTTTCCCCTCTTCTCAGCCACATACACACATTTTCAGCCCTCCAAACAGAACTCCAGGTCCATAGTGAAAAACACTGCCACATGAGATGGCCAGAGTGTCAGAGTGACCCTTCATATGGTGAAAAGATTGCTCTGTTTCTGGCATGGAGGTGTCTAGTGCTGGCATTGTTTGTGTCTCAGGGCTCTCGGCTCAGTCTGTGGCAGAACTGCTCCCTGAGTTATACAGGGTCCATAGTGGAAAACACTGCCACATGAGATGGCCAGAGTGTCAGAGTGACCCTTCATATGGTGAAAAGATTGCTCTGTTTTTGGCATGGAGTGCTGGCATTGTTTGTGTCTCAGGGCTCTCGGCTCAGGGAGCAGTTCTGCCACAGACTGAGTTACACACGGTCCATAGTGGAAAACACTGCCACATGAGATGGCCAGAGTGTCAGAGTGACCCTTCATATGGTGAAAAGATTGCTCTGATTTTGGCTTGGAGGTGTCTAGTGCTGGCATTGTTTGTGTCTCAGGGCTCTCGGCTCAGTCTGTGCCAGAACTGCTCCCTGAGTTACACACGGAGCCTGCATCCTCATGGCAACAGTTGTTTGTCCTGCCCTCTGAGTCTCAACAGCTGAGGTCGGCTGTTAGCAAAAGCTCACTTTTTCTTTTTCATTCTTCAAAAAGGACGGGGGAAAAAACAGAATGAAAGGGGGTGGCAGGCAACTCTGTATATATGTTGTATTGTGTGTGAGCGTATGTGTGTGTGTGTTGTGTGTATATGTGTGCATCCAAGGGTGTGGGCTATTTGTGTGTGTTTTTGCAGGACTCTATGCAGAGACGAGCCACATCAGGATCTCATTTCCTTCCAATGGAGCCTGTGGGGGTAGAGACAGAGAGTGAGCAACGTGCCAAAAGCAAGCGTCCACTGAGATCCTTACACTGCGCTGAAGCAAAAGGTCAGGAGCCCGAGGGGAGACCCAGACAGTAGAGAGAGAGAGAGAGAGAGAGAGAGAGAAAAAGAGAGAAAGACAAAGATAGAAAGCCTTGACTTCAAAAATTCCAACTTTTTTTTGTTGGGACATACGGCCCTGCCAGCAACAGAACACAGTCCTCTTTCTATGAGGTCAAATGCCAGAGGTTAAAGGTCAAATCTGACGCATCAGCCCTTCCACATGTGAGAGCTGGCTTCCCTTGCGTCTCAGCTCCGAGCCTTCTGCCATATGTTGCCAGCGTAGCTCCAATCCACTCACTTCCACATGTTGTTTATGCAATGATGTGTCCTCTGCACCGCTCATTGCTTCTTAACGAGCAGAGTCACACGCAGACAGCCTCCATCCAAATGACTCCACGTAACGAGTCTTCAGCTCAACTCAGGCTTGAAAAGAGGAAGGAAGCTAAAAGCACCGTGGCTGAATATCAACCCTGACAACCACACCCAGAGTTGCAGTAGTGAAGCCTCTGTATTTTTCATTTTTATTTCCATGTTATGACGGACGCATGATGAATGACAAACAATGGGCCTGGAAAGGGTAGTTTGTGAGTCGGGAAATGGCTTGTCAGCGAATGCAGCAGCAGGATGTTGGAGGCAGGAGGTGGAGTCTATTTGTGCTGATAACCCAGATAACTCCATATGCATCCATCAGAGAGCGTGGACGCTTTTCCCAGGCCACTGGCTCCATGCAAACAACTGCAAGAGTGTCAGCTCGGGAGGGGAGCTCTGTGCACACAAGTGTCAGCAGCAGCAGCCTCCACATCGTTTCCTGCTCACGACACGCTGAGAGCTGATTAAAGATACCAGAGATTGAGCAGAATGTGTGAGAGTTATGAGTGTTTGTGTGTGTGTATGGGTGTGGGTGTGTGTATGTGTGTGAGAGTGTGTCTAACTCTTTCCTTGCTGCTCTCTCTCTCGTTCCATCTCTCTCTCTCTCTCTCTCTCTCTCTCTATACTTGTGATCGTGACATCTGCTGGGGGCAAAGGCGAGAGTGACAACTCTCTGCAGAAGGCGTCTGCAGCGCTGGGATGTGTATGTGCTAATAAACTCCCTTATTATCCCCATCCTCACCTCCTTCTGAGAGCACAGAGACTCACTCCTCACCAGTGTGAGTGAGAATGGAGTTTTCACTGACTTTCTTTGTGAGATAAGTATTCTACTTTTCTTTTAAAAATAGTTTTCTACATGACAGCATGGCACTAAATTACAGCTAATCTCACTTATTCTCGGTCTCTGAAACCAAAGGTAACAGCTCAGGTATAGGCATGCCACGTTTGCAACGAGTGTGATTCTGTTAGGAAGTCTTTCAAAAAATTAAATAAATACAAATGTATTCATACAAATTCCTTTTGCTTTTTTTACTTCATTGTATCTTTTCTTTTGGTTTCTGTCTTCCGAAACATATTTCACATTTCCTCATGGAAGTCTTTCCAACCCTACAGATTTGCCCACAGCCAGAGCTCGGCAATGGAGTCTGCCCTCAAATATGTAATTACATTGGCTTTTCTCCAGATGTATGGTCAACACAAGAGAGAGAGAGAAGATGGTGGATTCCCCTGAGGGGAAGGGTGTGTGTGTGTGTGAGAGAGAGAGAGTTGTTTAGAAAGAGGCCCATGTAGAGATTTGTGTGTGGAGACTGCTGCGTTACTCTATCCCCTCTGTGCAGTGCACCTGTCCTTTGATATCACTTGGCAAAGGAGGAGATGCAGATGCTTTTTTAATGTGAAGCTCACATGAGATGCAGTGCCAAAGAGCGCTGACAGCATCGCCTCTGGCAAATGAGGCCATTTCTGCACAATCTTATTTAGAAATGGCTTCACAAAAAACTTTCATAAACCGTTAACTGCAGTTAAAGTGATTGTACGAGCGATGGATTGAAAACAATGGTGTGGCTGTGGAGCCATGCTTAAAACCTGGTTTCTTGCTGGCCTGGTCCGCAGTCAGATTCAAATGGCTAAAGTCTGGAAGAGGAGTGTTCCTGTGGGCAGACAAATGTATGGCTGCAGTGCTTGGAGGGGGTATGGGGGCTGAGCGTGGTTTGTTACCGATGCATCCTCTGTTGTTTTTAGCCACTCTCCAAAGACCATCGTGGCCAACTGATTGACTTGAGGGAGAACTCATTGCAGTGGAAGAACAGATGCTTTGATAACACTTCATAGTAACAGTCCAAAGTAAACGGCATAGTAGCCATTTAAAATAGCTTGTTGTTAATAAGTACCTATGTAGCTTATAGGTATTACTAAATCGTTTTATTTTCCTTATTCAGAAGATCAGGGTTTTCATACAAACCATGTATTAGTGTAATAGCACACAGTGGGTTTTGGAATGGGTATCCCTCACGCTCCCCAGCCCTCAGTGCTCACGGAGCAGGAGCACAGAATCAGCAGCAGGCCCTGGCCACTCCACATGACTGACCAGGGAAGGACCGGAGCACACAAATCACTTTTTCAGACTTTAAAGGGACACCAGGCAAGCCTGATGCTTTTTCTCTACGAAACTCCCCCTCGCTCGGTCTGAAGCTCTTTTCCTTTTCTTTGCATCTTCCGTCAAGGGTTTTCGCTGCTTCTTCGCCGGCTCTGCCATTATACACACGTTTGCAACAATCGCTAGCGTTTCGTTAGCCTGCCTCTGTGCTGTGGATGCAGGATGTAAACTGATCCTGCTTTGGTCGGCGGGTACGATACACTGAACTTGCAAGCGGGATATTCAGGCAGTAGGGGCGGGCAAGAGAGTCTTCATTCGCCCTGTAATGAGTCATTTAACCATATACCGACTTACGAAGATGAGTAATTAACACGAAAACGTTGCCTGGTGTCCCTTTAATGGTGGTGCAAACGACTAACTTTTCAACGCCTAGCGTCTTCTACATAGTAGGTTTTGTAAAATTATTTATTGGCAGTTGGTAAGGGACTATGGTTACAGCCCATTGTTTTTATAGCAATCTTTATTCATTAATTACTGGTCATAGATCATTTGGATAATCATCATTAAAGATATATGGATCATTAAGAAGTAATTCATTATATTGGTGGTTATTTTATTGTAGCCTGTTATTACAAAGTTTTATCGCTGCTTAAAACAGGTTTTGAACTACTCAAGAGTAATGACTGATACCATTGTCAGACAGTCATTTCAAATGAATATATAATATCCTGTATATATATATATTTCCATATAAGTAATGTTATCCTGAGGGTTGGCAGTGAAACGGATGGAGGCTTCTCAATGGTGCACACGCTTGATAACAACCTGTCACTTATAAATAGTCCTGCTTCCACAGTGTATTTAATCTGACTCCATGTATCACCCCGAGCCATGGTGAATCACTGGTCTAACACCTCTGACAGAGTCCTTTGGTGGCCTCTTTTTGAACAACGCCATGGATGATGGTCTCGTCTAAAATTAAAACGCAAACTCAAAATTCATGACCACAGTGCCACTGACCCGGCCTGCCAATGGGGGGAGGGGGGGGGGGGTTGGGCTTTCTGATCCATCTCTCACCACACAGGGATTGTAAGCGAGGAAGAGTGTGTATAAAATTGCAGCCGACCTGAGGTGGGTGGATGAAGCCAAGCCCCCGGCCACAGAGAGCAGAAAATGAACTGGAAACTACGCTCTCATCCTGCAGCCAGAGCAGCTGTGCGGCGAGACATAGCGATGCAAGCCATCCTTACACAACACTCATCACAACTGTCTGCAACTCGCGGGTATAAAAAGCTCCCGGTCTTACGTGTTAACTTCAGGTTGGAGTGTGTGTGTGTGTGTTGCAGTGGGGGTGCAGCAGGCAACAGAATAGCAATAGAATGCAGAATAGTCTTTAGAAATAGCTAATGCTGCCGTTTCAACAACAGACAGTGGTGGCATGCTTAGAGACGAATGTCACCGAGTGCATATGTTGGGAATGGAAGGCTGCCATGTTGGAGAGCTCTGAGCGGGTGCGTCTCCTGTCAGCTGTAGGGGGACGAGGCCCCTGACAAGCGCTGTCTCCCAAAGGAGTTCATGCTAGAGGCCTCCTGCACCTCCACAGGGGGCTTTGTGACTGCCATTATGACACTGTTGCTGGACAGATCAGGCGGACAGTCCTCCGATCCACTCTCTTGACGCACGACCCCCGTGAGACCACGGACAGGACTCAGACATGAGCTGTCTACAGAGTAAATGCACACACAGTGTGTGGTTTCCATCTTTATTGAGCTTCCTGACTTTCAAATGTGGCCATGCTGAAACAGCAAGAGGTTCAAACAGTGGATATTAACTATTCCTGGCATCAAAGTGAGCCTCTGACTTAGAATGGCAAATACAGAAAGCAGACAGATAGATGGTGTCCTGTTGGCAGTGTGTGTATTTCACAAATGTTGCCAATGCAGCGCATTGAGATTTCTTTTTCCATCAAGTTCATGTCTGTCTCTCTCTCTCTCTCTCTCTCTCTCTCTCTCTCTCTCTCTGTGCACGACTCCAGTAAACTGAGCAACAGGATTTTCTGGCATTTTCTTTTTTCAGGTTAGCATCTTCTGGGCTTTCCTGAGAGGACCTCCTCATCCCTCTTGTCCGCATTTGAGCAGAGTGACCAAACTATCCAGAGCGGCGCTCCATAAATCAGCACACTTGAGAGAAGTTGCTCCAGAAAGGCCAGCCTGCCTCCACGCGACCCCCAGCCCCCCCACCCCCCGCTCCCCTCAGCTACTGGCCCTCCCCTTCCCCAGAGTGGACATGGACGAGCCTCCGCTCTCTGCTCTCTTCAGCCCCAGCCAGCAAGTCATTCAGTCAGTCAGTCAGTCAGTCACACAAAGAGCCATGAAGTCATCTGGCAAAATGAAAGGTGTCTCTGCGGGGTAGGCATTGAGCTCACAGACTCACATTGCATGCTGGCTCAGAGATACAGACATCCACCCCAGAGTGAGAGAGAGAGAGAGAGTGCGAGAGAGGGGGGGGGGGGGGGTTGACAGAGGGCAAGAAGAAGCCCAAATCAGGGCCTTAAGTGTGTGAGGAAAGGAAATGTGGAGTTTGAGAAAGGGGGTCGAGAGCGAGAGGGAGTGCGAGGAGTGGGAAGATGAGATCAAAGAAGAGTGAGTTTGAATGAGACATGGCAAAATGGAGAGGAAATCTAAAGAGGGGCCCAGAGAGAGGAGGGGGGGTGGATAAATTGGAATATGTTATGGAAGGAGAGAGAGCACAGGAAACATGGTGAAAAAAGAGAAGAGAGACGCAATGTGTACATGAGTGAATGATGAGGGAGAACATGAAAAAAGGCTTCCTGATGAGACTGTTGTTTAATGAAGACAGCGGAAACATGTAAACACACACACACACACACACACACACACAAACCGAGAGTGGGAGAGGGGAAAAGAGCAATAAAAACATGCCTGTACACACAGAGGCACCAGGTTCTCTCAGTACTCTGAGGTGTGTGGATCATGCCTCTGCCTCCCACACTGATTCACAAATCATAACAAAGGGCCAACACACACACACACACACACACACACACACACACACACACACACAAAGGGCCAACACAGCCGCCTCTAATGTGGGTCCTATGACCAAAGAAAACGTCCCTCCACAAGATGAGCAGAGCTGCTATGCCGAGGTGGAGAGGAAAGGAGAGGAGTTCCCAGGCTGTATTTAAAGAACGGAAACGACCAGTCACCCTATTTCACTGACAAATCTAATCAACTCTTTAGAGAGGCACAGTTACTTGGAGAGAAAAAAACGGATTGTTGGATGGCTGCCAGCTGCCGTATATAACCGCACCTCTACATCAACCATGTTTTACGCCATGTCATACACGTAGGGGAGAAGAAAGAAAACACCCACGACACCTTTTGAAATCCAACATCCAGCACGGTGAGAGGTGCGTGTCTTTCCCGTCGGAGCCTGTCATTTATTCAGGGAGGTGAGCATCCAGACAAAAGCGGGGTGGGTGGACTGAGGGGGGTTGGGTGGTCTCTGGCTGAAGGGAGTGTGGGTGTGGAATGTGGTGAAATCTGACCTGAGCGCACGTAGAGCGTTTCCAGCAGCCTGATGAAGCAGCCCTTTGTGCCGCTCTTGAGGAGAGGAGTCTCTGTTCAGCCGACATCTGGCACGATGCCAACACAGAAGGCCTCAAACACCGGGATACACACACGCATACACACACGCACACACACAGAGAGAGATAGAGAGAGAGAGAGATGCGTTCTGCACACAGATACATACACACAAATACATGTTGTATGTGCACATTCTGTTCAGATGTGTACAAGCTGACAGAGCTGCACACATGCACAGATGTTTGTAAACACTATTAACAAAA
Organism: Alosa pseudoharengus; assembly: GCF_046254945.1. Classification (NCBI taxonomy): domain Eukaryota; kingdom Metazoa; phylum Chordata; class Actinopteri; order Clupeiformes; family Clupeidae; genus Alosa; species Alosa pseudoharengus. The sequence goes on from NW_027468663.1 coordinate 25,758,206, forward strand.
CTGCAAACCTTTATCGACACACATGCACAAGCACAGTTAGATTTGGATATACAGAGAGAAAACAAGGCAAGCATGAACATGTAAGACGTTAAGTCACACAGACATTGATTCATAGATGCAACATTTCATTCTGCTTCATAATTTGGTATATCCATCCACAAAACACTTGCCAGGCGTACTCCCTCACAGTGTTTCAGTCCAACTTATCAGATCTGCTTTTAGACTTTACATATGCATATAATGTGTGTGTATGTCACAGAGAAAGAAATCATAGGACCATAATAAAGGAGAGAGAGGAGATAGGAGAGAGACTCAGCACAAAACTACATTTGAATGAGCAGTGAACGCAGGACGAGCAGGAGCGGACGTGAGAGGACCTCTGCAGCCACACAGGAGCACAGAAAACAGACAGGATGCAAGAATAATACATGTATGTGTCCCAATATGTGAGATAGATAGATAGAGAGAGAGAGGTGGATTGATAGCATTTTTATGCGCAGCTGCAAACTATCACTCTTTGTCCACCCTCCCGGTCAGCCAGTTAACAGGAATCAAAAGAATCATAAAAACATGCTCCCTCACTGCATAGGATATAAACAGTCAGCGTATGTGGACATTACAAACCAGACAGCGAGCGAAGGGGGCTAGCAAGGAGCCTGGGCAGTGAGAAGAAAGAAACTAGAGGCCTAACTAGAATAGATACATTACTGTACAGAAGCATGCAGAATTACATAAACACACACACACACACACACACACACACACAATTGCATAAACGCACACACACACACACACATGGACACTTGACAGCAACATTGAAGCTATATAGCTCTATCGGATAAAGCTGTCTCCCCCAGCAGAGAATAATGTGTTTAGAGAGTACGTAGCATAACCCTGTGACTGGATCCAAAGTGCAACGTTTCTCAGTGGCATGAGCACACCTTATTGAAACAATATATACAAAAGACTTTATCATTGGGTAAGTAGGCTTGGTGCAGAATATACCATTTATGCTTTGTCAGAACTGGTGCTTAGAATGCCTTCATTTAAATGCCAAGATGCTGAAAAGAAAGCCACGAACAGATTGTAGGAAATAGAACGAAGACATTAGGGAGAGAGTGAGATGGAGAGACAGAGAAAAATGAGAAAGGAAGAGATACAGTGTTTATGCGGAGGAAGGTGAATGTAACGGGAAATATGTGGAAAATCTCTGGTTTTATTATTCATTTCTCAGTGTATATTTATACTATTTGTGCATAACTCTCTCTCTCTCTCTCTCTCTGTGTGTGTGTGTCTGTGTGTGTGTGTGTGTGTGTGTGCGTATCTATGTACACTTGTCTGTATAGATGCTGCAAACACTGTGTGCAGAAAGAGATTTTCAGTTTATGTGGATCTCGTGCACTCCACCAATCTGACGGAGATCCACATGTGATACTACTCTGCTTGATGAGGTAGACAGAGAGACATAATAAGAGAGTTCACTTTGGTAGTGGGCCCTCTAAAAATCAGCATTTACAAGCTAGGACAAACAACATCCAGTGTAATTTATACGTCTGCTAGCAACATGCAATCATGTGGCTTTGTTGCCATCTATCTCAGACAGAAAGGTTTGGAAATCCTGCAGTCACGTAAAATTATATTCATATTATTAATAACAAAGATATATTTAACATGTAAGTGTTTAGTAAGATGTTAAGTTGAGGGAGGGGAAAGAATAGCACTCAAGTACAGTACATGCAGGACTGTCTGTCCACTGTGGGCATGAGTCAGTGTCATTTATACTCCAGAGTCACAGTCAACTGCCCTGCCCTGCCCACTACCTCTGGACATGCCACAGTGTGGGCCTGGTGTACCCATGAAGACTCCTCCAGATGCCTCCAATTACATGAGCAGTGTGGATCTCTCCTCCAATAATTAAACCACATTAGAAACATGAGGAGGCAGTATGTGTAAGGAGTTCTGACCCACAAACACACTCACAGACAGACAAGCAACTATATATATCCTTTATATTACTATGGTTTTAGCTCAATTGCTACCACACTCGAGTTGCGGGTTTGTATTTTGTAACCAGCAAACCAGAGCACTGGTGAGTGCTAACTCGTCCATCACACAAGACTGGCATCAGTGACAACAGTGAAGAAAAGCACTTTCACAATTGACAGTGATGTAAAACATCTAAAAAACTTTTAAGTGTCTGTTATGTGTGTATGTTAAACCTCTCTAGATCAAGATACAATGCTAAACTACTTCTACTAATAAACAACTTCCTTATCTGATTTCCCTGCAGCAATCAACAAAATGGTTATCTAGTCCGGCCATACTCTAGAACCATACATGAACAATCATGAATCTGTTGCACAATTGCCACTAAACAAAGTATCATTGTTTAGGGGGGCTTTTCTTAGTAGTATAGTTTGAGCACTTTTCATTTGTGACTCACACAATGTGTACCTACACAGAGTATGTAGTAAGTTTAGCTACCATATAGTTCCAGTGCGGGCGCACAAGAATGAACTCCTCATGTAAACGATGACCTCATCCGTCCTGCGTGGAGCGCCAGAGAGGTGAGGCTGCATGGGGAAAACAGGGAGGTTTCCGTGGCAATGGAGGATGGGAGCATGATGGGAGATGAGGTCATTGGAGCGCTGGTATCTGAGAAGCTGGGGGCTCAGTGGCTTGCAGAGGCGCTCCATCTGAGAGTGTGCCGGGAATTCTGGGGAGGCGGAGGGGTGGAGGGGGTATCATCGCTCATGTTCCTCTTCTCCCAGCCCCAGCTGTTGGGATCTCTGGCGTCACCCGCTCAAGCGAGGGGCCTGCAAAGAAGATTATTTATCCTTGTGATTTTCTCCCGTCGTGTCTCTTCGGCTTGTGGCTGTTTCTTTGGGCCGGCCTCCAGTGCCTCCTTCCACACTCCATTCACACAGATTATGAAACGTGGGGCTGTGGCTGCAAGCAGAGTGCCCTGCCCCCATCCCCCACACTGGCTCCAGGCCCCCACACTAATGTGAGGCTTCGGGGAAGTTTTACATGCAGATTTTTACAAAGTCCCCTAAAGGGTGTGACACCATCCAAACAATTAAAAACATTTCACAGCAATTTTAAGGGAACATTTTAATCAAACAACAGCTTAGATTGCAATTCATCACGTAAATATTTATGTCAAGGCAGCGAATAGCAGATACTATACAGTAATTGCTTAAGTGTTAGCATGCAATAGGTTCCAAAATGTGTGATTTGATGGTGACTGTGGTTAGATAGTCAATTACAAACTGCTTGTTGCCAACTCTAGTGTCGCCATGTTAATTGAAACCAACCACAGAAGTGTTGATCATGAATATACAGTCTCAATGGCTCTGTGGCTTTGAGAATAGCTAACACAAATGAAAACCATATTTGCTCAGTTTATATGTCTATGTATGTGTATGATAAATGCTCCCTTGTCTTGAAATAGATTCTGTGATGTTTCTTCAACTGAAGTGAAGTTTTCTTTCCAGAAAGGTTAAATTATATGAACCTACTGTAATGTCACAGCTCTGATCAGTTCAAAACAGCTGTAAAAATCTCTACTTTTCAGTCATACATAACTTGGATGGTCTCCTATGCAGTGGTGTAGTCTACGTGATACGCAGGACTACGCAGTATACCCACTTAAAAAGCATCACCATCTCAGTATACACACTTAAAATAGGTAATGATACGTATTAACATTTGGGGTTGATCACAGTATACCCACTACAGCTAACTACAGGTGATGTTTAGTAATTGTTTAACAAAAACTGTTAAGACTGAACTTGAATTTCAACAAAGCATCTGTTAAAGGTGCTATGAGGGACTCTGTAGGCTTTCAGTTGTCTTAGGGCACTCTTGCATTGACTTGCATTGGATTTGATACAGTGCCACACGTGGTCCAGCGTGGTATTACAAGAGAGCTAGTTGGTCAGCGCTAGTTGATTTGCATGCTAACTTCTGTGGATATCTCGACAACACAGAGCTTTTGTCAGAACTGTTGTTCCTTCACATTCTGTTGCTATTTCTGGGTCCTTTTTTATGTTTTTTAAGAACTAAGAACACACCACATAGCAGGGCTTGAAAACGAAATTATTTTTCAAACGTTCCGTTCCGAACGGTTCAGGTAGATCTATGTTTAACGTTTTCGTTCTTGCATGCGTTCCGCCACCAACATATCGGTCCTGAACCGGTTCGGAACGCAAAATATCGTTCGTTCTTAAAGTTCCGGCAGTGTTTGGCGGGCCTATCAAGTCTATTTTTGTGGACTTTACCTTAGAATAGACGTACTCATTATTTCCCCTTGATTTAGCCTATACCGTAGCTATATACCCAAAAATAATAAATCACAGGCGGCATCCAAAAACATTCAGATGGGCTATGTAGCTACTACAGCCGAAACTGCTTTTTTGGACAGCGGCCATATTAGAATTGGAGAAATAAGTGGTCCAGATGCACCGGGTCATAAATATTAACATTCCTATGTATTCCCCATGGTCAATTAAGCTGAAAAAGATATCAAGTTTGTATTTGTAACTCATGTAGTTCAAAAGTTATAGCCGGAACCCTTTTCGCGCAGCGGCCATATTGGATTTTGCCGCCATCTTGGCCCCAAGGGTCGCTGTCTCCGGCGCCCTAGCTAAATCATTTCAGTATGACCTAAACTACATCTATGCAAAATTTGGCGCTTTTAGATGAATTTGCGCGAAAATGTGCTTAAGGCCCCCCACTATATAAACGAACTTGTCTGTTGCTGACAAGGCCTATCTCAAATTTCCCGTTTAACTCTTCTACATAGAATAGGCTATAATTGCGCAAACATTTTAAATCCCGACTTTAAAACGACAAGGCGTGGACAGGCAAAATAGGTTATTACGCATAGGCTACAAACAATTTCCAAATCAGTTTCAGTAGCCTACGCTACGAGCTGGCCTAAGATCCGAAGTGGCAGACGGATAGGTTACATTACAACAGCAAGACAAAATATACACATTTGGACCAAAGGTCCATTTATTCGTTTTTTGTTTTTTTCAAATTGCAGAAATCAAATTATTAGGCTGTTCGCCTACAGTAGTTGGCTACATAGCGGCTTGTTAGCTCACATTAACAGTGTAGATGCGGGCTTGTTTTTCGCACAACCGGAAATAGTCTCCCTGACATAGGATATGCTTTTGTCAAGTCAAGTCAAGTCAGATTTATTTGTATAGCGCATTTAACATGCACAGAATGCAACCCAAAGCGCTCCACATATAAGACATTGTCATTGACACAGACTAACAAAGACAATAGATGCCGGACTATGTGACATTTTGTGACATTTTTAAAATATATAGAGAACGAAAAAAAAACGTTATTAACCGGTTTTGTGGATTTCAGAATAACGTTTCTGTTCCGGAACAGTTGAAGACCATTTTGTTTTCGTTTCCGTTTCCGCTCCTCGTAAAATTCCGTAAAATTCCGTTCGTTTTCGGTTTTCGTTTTCGTTCCTTGAACCGGTTCGGAGCCCTGCCACATAGCACCTTTAAGTCTCTGTAGATGGACTGTCCAAGTAAACGTTTCACTGAAAATGTTTCTTTGCTTTGTGGTTGTGGTCCGTGGGGTATTTAAGACCTGGCATTTCTTCAACCATGATGTTCTTATTTTTTACATAAAGGGATAGTGAGTATTAGTAGATGTTAGCAATAGTGGAGGTTAACAAAAAGGAAATAAGAAAATGGAGGGGGGGGGGGTTGAACTGTTTTTCTTTCCTTCCTCTTCCATGGCTACTTTTTCAAAGTGTTTAGGGCAGTATATTATTTTTGGACACAGTGAAATGTGAAGGTCATTCTGCCTTACATAAGGCTGGCTGACACAAATTCAACCCAGTTTGGGATTTGTGTTGTGGTCAGACATGGCCCAGGGATGTGGGTCAGGCTGTCACCAGCGGAGGTAGATTTCAGTGGTTGACTCGAGAAGCCACACAACCTATCAACCCAGTAACCCCGTCCAGCAGGGGGTAGAGAGGAAAAAGCAGCGGAGGGCCCGGGATACCTGAAACCCCCCAGGTTTCAACCACGTCCACACCACACCTTCTACTGGCCACAAGTAAACCACACTCTCCCAAGAAAATATGTTTTAGAGGAAGACGTTCAGATGACAGAGCTGCTTCCAAATGTGGAAGTCCTCCTCACATAGATCTTTCACTTGCACGGAACGGAGGAAGAGGTGGTGGCTAACCTTGAGTCATGTTGAGGTCAAATTCTGCTGAGGCTGGACAGACATGTTCTAAATGTTAGCCTCTCAGCCCCTGAATGCCATATGGATGAGATACTTGTCCCACCACTATGGAGAGGGGAGGCAGTGGGTCTGGTGACATGAGTGTGACCATGCAATGGTGGGACTCTAATGAATATTACTGTGAGAGCTGGAGAGGAGTGAGTAGTCTCATCAACCCCTGCTGAAATATTCATATCAAAGCATTGCCTTTCATGCCAGCAGCCTGGTGGAAGAGCTCTAAAAGAAGACACATACACACAGACACAGACATATAGTGTGAATATACTGTATACGTATATCTATATACAAATATGTGGACACAGGACTTGATTGATGGCTGACGACGGCATTAAGGAAGCGATATGTCAAAGTGTGATAGTCTGGATTCATGGACATGAGACTTCCTGCAAAGCCATTCAACTGGCACACAAATCAGTTCCCACCGTGCACTGTCTTCACCTAAGAATGGACCTCAGATTCGCGCAGTGTTGGAAGGGTAATGGAAAGTGAATACGGCTGTCCAGAGGCTTCTGCCAATAGAGACACACTAATGCCATATGTCTTGTTATGCGTCACATGAACGCTTCTGCTTTTATAAGACAACCACATTTCACATCACGCATATGAAATCATTGTGACATGCAAATGGCGTCTTTGGATATTTGATCGAAGGGAAATGCTTGCCTAGCATCACCATGTTTCCAAGAGTTGCTCTGGATCAAGTCTGACATGGTCAACAGATGCGCCATGATGATATCCCTTCATAGTAATCCAGCCATAGGAAGCGATTGGTCCCAAAGTAACCAGTTCCACACCACAGATGGTTTCATTGAAGGCAGTATGTTTTTCCTTCACAGATTTCACACGGACATTTGGGCCATTTTCAATGCTTAACCAGCCAAATACAACAGGCTGTCTGTGGAAGATTATGGTGATGAAGCGTAACCCTGGACTTGGAGGTCCAGCTTTGCATTGTGTTTAAATTGCCTGTTTAAAATAGCTCATAATAATAATAATAATAATAATAATAATCATTTTATTTAAAGCGCCTTTCAAGTCACCCAAGGACACTGTACAATAAGAGAAAAGGATATAGACATAAGAGTAGCATAAAAACATCAGACAGAGACAGTATACAAGAGAACATAGACATAAAAGCAACATATACCGGGACAATACAAATAGACAGTACACTTAGTAAAACACACTATACATTCAGCAGGAGACAGACATAAAAAGTAGAATAAAATAAAACAGTAATAGAGGAGCAAGTCGGATGGAGGAGGCATGGTTATGAGTAGGAAGGAAAAGCAAGAGTGAAAAGGTGAGTTTTTAACATGGATTTAAAGGTGGACAGGGAAGTGTTTTGACGTAGTGCAAGTGGGAGGGAGTTCCAGAGTTTGGGGCCAGCCACGCTAAAGGCCCTGTCACCCATAGAACGGAGATGTGCAGTGGGGGTGGATAGGAGGTGGGCATCAGTGGAGTGTAAGGTGCGGGTTGGTTGGTAAGGGGTCAGGAGGTTAGAAAGATAAGAAAGTTCAAGATTATGTTGTGCTTTGAAGACAAGAAGGATGATTTTGAATTGAATACAGTATTGTACAGTGAGCCAGTGTAGTTGATGGAGGATGGGAGTGATATGTTTTCAGGGCCTGGTACGGGTGAGAACTCTTGCAGCGGAATTTTGTATGTATTGTAGCCTGTCTAATCTCTTTGCTGAGACACCAAAGAGCAGGGTATTACAGTAGTCAAGGTCCAGCAGTAATAAAATGCTGACATGGCCTGTATCAGCCGCAAGGAGTTGACCAGGGCCGTCTTGGTGCTGTGCTGAGCCCTAAAACCAGACTGAAACACTTCCCATAGGGCATGAGCAGTCAGGTGTTCTTGGAGTTGTGTGGCTACAGTGCGCTCAAGGAGTGTGGAAATAAATGTCAGGTTGGAGATGGGAAGATAGTTTTTGAGATCAGTAGCTGCTCCAGTTTTTTTAAGAACAGGAGTGATAGCTGCAGTTTTGAGAGAGTGAGGGACAGAACCAGTGAGAAGAGATGAATTTATAATGTGAACGAGGAGGGGGCACAGCACCGGCAGGCAGGTCTTGACCAGTGGAGTAGGCATAGGGTCCAGGGGGCAGGTAGAGGAATTAGCCTTGGTGGCAAGGTCATGAACAAAGTGCTCATCCACAGGTGTAAAAGCAGCAAAGGACTGGACTGGTAATGCAGGGGTAGTGGGGGCATCACTCAGTGTAGCAACAGTGGGGAGTAATTGAAATTGCCTGTAGATGGTGTTAATTTTGTTTTGGAAAAAATCAAGAAAGTCATAGCAAAGATCAGTTGAAGGGGTAAGTGGAAAGGGTTTGTTAGGCTGGAGTAGTTTATTGACTGTGGAGAACAGGGCTGTAGGGTTATTCTTATTATTATACTTATATATTATACATCAGCGTAATTCGAAAATATGAACTGTGTTGCTTTGATTGCTTAACCTTTCACTTTCGTCTCTCAGCAGACATCTCAGCAGACATTTCGCAGTGTGGAGGAACAACATAACATTTCAAAAGATGTTGCTGGACAGGCTGGCATTTCTAGTTTTTCTGAGCACTTAACATTTACAGGTTTCCCCCGTTGGATGTGTATGTATTGCTCTGTCTTGTCTGTAGAGTTGCATGACTTGAGTAGTCTACTTGGGAACTGTGGAAGAAAATCAACCAGATATGTCGAAATGATAATTTGTGTAATTATAATATATGACTGTAATTATATACATAAACTATAACACCACAATTACTACTAACTTCTCGGAAGTATGGACATATTTAAGAGCCTTAGAAAACCCAACAAGGCCACTTGCATGCTAACCATATCTTCAACACTGCCTTCTCTGCCCTAAGGATTGTGGGTGGTGCTGTCACTTAAAAACACATGAAGCCCATAATTTACAGTCTGCTTGAGTGACGACGGTACCTTTCACAACACAGCATTGCTGACAATATCGCCAAAAGACACCAGTTAGCATGTTAGCAAGCTTAGCAGTTCCAGTTCAGCTCTGAGTGGTGTTTGCAATACTTTGCTTGCCTATTAGGTAGCTCCTACAGTTTTAAACTACAATTCCGATGATGTTGGTTTAATGTGACCATGCTGAGCACGCTCATCACCAAGAGGCATTTCATTGTAGGGGTGCACATTGGTTGGTGAGGTGGTGGGTTGGACTGGGGTGGTTGGGGTGGGGTGTGGGGGGGCAGATGATGACAGTGATCCAAACAATAGCCAACGCAGAGGAGTCACCACCAGTTTGGCGTGATTTGCCCGTGGCTGCAGCTGCACCCACTTACGTCCCCAACTCCAGCCGTTCGGTGCCAGCGTGTGCGGTGCAGCCCTTCAGCCCTCCCCATCCCCACTGCTCCGACGGCAGACAGGCCCCGGGGCACGTGCGCCGCAGATGACAATGACTTAGCTTGATAGAACTCTCCCATTGATCTCTGCACTGCTCTGCATGTTGGTTGTGTACGTTTAAGCATCACTGTGTGGAGGTTCATTTAGGTGAAATGCTGCTCTCTGTGAAGTGCACAAGATACCAAAGTTAGTATCATGCATTCCTAATCACAGCTGCAGGCAAGCAGGTGCAGAGCTCCTCCGAAAGAGGACACAGGGCTCCGCCTTGAAAGAGGACGCAGCTCAGGGGGACAGAATGATCCAGAGCTGACTGCAAGCCCGAGCCCTTGTATTTATGAACTAATCCTGCATCCTGAAACAGACCATAATGTGGGGAGATCCAGATGTGATGGCCCTATAGCTTGTACACAAATGAGTTGTGTAATGAATTGTAGATCAGACCAGTACTAAGTTATGTGATTGGAAAGACAGACAGGCAGACCTTCAGAAGTTGACAGACAGACAGATGGACCAACAGACAGACAGACGGACCCAATTATTTTTCTCAATTAGTATTATTTTTCTCAATTACTTGGGGGAAATATTCACAGAAATCAACAGTCAAAAACATGACCGCACTAATAATAGCACAGAAGAGTCATTAGTGGCATGGTGATTAAAACCAGTAAACAGAAATACAGGAGGCCATATCAGTAATCAGCCACTTCCAACAACACCACTTCAACCCTGGGGATCTTCTCAGAGCATGCACAGGAGGACACCTTCACATCCTTCTGTCTGCCTAGTGGGTGGAAAACAGAGGGACTGGAGAGGTTCAGTTCACCAACATTCCTGACAGACGCATTATAATTTTAAAAAGTTTGATTCACGCAAAGGACTATTGGCAACAAACGTCATGAGTCCCTTAAGATTATCAAAAAAGGACCAAATTAAGATGTATGCTGGGAATACTCACACATAGCCTCTGATTTAAAGGACAAATGAATATTTCCATTTCACCAGGGTCACAGAGCTTTCCTTTTTACCTGTTGCCATGTTTACACTGAATGGTAAGGTGGCCCTCTAGTGGTAGACCAGTCAAAGCGCAGACAAGTATAGACTAATGGAGCGGATTTGATCTGATGTTGTTTAACATGGTATTCTTGGAAAGGATATTTTCTTTCTGGTGTTGACAAGTCTTAAGGTACTTCAGCTGGGTTTTTGGAGCAGCTGTGGGCATTCAGACAGGACAGCCAACTTTGCCTGAGCCCAGCACCACCACTCTAGACAGGGGCTTATAATCAGGGATGTAGTGGTAAAATAAGAGGTGTAAACTATGAATTCTATGATCTCGGTGAGGTGGACTGTGCCATGCGGTATCAGATTTTTCAGAACATGTTTGATGATGGTGGAGGTTATTGTCCAATGTTTATAACAATACCAGTGGTAAGTATAAGCATATATACTTTTTTGATCCCGTGAGGGAAATTTGGTCTCTGCAAATTTAAACCCAATAAATTCTCTGCATTTAACCCAATCGGTGAATTAGTGAAACACAAACAGCACACAGTGAAGTGAAGCACACACTAATCCCAGCGCAGTGAGCTGCCTGCTTCAACGGCGGCGCTCGGGGAGCAGTGAGGGGTTAGGTGCCTTGCTCAAGGGTACTTGAGCCGCGGCCCACTGCTCGGGGCTCGAACCAGCAACCCTCCGGTTACAAGTCCAGAGTGCTAACCAGTGGGCCCAATAAATGGTTCTTAGAGTGTTGATGAGTGTACATATTGTGAATGTGGATAATACAGTGTGATTTTTTAATGTTAAACGTTGCAATTGGTCAATAAACTCTTTTGAGAGGTTGATAACTCTAATAAAAGGTGGATAAACTCTATTTCTGAAATTTCAGAGGTGGATAAACTGTGTTTACTTGCGTTTAGCCTCCACTACATCCCTGCTTATAATCATACTGACATGAAAAAGCTAGTGATTTGGTAATGAATTTCACCAAAGGTTGAACAGAAACTGTACCAAGATCGAAGGGAATAAGGCTGTATTAATAGTTATTTCTCCTGACAAACACCATAACCCCACACCAAAACGGCAAAACCTTACACTACTTCTCAGTGTTTAACATAGTTTTCTAAATCACATTTTGCAAAACACCACACACAATGTTCTACCTAACACACAAAAATCTAAGGAAGTAACTTTGTTAGATTGTTTTTCAAACACAACCTATCAAAGTGACACACTCATTCGCCACTTATTCACACTCTGTGATTCACACTTTCAATCTGTTCAGAGGATTTCCAGGTTGAAATGTTCAGAACCAATGCAGATACTTTGAAATGAAAATGAATTGGTCTTTAGCATAATGTTCTACAAAAAACAAAAAGTCGACTTCACATAAAACTTGTCTTTTGTCCCCAAGTTACCATTAGCTCAATGTTGCTTTCTGGGCTTCCGGAAATGCCTTAGGACATACATGTTTGTTTCTGCAGTTGAAAGGGTTTTGAAAATATGTGTAAACAGTTATAAAAACTGTAATAACCTCAAGTAACAACTGGAACCCTTCAGTGTTTTTCTGGTCAACAATGCCACCTGGTGTTTGTACAGAAAAAATATGAACTGCCACCAAAATGATTTATATACTTTATCTTTCTTTATTTGAGGGTGAAGTGCCTACATTTTCAAAGCATATGTGTTGCAATGACTTATATTTCAGTTTATCTTTTTAATATTATGTTCTCATAACATCAGCATCAGAATCGGTTTGTTTATGAAGTGAGATTGATATAACTGTGCATAGAGTGCCTTTAAGATCAACCTTAAGTTATCAAGTTTTTCACCTGCTTGAATATCACATGGATTGCTGCTTTTAATCTAACCAATGATAACACTCAGAGGACTGGTATGGTTGTGCAAAGTCCACTCCGTCCCTGGGCGTAAACTCAAGTGACCTATATATCCAGTGACCCTTTCCTTTGATTTCCCTGTCTTTGACAGAATTTCAGAATCACAACACGATCGACCAACTCTCTTATAACTTCCCAGTCAGTCAGATGAGGTGACAGAGACAACTTTAGGTCAACAAACTTATAATGAAGCTGTTCTGTTTTGCTACATTGTTACTATCTCTTGCTCTTGCATATTATGTCTATACCCCAATGCCTGAAACCATTTCAGAACCATGGAAACTCATGATTTTGGATACAGCTATTCGCTCCATGATGCACGTGGTAAGTAAGAAATGTAAAGAAATGTTTAACCAAAATTACATTTTTAAAAGTAAATGCATGATTGCCTGAACTGTTGTGCAGGAAAATCAGGGAAATGTCCATTATAATGTGCCAAGATAGGCCCTATTCACAATTTAAGACATTGAGATCACTATCTTCTTTGACTTTGCACCCCGTAACAGTTACCAACATCTAACATCAGCCTTGTTTGAGAATTTGTATACGCCAAAGGCAAAGAGTCTTTTGTGTTCAGTATTTTCTCAAATATTTTTCATATTTTTCAGAAAAGCGGCAATGTTTTACTCTAAATATCTTTTGAGAAACATTCTTCAATTTCAGTATGTGGATGTCAGTATGTTCAGTATGTCAGAATTGGTGAACATTGAAAGTTAAATATCTACATGAGTTCCTGAATATTGACCAACTTATTGTCCGTTGGGATTGGGTAAACTGCACAATAGTCTGTTTTAGCTTGACCTCTACCTTGCTTTCATAACGTCAAACCAGTTTGATGAAACAGGCTTTTCTCAACAGCAGAAGTGTTGAAGGATGATCCTGTTGATGGGCAAGCTGTAGTAACAACTCCACAATTTGCTCCTTTGCAGGGGGCCCTTTTCCAGACATTAGGTATCTGCCATCAAGTTCACGTGGTACGGTTCGTGCAGCAAATGCAACCTATGCCCAGTGGAGATACTAAGGTCCAAGACTCCACCTTTGCTGGGGTGCAAGTGCGAGTGTACGAGGGGACAGGAGGGGAGGAAGGCAGGCTGAGGAGAGGAATGGTCTACCTGCATGGTGGGGGCTGGGCTTTGGCATCTACCAGTAAGTGCCACAGCTGACATTTCTTTATCAACTGGCTGCAATTGTATGAGGCATGTGTGTCAATGACAGAGAGAGTGAGTGAGAGAGAAAGAGAGAGAAGGAGAGAGAGAGAGATTCAGTGAATAAGAGAAAGGAAGGGAGGTAGAGAGAGATTCAGTAAGTGAAAGAGGGATGAACGTAGACAGAAAGAGAAAGCAAGAGAGAGAAAGGGAGAGAGAGTGAGGCACTGTAATAATGTAATTTTCTTATGCCATTATGCAGTGTGCTTCTTTTCTCAATTCATAATAAATGTTGACTGTATTTTCCATGGACTGCATGCATTTAAATATGTCTCTGTTTCCCTTGGCCATCAGAGGAGCGATCCTATGACCATCTCTGCAGGAAAATGGCAGACGAGCTGAAAGCAGTCATTGTATCTGTGGAGTAAGCATATTCCCTGAGAGAAAAAACTTATGACGAACATGAATGCATGAGCTGCTTGTTTGACTACTTCGCATAGTAAGTGGTTGCTCACTCAGTGGGTTCAGTCAGGAAAAAAAAAAAAAAAAACCCTGTGCTTTGCAGATACCGCCTGGCCCCTGAGGTCCACTTCCCAAAGCAGTATGACGACTGCCTGGAGGCCACCAAGCACTTCCTGACCCCTGAGGTGCTGGCCCTCTACTCCGTGGACCCTGCGCATGTGGGAATAGCAGGGGACAGCGCTGGGGGAAACCTGGCAGCCGCGGTGGCTCAGCAGGTACCAGAGCTGCGGCAATTGTACACGACAACATCTGAAATCCAAAACCTACTGGTCTTTATTTAAATCCCAAACCTCTGCTTACTGCAACCTGATACATACCCATACTATCCGAATCTGGGCACAGCCTCATACATGATTCAGTTTCTATTATGCAGTTATTGTACACTCTTTTTATAACCCAGATGTGTCACATCTATTTGGCCATAATGGTTCTCTTATTTCAGATCAGTGTGGATGACACCATTTCAGTGAAGCTCCGGGTGCAGGCCTTGATATATCCTGTGCTCCAAGCCCTGGATTTCAACACCCCTTCATACCAGCAGAATCATAACATACCCATTCTTTACCGGTCTTCTATGGTCCATTTCTGGCTTGAATATCTAGACGCTGATCGCACCTTAATCCATACCATGCTTATTAACAACCACACCGCCAAAGACCAGAAGGCACTGTCCAAGCATCGTGCCAAGTTCGACTGGACCGCCCTCCTCAGCCCAGAATTCCAAAAAAACTACAAGGCTGTCGTGCCACGCAAGGGGTCACCTAAGATCCTGAAGAAGGTTCCGGCACTGTTGGACGTGCGTGCTGCACCGCTGCTGGCAGAAGAAGAGGTTCTGCAGAAGACACCACAGGCCTATGTTCTGACCTGCGAGCACGACGTCCTGCGGGATGACGGGATGATGTATGCCCGACGCCTCGAGCAGGCTGGGGTGAAAGTCACCAGCGATCACTACGCTGACGGCTTCCACGGCTGCCTATCTTTTGCCTCCGACCCTATCAAATTCTCGGTGGGAGAGCGGGCCTTGCAGAACTACATCTCTTGGCTCAATGACAATCTGTAGTCTTTGCATTAGAGGTTCATCACGACACTGTGCTTAGCATAGATAATTTTTTTCTCACTAATGTTTCAAAGAATTATCCTTCCCAAAACTGCTACTGTGTACTGTGCAACTTTGTTGACTGCTCCAGCTCTTACTTTCAGATTTTAGTGTGTTTGAGGAAATGTGTTATAAAGTTAAGGCCTTGCAAAGTGTTGTAGATCAGTTTTAAACTGATCCACTGTGTCTGTGTTCCACTGATCCACTGTGTCTGAAAATATACATTTGTCTGGAAAAGTAAGTCTAGTTCCATTACAGAGCACTTCTAAAAGTATGTCTCTTACTTCTCAGTAATATGATTTCCAAATGTACCTGCATATACCTGAGATTTTGCCATGTAACCAACTCAAAGCAACATTGATCAACAACAATTGATCCTGAAATGGCAATTTCTTTTGAGCTGCTTTTTCAAAATGAATTTAGATTTTATATGGCTCATCATCTCCCACTCAAACTCCAAGTTAGTTCCTAAACCCTATAAGGTCAGCATGACACCTACACAGGAGATTCGTGTTCCAGACTGGAAACAAAAACACAGCACATTCACTTACAAAGATACTATATACATGATTGTGCATTTTAGCATTTCATTCTAAACACTGGAATCAAACAACCAATAGAACCTGCTCTCTCTCTCTCTCTCTCTCTCTCTCTCTCTCTCTCAGCAGCAATGCCACAGTGAATTACTTTCTGATGACAGCCTAAAGTGCACAATGATGAAATGGCCACATACCAAACTCATGCCCCTTAGTGGAACATTCAGTTCGGTCCATGCAGTTCGATCCATGCAATAGCTTATTACTGAATGAAATTAAATGAAATATCTAGGCCTATATACCCACTACAATTTTTGTTTGCTTTGTCTGTGTTTGTTTGTGGTCAAACAAAATGGTGCACCATTCACCCATCTGCCAGTTCACACACTTTTAACCTCACTCAACCTCACAAGGATGCCTCAGAGTGAATAATAGCTTCTCACTGCCCAAGGTGATGAAGCTAGAGTGCAAAGCACCTCCGTGGGAAAGTATGACAGGTGTGTTTCTCTTGAACGGTGACATTTTAGGAACATTCTTCCAGAAGAGGCGCCATTAGGCTATTGTTTCCGCTGAACAACTCCTGTAGCCTACATGAAATTACTCTTAGGTTTTAAAGGCATGAACTGAACTTTAACCCTTAAACAATCAAAGCTGCAGCCCTCTCATGAGAAGGACTGGATTACGGAGAAATGAATCAAAAGCATTAACACTCAGATTTCTCATGCCATCGACATCAATCAAATTAGGTTACTTTTAAAACTGCAAGACATGCTTGCCACTGCTGTTTGCTCTGCTGTTGGCTAGGATGTCTTTCAAGACGTAGCCTAAGTGCAAGAATGCGTGGGAATTATGAGACAGTAGGCTACTCGAAGTGCTGCAGGTGCTGACACACGATAGCCCTTGCCAACAGTTCAAGATGTTTCTTGCTTCATCTAACTTGACAGCTCAGAATCAGTAACTTTACTCAGGCTACATTAAATGTTATGTGGTAGGCTATTAGCCCAGTCTGGGTTAAAGTTAGTGAGTGTCATTCGCCTGGTGTCATTGAGGTACAGTAAAATGATTTTCAGGATGAGAATGATCTGCTAGAAACTTCCTTTAAAGAGCATGGGTTTTCACTGTGGAAGGCAGCAAACAACCATTTCTGCCAAATCCAACTGTCAAGACCAACCACGCCTATTTTCGCAGCTTCGAGGACAAGGCTATGAGGCTTATCCAGCTCCAGTCCGCATTTGAAGTATTGGGTGTAACAACAATGGAAAGCTCTCACTCCTTGTATCTCGGACTAATCCTCCTTGGTGCAGTGCTTCTACAGACAGTTGCTGTGGCCATTAGCTTTCTGTACTTCAACTATGCTCTCAGCACGGTAAGAAAACCAGAATTGTATAAGATGTCCATTACATTGTCATCAAACAGCAATATCCAAAGATTATTTGGAAATTATTGAACAATGAAACAATGGGAAAAAAAAGTAGGCCTACATTTAGGTGGATAAGGACATCAATACACGACTTCAGCGCATTAGTAGCCAACGAAGGGCCTAATTCCTTTTTTATTTTTCAGGTAAAACAAGCTTTTTCAAGGAGCAGCGTTTCGTGTCTGATGGGAACAAGTATTCCATATGACAAAGAAGAAAGAAAGTATGACCCCTGCTGGCAAATACTGCAACAACTACAGTATCGAATTGAAAAGGTAAGTTACTTTGACCTCGAATAGACCCCCCCCCACACACACACACACACACCCACCCACACCCCGAACTGGAGATATAACTTGAATGTGTTGGTTTAATTTACAGACTATGGCTTTTGAAAAGGCAACGTTTAATACAGAATTCAACTCTGATGTGAGAGGTAGGCCTACACTATTTTTTATAGACTATGGTCTACTGTTTAAATCAGTTTATTACACGGCTCTTTACAAGACAAGTAGAACGCTCCATTGGCTTGAATGGGATTTCCCAAAGTTCTACCGCTGCAAACATATAATTACCGCTGTCAATGGCAACGGGTTTTGTGCTTCTGATACGTCTTCCATATCACTATGCAAGGACTGGAACTTCATTCAAACGTGAAAGCAGACGGTTGATCAGATCAGCTGTGTTCTAAAGAATGCTTGATTCAAGTTCAGCGTGTGTTGATGCGAACTATTTGTTTCTCAGCAAATGCCACGATGAACGGTAACAAATAGGCTAGGCTATGTAGGCTAAAGTCATATCTGGGGAGTTTATTATTTCGTTTTGGCAAGTAGCCGTGTAATAAACGGGATTATGTATAGAACGCCGGTCATTACTGGGAAAATAAGTCCCTTCAGGGCGGAACAAGACCCGCTGCGCGTCGGGGACCGGTTCGCCCTGTCGGGACTTATTTTCCCAGTAATGACCGGCGTTCTATACATTATCCCCTACATAAATTAGCAGAATTAAAAATGGTAATAAGCTATCTCATCTTTTGTCAAAGGTGAGTGGATTTCACCTTCAACGGCCGAGAATTATGTCTATGGCCATCGTCCTGAAATTGCAGCCCACCTAACAGCTACGTTTTTGACAAAAGAAGACACAGATATTGAAAGTGAGTGAGAATATGAACATTTGTGTTAACCTGCCATTTTGACATATCAATGCATTTTCAGAAGAGAACTATAAAAGCAGATGTGCAGAGATCATGTGTTTTTCATCAGGGTAGCCAGTTTCCTGTCATTGTGAAGAACTTGTTTGTGAAATCCTGTTGGCTCTTGCTGTCCCAGGTCCACCCAGCAACGCGAAAGTCCTGGGCCAAAAAATTGAGGCCTGGGAGTTTCAAAGAGGCCTTGCTTTCCAGAGCAATCTGGTGATGAGCGATGGGGAGCTGATCTTCCCCCAAGCCGGTCTCTACTACATCTACTCCCAGACCTACTTCAGGCTCTCGCAGCAGGAATCAGAGGAAGAGTATGGAGAGGTACTCCAGTACATCTACCAGAAGATGAGCTCTTATCCTGTGCCCATCCTTTTAATGAAGAATGCAAGGACCACTTGTTGGTCCAGGGACCAGGACTACGGCCTTTATTCCATCTATCAGGCCGCTGTCGTCCCACTGAGTACTGGTGACAGAGTGTTTGTGACAGTCAGCAACATCAGCACCTTAGAAATGGATGAGAGGACAAGCTTTTTTGGGGCCTTCCTGGTTACTTGATGAGAGACTGTATTGACACAGGGAATGCTTGAATTGTGGGTTCAAACTGTGTGACTGTGAATAACTTGGCTAAAAGGTTTCTGTATAGGGGTTCCTCTTGCAGTTCTAAAATGAGAACAGCACAGGGCCACAAACAAAGCAAGATACAAAGCAAAGAACAACAAAGCAAGAAAGCAAATAAGCAGAGCTGAGATGCCATCTGTTCTCCTGATATTTGTCATCCACACGGATCGTGTTCCAAGTATTACAGAGGGATCTCCATGGAAACACATCACCACACATCACTGGATGCCCCAGTTGTCAATACTCCATTGCAAAGTCCATTACACCTCAGTAATGGAAAACAATAAATATATATATACAATAAATATAATAAATATATATTTTTTTATTTTTATTTATTTTTAAACAGACTATCATAGTGGTTCTGCATTAGCCAGCATAAAGGCCCTCTTCTCTAACATTGGAATGACACATTTTCAAAGACTTATTAACCCTTACACAACCAAAGACTGCTTTAAGCTACATCTGATGTTGTCATGGTGTGAGTGTGGGCATGAGGTGATTTGACCGATTGTGTTGGGGGTTCAGAGAGCCAGATGCTCTAGGAAGTGCTCATGCTTGGATTGAAGGTTTCTCTGTGATAGATAAAGATCAAGTGCTCTGTGAGGGAAAGTCATGTCAAACTGAATGATCTCCTGAGAAATGAGAACGTTTCAAGCATGTCATTACCTTGCATGATGGTGAATTTAACTATCTGCTGCATACACTACACAAATGTCTGGGAAAGTCTGTGATAAAAGTGATGGCGTGGATATCATATATTGAGTGGTTGAAAAAGAAGTAAAAAACTATTGTTTATTGTTGTATTACAATTTTCCAAATGTGGCAGTGAATTAACCCGCATTAACTGGAAACACAAAAAAACATCTAGAAACCAAACACATTTCATGTAAACAACCAAGGCTCAAAACATGACAAAACACAAAAAATAAACAAAGAAATTCAACAAACTGATACATTCTACAGCAAGTCAAACAGCCTATGTTTGTACTACTGTGTTTCATGATACAGACTTTGTTTCAATATTTGGTAAGAGTCCTAGTAATAGTGTTATCAAGTATTTAAAATCATTTTTATCATAATAAATGACGCATTGCATCCACTGCAAAGAAACATGTTGATACAGCACAATGTGGCAGTAAACAGAAAGAGTCGTTTCTCTTCCTTTTTAAGTGATTCAACTGTGTTTTGGTCAGGAAAATAGCAAACCACAGTACAAATACATCAATGTAAATAATAACAAAACAACATGCTGAGGTATGTATGGTGCAAGGAACTGGGGGGTTGAAAGGGTACTGCTGATTCACGGGAGCCTTCTTATGGTTTATGAAAAATAATAATTTGACTTTCAGCAACACAGTAAATCAAGTCATTTAACCTATTATGGCTTATTCAACAACACTACCTGAACATGTTCTTAAACATCATCTTATTGTGGAATTCCGAGTGCTCTTGGAAGCAGATCAGGCTGATTCAATATATTATATAATTTCATGCTACAGTTTAAGCACTGATCCATAACTTCCTGAAGACCCTTGATTGAAGAGTTTTTAAAAAATGAATTGTTTACTAAATGGATTTGGATTTGAATGAACAGAGTTGATTCATTCTTTGTTTAAAGAGAGAGGGTTGTACCATGGTAAGGGACAAAAATACAAGAAGATGGCACCCTGCAGTCAACACATGACAAAAGTTGCTTCAAACGAGAATAGGTAAGGACAAAAATATCACTCCTCTCAGAGGAAAGACTTCAAGTCAAATCATAAGGTTCTCAATCTCCTGTATGGTGTCCTGGAGAAATAAATAGCTCACAAGGGGAGGTTAGTTAAGTAATGTTTAAGTTAATTCAGATAACAACTAACTTTCTTCCAAAAATGTCATTTTCCATCCTGATGATTCCATACAAGGTGAGAGTAATGAGACTACAAGTCGGTGTTGATGCCTATAGTAAATCTAAGAGCATAACTAATCAAACTAAGTGCTGTATTAATGGTCATGTGAAGTGCTCAGCTTTTAAATAATACAAAATAATGATTAAAAATAAAAAAAAGTCAGAATGGTGCTCATTCCTTGAGCAGCAAGTCAGCAAGCCAACTAATGGTTAGGGGATCTTTACAGGATGATGTGCAGAACCTATGAATGAGCACTTCTAAAACCGACAACTCCTCTGAACACACACGACGAGCTTTGTGGTGAAAGAGTATTTGACTTTGGACATTTGTCCAAGAAAAACATATTGATGATAAGCAAGTCATATTAGGACATTACTACAGGTTTTACTTTGGACTTCATTTAGAAATACATCTATGTGTCAGCCAAAAGACAGAACGTATGCTGCCCTATCTGCAAAATATTGCCATCTCCTCACATAAACTTGTGCCCCAAGAACCTGATTCACATATAATTACTCACAAAACATGACACACAGTAATCTAGTCAATGTTCTTTGTGACTGCAAACTACAAACTGTGTTTAAAACTAGATGCTGTGTTTGGAGCCATACTTTTTTCAAGGCAGTTGTTTTGGCAAACTGTTTCATTTAAGACAATCTAGCACAATAACATAGCTGCCTTAGGAGTCTTTATCACTGCAATGTAAGAGTCTCAAAACACCACCCTTAAATTTTCTTTCGATGTTGTGATCCATCATGGGAGCTGGCAACAAGAAAAGACGTTATGGGCGAGTCAGCTGAAAGACTGAGCACACCTGCATTCGCTCCAACGTTCCTGACAGCTATGCTCGTGTAGTTGATGCCCAGCGTCAACCGAGTCTGCTCGAGTGCCTTCTCTGGCACAGCAAACGCTTCTAACTTCTTCTCACCATTAGCCATGTAGGAGTTCTGGCAGCCTCGGCATATGCAGTCCAAGCAGGCTTTGCGAGTGGAGTAACAGGGACAGCGTTGGCCACGGCAGGTAAGAACACTTGGATTTTGTGTGGCCCGGCCACACTTGCAGCCTTTCTTCTCCTTGGCCTTCTTGTAAACTTTGGTTGAGTTCCCTGACGTAACACTACCAGAGAGAGGCCTGTCCTTCGTCTTGTCCTTGGGCCTATTTGTTTTGGTGGTCTTCGTGGTGCAGATGTTCTTGACGCTCTGCCCGAGATTTTGCTGTATGTTCTTAGTGGTGTCCAGAAGTGCCTTGTTGACTTGGAGCACTCGATCGCTGGGGATTTTTGCAAAGGGCTGAACAGTGTCATTTGGTTCGTGTGTTACTGTAAGAGGGGCTGGAGATGCAACAGGGGGTTCTTCAATAAAGCTGGCGATAGGCAGTGGCTTGACCTTCTCGCTGTCGCTCTCCGAGTGGGAGCGTTTGCGGTGAAGCCGTGCCGTTCTTGGCGTTGCAGCCGAGCAGGAGATTCCAGACGGTGGTTTCTGGGAGTGACTGGACGTGAGCGTCCGAGAGTCCTGTTGTGATGAGGTCCGAGGTTCGCTCAGACCCGACGCCAGGCCGACGGACATCAGCAGGTCCCGCTGCAGCCCGTCGTGAAGGTCCTCATCTAGACAGCCCGACTCCAGGCTCTCCAGCGCCTCGTCAACACTGAATAAAACAGGCTCGTGGCTGTGTTTTGAGTCACTAAAACTGTTGAAGGTCCCCGAACTGGGCTCTCTGGGAACTGGGGATTCCTGTACAGTGACAACGTCCATGCTCACAGGCAATACTGAACTCGAAACCTCCACAACAGCTCCTGCTGTTGCTGCTTTGGCGTAGTTATCTTGAATAGCATGGTCAAGCGGCTCCTCCTTCACTGCCCCCTCGGCATCCAGTGAGGATGCAGCCTGCTCAGCAAGATGAGAGGTGGGGGGGAGGCCCTCAGACGCAGCTGAAGACAGAGGCAGCATCAGGCTGGGAATGTCGAGGACACCAGGGCTCTCCTGCTCCAGTTTCATTCCCAGGACGTCCTCCAGCATGAACATGATTTCCGGTGAGCCGCCTGCGGTGCTGGCTATCTGCTCCACCAAGGGCGACTCGGAGATGTACTCACAGAGCTTTCTGTAGCACTCCACCAGGATGCCCAGCTGTTTGTTCTCTGTAAATTGGTCATAGTCTTTGCACCAGCTGCAAGCCGGCTTTATTGTCATCTTTTTACCTTTGCAGGCTTTGCAGACATAGTGCTGGCAAGTGTTGGGCGCTATGGGATCCTGAAGCAAATTCCCTAAAGCAGGGCATAGAAAAGCATAACTAAACATTAGGTCTTTTCAGCTGTGCCGTAAATGAATCAAGAACTGCACTTGTATAACTTAATGTCAAATATAATTGAGGACTAACAAGCAAAGACAAATTACTTTAAAGGCCTTCAGGAGTTAGGCTAGTGCTATTCATAGACCTTCAGTCTTGGGAATTTTGGAACAAGTTACCACTTAATCACTCTGCACAAAACTTTAATTAAATATGAGTGTGGTTATAACTTGTACCACTTACCACACACAAGGCAGGAGAGAGAATCCCTAAAAAAAGGAAGAACTCTATAAAGCTCAGCATATGTCTCAGGGTCCCCCGCGTCACACTGCAGCACTGACCGACAAGCAGACAGGTAAAGACTGGTGGCATTTACTGGGTTCATCTCAGCAGCCTCACTAAGAAGGGACACAACAGAATCCAACAACACACAAGACTAACGTAAACACATGGCATAGACACAACACTGAAATTTGTGTGAAGACACATTCTCTTCCACAAGAGTAAAACATATGATGTATTACATGTTCCATTTAACACCTGGGGTAACGTTAGGTGGGATGCTATTCGGGTAAATTACAGAGGAGTAACGTAACGTTGGTAAGAGTTGACACAAAACTCTACCTGGTTATGATCCATTGGAAAGCTGGCTAACTAACTCAAACTAGTCAATAGTCAATAAATAACAAAAACACTGTTCAACACTGCTTAGCTTAGAGCGTTTACACCATGAAAACGGCGTAGCTTTTCCCAAAACATTGATGCACTTACTTCACTTCAATCTCTATTCGCGCATTTAGTTGCAAGATTTTGGTTCCTCACTCATACAGTACCCGCATATTCTATTGTTCTAGCACTACTTCACGTGGAACACTCAGCAAGAAGGCGGAGGCAAAGATTCTCGGAGGGCTCGAAAGCTAGCTATGCCGAGGCTAATTAATTACAAGCAGGTTGGCTAGCAAGCTAATCAGTTACGAGTTACTTATGTCATGTGTGTTGCATTTAACTTCAAGCCCTGTATTTCCACATCGTATCATAATATTAACATCGATTAATGTGTACAGTTACTGTGCATATTTTAGTTACAAACAGAATATGGACTTGAATATGCCCGTCACTTCACGTTAGCTTGTAACTCAACTAACCTAGCATTATGTTGATAGAATCCTTTCCGTTTTCAGAGTAAATCACTGACCCTTGCAAAACAAAATGAGATATTCTCATACACAAAGTTACCATATGACCTCTAGACACCTATGCTTAGCGCGACTCCTTCATTTAAATTATTGGCCACTTTAACTTACGCATATTCGTCAAATAACCCCCTCTAACCTAGCTAACGTTAGCTAGCTGTAGAGCTAAGGGGTAGAAGGTAACGTTAGAGCACTGAAGATACGTTACGTGGAAGGTTCAGAGAGCAGTTACAAGATGGGTTACTTATTATCGTGCCTGTCTTTTGGAATTCACAAGATGCCTTCAACATTATATTTTCTCATTTTCATTTCCATGTGTAGCGCTACCGATAACCAACTTGGCTTGCTAGCAACCTAACGTTAGCTGGCTAAGTGCATTTTGTGAGGTATCTATGATGCTTTAGTTAGTTGGTAATTGTTCAATCAGTACCTTTACATCTTAGCATTAAATCCTAACATATTAACAAACCTTAACCAGTACCTCACGTCTTCTTATGTGTACAACCGTGTGATTTTCTTGGTTTTGTTTGATAGCCACACTTCCCTGTTGACACTTGCTTCTCATTACTGTTTTTTTTTTACCTCCATACATGAGACTGCAGCAGTGCAACGAAGAGTAATTGAGCCCCTAGCGGACAACTCCAACACACGCACGCTTACATGTTGCATGCATGGTAATCATAACAAGGAAAACTATGAAGGCTACTTGAAATAGTCTATTTACTATCTATGGAAATAGCTTACATAAATTGCACACATTTAGGTTATTTATGTTTGATACTCCAAGAATGTTGACTACGCCACCGCAAAGCCCAAATGTCTGTTTTTAATTTGGACTGTATGGCAACGCTGGATTCCGTAATGGTGACAACCAGGACCTAAATGGAGAGGGATGGGGAGAATGTGTAATTGAAAGATAGGCCCCTGAAAACAAGAGGCTAGTGGACCACTATCAGATCTGCCCAAATGGCAAAATTAGATGTGCAGATATCAGACCACAGGTGGCATGCTGCTCGAGGTCCACTATTACTTTTAATTCAACTTGAATATTAAGAAAATATGTGAAATGTTATTAAAATAAAGGAATAATTATAACTGGGAAAACCAATGAGCAGTGCTCTAGCGGACCACCAGATCGCCACCAAGTGGGCTAATAATGGACCAGCAGCCACTGGAGTTTTGCTCTTCGATTCAACTGAAGTTGAATAACTTTCATAGTGAATGGTAAATGGAAGAAAATAGGTTGTCAAAATGGCTTAAGCAAAAATATAGGTGTATAATAATGCACAGACTTTCTGCAGTGCTCGCCCTTATTAAAATAAAGTTATGAAAATGCATTGAACCAAGGATTGTGCAGAGGATGATACTACAGGAGCTGTGTTGAGCTATATGGACACTGGCGCTCTGGGATGGTCTGTAATATAATGCACATGAGCACTCAAACTTGTACATAGCTAAGACAAACCTCTGAAAATGACATAGAACAAATGATGACGCACAGAAATACTGTTTTTTTTCTCTTTTTTAATCGACTTGAAATGAAAGACCGAATTTTGCAAAAAATGTCACGGGGCACAATAAGGATGAGTAATTCCATACAATCCATGTATTTTTTACATTTGATAAATATGAGTCTCAGATCTCCATACATATAATTACAGACAAAGTATTTATCACCATACTCTCCATTTGGAGGAAAGAGAGCATAAAAAATGAACTGACATGAAAAGACAAAGATTTTAACTGACCGAAACACATGTAACAAGATTGATCTAACAGGCCACCTTCAAGTCAAGAATCAATCAAAAAACCTATATACAGTCTTACCAAAAAATGGTATTCCTGGACTTTTCTTGACTTGACTTCCTTGATTCTGTCCATTTTGATGTGACAAACTAAATTCTCCATATAACCATAATATTCTCAATTATTTAAATGCAATGCACAATGCAAACCACTAGCGCTCAACCAAGCACACACAATGGACACTAATGTCAAAATATACAAATGCAGATACCAAAGCATTGCTGGTGGTTTGTTGGGGCCCTTACAGTTTATTTGGGATAAAAGACTTAGGGAGTAACTGACACAAATACCGTTCCCCTGCTTAACACACAATTCAGGAAAATTATGAAAATCTACTTTCAACATTATACCATAATTAGGTTTACAACATTGCTTGATATGTCTTATCAAGTGTTGAGGGTCAAAACTGTCCAGTCAGGTTCTCTTGCAAGCCCAACATGAACAGGGCGCAGTATCCTAGAAAGAGCCAGAGTTCACTACAGCGCCACCCTTCATTGCTCACAGAGCAAGATACAGAGAGAGACGCTGGTCTAGGTCAGGACAGTGGAGGGGAGGAGTACGAGGTCTCTTAGCTCTACTCCGCCAAGGCGAGGTTCTTGGATTGGATTTTGGCCAGATGATCTGATATGCCAGCTTCGATCCTGTCACACTGGGCCAGGAATCCCTGTGCAGAAATTATGTCAATACTGTTTTAATCAGTGTAACACCTAAAACTCAGCATATTATGACATTCACGTATATAAAGATGATGCTTGGCAACTTCCACCATAGAAAATAGTTTTATAGCAATAATAGTAAGGTAAAAAGGCTGGGTATATGTGGACCAGTTCAACTACTCACCTGGACAGTTTTCACAAGGCCTTTTTTCTTCATTCTGCAGTCACTGAAGTTTTCTGGCAAACTCTGCGGAATCCAGACAACAAAGTGTGATATGCATTGAACGATTCATGTGGTGGTTGAAATAGATTATTTACAGATACAGTATTTCAGATAATACAGTGAAGTATGCAGATCTGACCATAGAATCAATCTGTTCCAATATCTTCATAAACTGTTCTGAAGCAACTTTCACCCTGTGGTCCAGTTTGTTAAGAGCTTCGGCCTGCAGATCCTTTGCAAGGAAGCCCTACAGAATAACTAAAGTGATGAGATATTTGACTGTTGCTGTGAAAGGCTTAAATAAAATGTATTATCCAAAGTGTAAAGCCAGTGAATTTAGTAGTCATCTGTAGGGTTAATACACTTACATTCTTCAGCCCAGAAAGTTCACCATCTACCTTCTCCAACTTTTTGGCATTCTGTTCCACTGATTTTTCGATATCTTTCAGCTTCCGTAACTCGGCTTCCTCTTCTGGGCTATTCTGCTGGAAAACAACTCTGTTGAACCTTTGCTACAATTGCACTTGCTGAATTAGACTCCAATGATAGAAACAAATGATATTATTTAATTGTACATTAACGTTACCCTTTTCCCAATCAACATGACTTTACAGCCTTGTTTCATGCCATAGCTGGCAAGGGTTTCGTCCATTTCCTTCAATGATTTTCCTGAAAAAAAGTTTTGAGCGATGGTCATGATCACGGTCAATACGTATGTTTTTTTTTTAAATTATTATTATTATTTATTTATTCATAAACGGTGTAAACTGATTGCAATGTTGTGGATGCAGACTACATTAGCCACCTTTGAAAATGAGTTTCTGTGATGGTCCTGGAACACCCGTCGCTTCTGTCAGTGCCTCTGACAGATCTTTTAACAGAGGTTCCTTGCCATCCTGTCCTGTTAATGTGATGCTATGCTTCTCTGTGCCTGAGGAAGATGTATGTCAGCATACAACGTTAGTTGCACCGCTGTCACGCTATCCGGAGAAATAGTCTTTGGTCACCACTATTTACCATTTTACGGCTCCTACTGACTTCCATTCAACACATCAAAACAATACTTAGAAGATACCAAGGCACTCATCTGGTGAACAAGTTACGTAGGAAGGCTTTTTGCACACCTCTTTTGTCGGGCAGGTGCGTAGGGTATGACCAAAGGTCTCAGATCAGGAACTTGAGTCCCGCACACTGACCATTCCGCAAGCAATTATTTATTTATTTATTTATTTATTAGAAATTACAACGTTTTGGTCTTAGACCTTCATCAGGTACATTTAGGATAGAACTCTGGGATTTAGGATAGGATTCCGTGATGTGTTTTACATTGGCAGGACTAAACACAGACTACAGGATAGAGTCTCAAAGCACAAATATGCCATAAAACCCAAAAATGACAGTTACCCAATGGCTCATCATTTTAAGGACAAACATAATAGTGATCCTTCAATCCTAAGGGCAATTGGCATTGATCACATTACCACAAACTATAGGGGGGGGGGGGAAATAGGCTAAAGCAATTGAATCAACAACAGTTTGGATTTTCAAAAAAAAAAAAAAAAAAAGACTTATGCTTATTTTATATGTACGTGTGATGTACATAATGTTTGTCTATATCTGATGCACTCTTTGCTGGGTGGATTTGAGGCCCCCTGTTGGTTGTGGCTACCTTTGTCTGCCATTGGTTATTTGATGATCCAATGTTCATACCTGTTAACCAACCCATATTGATGTTTTAACCAGACTTGACTCACTTCCTGACTAAGGCTTTTGAGCCGAAACGCGTAGAAGTGCTTTTTAATCATGTTCTGCCCTTAAAATAAAGGCAATTTAACCTTTTCACCAGATGAGTGCCTTGGTATCTTCTAAGTTTTGCATTTGATCAAGCCCTCAACCAAAGACCACCATATCTACATTAAAAGCTTATCGTTCCAGGTAGCACTCCAACTCAACAGCTTGTTTTGCTACATCGAAACAATACTTCAATTATGTGCTCAAACTAACGCAGCTGATATACCAGCAACATTTTATTTGATAATAAACTACATTTTGGTACAACAAGATACATACAGCAAGAATAACGGTGACCAAAGTATACTTCTCTAGATAGTGTGACAGCGGTATTAGATGCTAGATGCTGCAGCAGTATGTCAACACAGATGCTAATAGCTAACTTTGACGTTATCACAAAAATCCTCCGCTTCAACCCTCTCTGATTATAACGCTTAATGAGGTCTTATGTCTGCAGTTAGGTCTATACTACAAAACATTATATGTTAAATATACAAAATAGCATCATGCTTTCTTTTAACGTACAGCTAACCTTAGCAAGCTCCAGCTAATATCATTTTAAGCTAACTAGCAAGCAATATCCAGCCAAGTTACAGAGCGGTCTCAAATCTGACATAAAGGCATGAGCAGGTATATCGTGAAAACGTTTTTACAACCTTGGATACTTACCATAGGCAACTGTGACTGTCATCGTATCGCTTGCCATCGTTAATGTACAATGTATATGATCCAAACGTTAAATTAGTTTACCACAAAAATATTCAACGTGTTTCCTGGTTGCGCAGGAAATGGTCAACGCTCAAGGAGTTCCCGATTGAAGGGTTGCCAGGAAGTGGACAAAATCTGCCATGATTTTTTACCCCATTAGCTTTCAATCTTTTTTGAAGCAGTCTCTTGTTGTGCATGTGCACTCTCTACGTCTACGCCACACGCTTTTTACTTATAACAGTTCCCTACATGTTTTGAGAACATCAGCTACTCACACTGTCCTCCCATAAGACACCCATGATACTCCCATCCATAGTATGAGTCTGTACAGTTCATGCTCCCATCTCTTAGACTAAGTTAAGTGCTTTGACAAAAGCTGGCTTGTTTTAAAAAGTGCATTTTATAACATCATTGTAACATCAATGTAAAAGACATCACCATAATACACATAGAAATTGCAACTCATCAATTAACACAATTCTTTAACAGAGCACATAATATGATTACAATATCCACTACAATACCAATGAATACTGAAGAGGAGGTGTTGAGGTACGGCAGAGGATTCTTAAAAAAAGAACTATTTTAATGCTAAAACATTTCTATAGTAGTTCTATGGTAGTGTATAATACTTCTATGATGCTCTGTAACACCTCTCTAACATCCGTATCCTCTAGTGTTCCTATAGCATAGTATTTCTATAGAATTCCCCCAAATATTATACAATTCCTACAATATCTATAGTACTCCAGTAAGATCACTATAATATTTTGTGTTAAATACTATAAGATTCCTAAAGTTCTTTTTCATAAGGAGATTAAGGGTGGTACCATATTCTGGCCTTCAAGACCACATGCCAGCATGTCAGTAGGAACAAAACAAAGACCAAGAGGTTTGCAGCTTAATGACATTAATGTTGGCAGTCAAATTATCATGCCAATGTTCCTATACAAATATATACGTATATACACACAGTATTTATTAATCCATCATTTACGTAGCTGGGATTTGTGGCAGCCCAAACTCATCAACCAGCACTCCATCCTGAAAAGAAACACACAAAAAGGCGTGTAAAGGCATGGTGAAAGCAAAAAAGATCTATTCTGAATTGTGAATGGTCACTAAAGATCCTGTAAACACCTTGTTGGTTTTGCTGTCACTTGGCATTCCCTCAGGGATGGAAGGTGCAGCAGAGGCTTCGTCGAGGTAAGTGCTGTCATCGTCTAACAGCAACTCATCTCCAAGAGCATCCAATTCTGAGAAAAAACGAACATCAAGGTAAGAGATCATTGATTTCTCTTATTCTCGAGTTTCAAAATGTTACGGTCTGAATATATATATATAATATATATATATATATATATAATATATAATATATTGGCTACAAACACAACCTGCTTCTAGGTCATCCTCGTCAATTTCAGGCATGCCATAGCTCCGACTCAAGGCATCCTGGACCTCATTGGCATCCTCCATCATGTCCTCCAGCTGGTCCTGCAAGTCCTGAGGACCACAGACACAAACATGATCCCACATTGCCATCACATTTGGCATTTAGAAATGTATAATGCATAAATCAGTGAGCGGAGACAACCATACCTCAATATCATCCATTCTCACTTGCTTGTAGGCCTTTTTCATTTCCTTTGCTCCAATCTTCATAGCATCCACCTAGAGAGACATGGAATATATGCATGTATTAATACAATGTAAATCATCAAAGAGTGCACCAAGGCATTTTCAGTCCAGAAAGAGATCACTACCTCACATCTCACTACCTAAGTATGAGTATATATATATATATATATATATATATATATATATATATATATATATATATATATTATATATATATATATTGTAGCGTCGGCGCATAAAGACTGTGTTAGCGTTCTCCAGCGAAAGGCATGCTGGGACACGAGGGTGAACAATCGCGGGGTTTATGTCGTATTTCCCCTAAGTTAGAAGTGTAAAGTTGGTGTTTTTATCGTAACCTGTTTCCCTTTTAGTTATCCCTCATGTGTGTTCCTTTTGGTGTGGGGGGCTGGACCTCCCCTGTTGGTGTAGTATGTGTGTTTCCTTGACCTGCCCTGTGTGTATTGTAATCTGTGCCTGAGTCCCTGCCTTCGTTCATGAGCCAATAAAGCTGCCATTGAACAACGTTGGTGTCGTGTGAATTAAACGTTACAATATATATATATATACACTCTTTTGATCCCGTGAGGGAAATTTGGTCTCTGCATTTATCCCAATCTGTGAATTAGCGAAACACACTCAGCACACAGTGAACACACAGTGCGACACTAATCCCGACGCAGTGAGCTGCCTGCTACAGCAGCAGCGTTCGGGGAGCAGTGACTGGTTAGGTGCCTTGCTCAAGGGCACTTCAGCCGTTCCTACTGGTCGGGGTTCGAACCCGACCAGTAGGCCGAAGCCCTAACCAGTAGGCCACGGCTGCCCAGTAAACAGAACAGTAAACACAATTAATGAACACAGGAGGATGATAATGATGACCAAGGTCCTTACGGTTGTTTTTGTATCTTTCAGGGTCTGAATGGTGTAGTTTGCTTGTTCCATATTAAAGGACTGCTGTGCAAGCTGGTCTCTTTGACCCTCATACCTAACAGAATAAAACAACAACACAGATTACAGTAAGAACTGTGTGTCAATAGGGTATCTGGCCTACACTCTCCAGCTGAATTTAGTCACATTTAAAAGTGATATGGTCAGTGTTGTTGTTTTTATAAACATTTTTTATTTATTCTTGTTTCCATAAACATGATATGCTGACACATACATTCGCTTCTGCTTCAGGACTCTCATGGCCTTCTGTTTAACCATGTTCTGTAAAGACAAAAAATAATTTTAAGCTAACTCATGTCATTATGTATTAAAGCGTTTCAGTAAAGCTTTAGCTGCTAGCATCTAGACAAAAATAATTTGAACAGCCACTAAATAAACCTAGAGCTAACGTTACCTACCTTGGAGGGCCCATCTCTCATCTTTTTCATCTGATCTTTGAACTTCACTAGCTCGGCGTCAAGTCGGGCTATCTTCTTGTCAATAGATTCCGTCCTTGCCTCCACCTACAGAGGGTGAATTACCATGAATATAGATTTTGTTGCGAGAAAACATGGCTAGCAGCAGCTATACGAATCAGGTGATTAATTGGTGTTTTCTCATGTAACTAACTTAACATCACAAACATCAACAGTCACTGCATAAACGCGCCTATCTGATTAAATCTATAACGTTAGTTAACTAGGTAACGTTAACTGCGTGACTTTACAAGTTCAATAACGTTATCTTTATTATATATCTATAATACTTGGTATGATCAGAAACCGTTATGTGAAATGACGTTAACGGTAACATGCTAACGCAGCGTATACATCCTAGGCTGTCAGTAATTCAGCAAGTCACCAAGTTTTACATTAAGCTTATCGTTAATCATAACGTTACTTACATTTCCAATGCAGTCCGATAGATTTGGAGGCGGATCCTTTCCTTTACTCCTACCGAAAATCCGATTCATTGTTATGTTGAGAAATCAAAACAGTGTTAGCACCTAGGTCCGTAGGAGGAGGCACAATCCGGACACAATCAAAGCATCGATATGGTAACCCGGAAACAGTGAACCAACGTGATGCCATTGGTCAAAAACGGCCTATGCAGTGTTTAGATTGTATCTGTTTCATTGACCTTGTGGCTGTTCCGGTTAACTGAATAATACTAATAATACTAGCCTACTACTACTAATAATAATATTACGGGTCCCAACAGTGGTCCCAGCAGTAATAAAGATAATGTACCTGTGAAACAGGTGGAAAAACAAGATGACACAGGCTGCTTCTTGTCAGTTTTTCATTCAAAGTGCATCTTTTATTTACTAGCAATCATGTCAAAGTATGTGCAATAATTCTCTAATAAGTCTGTTTCAACAGTAACATGTTCTTTAACATTACATTTATGTATCTCAATACATTCATTACATACATATGCTCATGTATCCCAAAAACACATTCATACATTCACATTTTTTGTGCTGAATAGTGCAGCATGGACATTCCATTGTATTTAAGTACAGGCTACCTGTAGCAAACCACCTGACTAACCATTCATACCGAATATAATTATAAAGTAGCAAAAGTCAGAGAACAGATAGATAGATAGATAGATAGATAGATAGATAGATAGATAGATATACTTTATTGATCCCTATAGGGGAAATTCAAGAATTTTTTTAAGGTGCTCTGTGTGAATGAGTGTCATGGTGATGGTGCAAATGAGTAAGTCAAACAGTGCAACAGTGCAAGAATAAAGTCTATATATCTATATATAAATAACTATATTAAGAAAGGTATGTGGCATGGAGGGAGGGGTTGTGCATATGTGCTAATACAGCACGCAAACAGTGAGGCAGAAGTCAAATGTAAAGTGACTAGTGGACAGACAGTTCAAGACATTGGAGGTGGTGAAGAGGCAGACAGACTATGCGGAGAAGTCTATTTCTCCTCTTCCCTTAAGTGATGCATTAAACAGTTCAATGGCCCTGGGGATGAATGACTTCCTCAGTCTGTCTGTTGTGCAAGGCAGTGAGCGAAGTCTCCAGCTGATCAGGCTCTTCTGCTTAACAATAGTGCTGTGGAGTGGATGACACTCATTGTCCAAGATGTTGATCAGTTTGTTCAGGGTCCTTTTGTCAGATATTGAAGTGATGCACTCCAGTTCAGCTCCCACTGCAGAGCCAGCTTTCCTTACCAGCCTGTCAAGTCGCCCCGCATCCTTCTTCTTTGTGCTTCCTCCCCAACATACCACTGCATAGAAGAGGACGCTAGCAACAACCGACTGGTAGAACATCCTGAGGAGATTGCTGCACACATTGAAGGAGCGCAGCCTCCTCAGGAAGTACAGCCTGCTCTGCCCTTTCTTGTAGAGTGCGTCAGTGTTGGCTGACCAGTCCAGTTTATTGTCCAGGTGGAGACCCAGGTACTTGTAGGTGCTTACCACCTCGACATTGACCCCATCAATGGAGACTGGTAGCAGAGTGGGCTTAGATCTGCGGAAATCCACCACCATCTTTGAAGTGTTGAGTTGGAGATGATTGAGTTTGCACCATTGCACAAAGTCCTCCACCAGGCTCCTATACTCCTCCTCCTGCCCGTTCCTGATACACCCCACAATTGCAGTGTCGTCAGAAAACTTCTGCATGTGGCATGACTCAGTGTTGTAGCGGAAGTCAGATGTGTACAAGGTGAACAGGACTGGAGAGAGCACAGTTCCCTGTGGCGCTCCGGTGCTGCTGATCACAGTGTCAGAGAGACAGTTCTTCAGTCTGACGAACTATGGTCGATCCGTCAGGTAATCTGTGATCCAGGTTACCAGGTGAACGTCCACACCCATCTGCAAGAGCTTGTCTCCCAGTCTGAGGGGTTGGATGGTGTTAAAAGCACTTGAGAAATCAAAGAACATGATTCTCACAGCACTTTTCCCCTTGTCCAGGTGAGAATGTGTCCTGTGTAGAAGATAAGTGATGGCATCGTCCACGCCCACTTTCTCCTGGTATGCAAACTGTAACGGGTCTAGTGCATGGCGTACATGGGGTCTGAGCATACCTAAGAAGAGTCGCTCCATTGTCTTCATCACATGTGATGTTAAAGCGACAGGTCTGTAGTCATTAAGCTCACTAGGATGTGGCTTTTTAGGGACAGGGGTGAGACATGATGTCTTCCACAGTGTTGGAACTTGTCCAAGGCGTAGACTCAGATTAAAGATGTGCTTCAGTGGCTCGCCCAGCTCAGCAGCACAGGCCTTGAGTAGCCTTGGACACAGTCTGTCAGGCCCCGCTGCCTTACCCATGTGCAGTTTCTTTAGTTTAGTGCTCACTATAAAGCACATAATAGCACATAATAGAATAGCACATAAAGATTCAGTTCAATACTATAAAACACTTAACCCGTTTAAATACATACAAAACAGCAATATCAAAGGCACTAGTTACATTACGTATATGATTCAGATAACAAACATTCATTCCAGTGTCATAGCTTAGTATATTTACATTCATTACTTCAGGATAACTGTTGTATCAAAACTGTTTCTTAACATACGTCTTCATACTTTACGAAATACTATTCCTTGTATCATATCTATTTATTTATACTCGTATTCCCCACAACATTCATAAAATGGTCAGACATATATTATGGATATTATCGATAAGTGACACATACACGCAAGACGGCGGAAATACGGGACCGACGGTAATAGGGGGAGTTCCGATAACAATTAAAAAGTTCACAATAACACAAAAACAAGTTATCAAACAAACATCAGTCATGAGTTGCAGACACCATGAAACGGACAGCGTTTATACAGTACTAACCTGTGAAACAGGTGGAAAAACAAGGAGATGACACAGGCTGCTTCTTGTCAGTTTTTCATCCAAAGTGGCCAATGACACCTTGCCAATGACTGGATCTTTACGCTGCTCTCTTGCCAGTTCCTCTGGGCTGATCACTGAGAAGGACAGACTGATTCGGCGGCTGTGAGGTTAAACTGAGGGCTGCCACCCATGCGACATCGCTTTGCTGAGCCGTTCTGCTCCCATCCCAGGTGGCACACCGCCGAATTGGGGTCCCTTGGTCTTCCCTCTTGATGGTTTCGGTGGCTCTACCCCGTGTTTCACCTGGAGCAGCTCATACAATGGTCTTCCTATGCGAGAAAAGTCTTGGACATACGCCCGGTAGTAGCTCAGAAAGCCTAGCAGCCTCCGGACATCTCCAACAGTTTGTGGCATTTTGTCTTTCAGCGCACGCTCTGCCTCCAGGTCTTTCGGATCCACCCTCACACCATCGGCAGACACCAGCCGGCCCACGTACCTGACCTCTTTACAAAATAACTTGCACTTCTCTGGCCTCAGCTTCACACCGTGGCGTTGCGGCGCTTGGAGGACACGACGCAGCACCTCAACATGGTCTTCAAATGACAGAGGAAAAACAGAGGACATCATCCAGGTAAGGTATGCAACAGTCGTCTCTGAGTGTGTCAAGCATTTCCTCCATGCTCCGTTGGAAAGCTGCTGGTGCAACCCAAAAGGGATTCTAACCCACTCATACAGACCCCATGGCGTCGTGAACGCAGTCAGATGCCTTGGTCCCTCAGCAATGAAGCCTTGGTGGTAAGCTTTGCCTTGGTCTAAGATGGAAAACCAGCTGTAGCCTCCGAGGGAGTCAATCAAGTCCTGTATGCGTGGGAGTGGGTGTCAGTCTGGAACCGTCTTTTTGTTGAGGAGCCGGTAGTCGATGCATAGGCGAAGTGATCCATCCTTTTTCCTCACACAGACAATCGATGCAGCATATGGTGACTGGGACTTGACAATCCATCCTTTCAACAGTAGCTCCTGTATGTATTCTTTGACTTCCTTGTAAAGTGGCTTTGGGACTGACGCATAAGCTCTCTGAACAGGGATGTCATCTTTGGGGCGGATTGACATCTGGAGAGAGGGGATATACCCAATGTCGTTGCTGTCTTGCTTCAGCTGGCTCGACTTCTTTGCCTACCTCAAGGACCTTCACAATGTGCTGGATGGAGCCTAGCTGAGTTCTTTTTAGCAGGATGACCTCATGCTTTGTGTGGTTGGAGACTGGAACACTAACACAAGGCCATCTGCCCGGACTGATCTCTAGCAGGCCCTCTCCAACACTGAGCTGTTCAAGGTTGGTGTTCTCTGCTGGTTTGTACAAGACAAGGCGGTTGGTGATGTCGAAGGTAGGTGGTACTCTGCATCACACATGTGTTGGCGCACACCACATATGTCTGTAAATTGCTCAGCCCCAGTGAATCCCTCCACCGTGGCAATGATATTGCCAGATTCAGGACAGTCTGCCATACACACACATGAAATGCATGTAGAGCTATGAGCTTGCTGTGGTGAGATACATGTCAAAATATAAGCTTTTT
The DNA here is from genome assembly GCF_046254945.1 of Alosa pseudoharengus. Taxonomy (NCBI): domain Eukaryota; kingdom Metazoa; phylum Chordata; class Actinopteri; order Clupeiformes; family Clupeidae; genus Alosa; species Alosa pseudoharengus. The sequence goes on from NW_027468663.1 coordinate 25,795,790, forward strand.
TATAATACGCTTTTTATATTTTAATTCTTTAAAAATCTAAATAAAATCAATGCTAGTACTAATACATGAAATGATGTCAGATCTGGATAGCCTAGACTACATTTTTAAGTTTTCACTTAATTAACTTATTTAGTGAAAAAAGTTAAGATAGGATTTTTTCCTAAATGCAGTTAGGAAACATGCTTCTGTAATACCAAAAATCCTAAATGCCATCCTAAACTGAGATAAGGATTTCAGAGTCAGGAAGTTTCTGTAATGAGGCCCTTATTAGACATTCGCTGGTGCATCTGAGGGCAAAGCGGTGTTCTGCTCCCATAGCAACCCAGACGAAACTGCACCTCCTGTGTCACGCGCTTATGTTCCTACTAGGCACTAGGCCGTTGTAGAGTAATAATTAGGGCTGTCAAAATAACTGATTAATTTCGATTAATTAATTTGAGAAAAAATAACTGATTAAAAAAAATAACGCAGATTAATCGATTCTGTATGACCTTTGACCCCCAGCCTTTCTAGTCAGTAACCATTAGACTGTAAAATGAAGGAGAGAGAAGAAAATGCCTAGATCATTGATTGGAACATTTACTTTTAAAAAACAGCCCGATGTTGATAAAAATAAAGTGCTCTGCAATGTCACCAGAGTTTGTCAACTCTAAAGTCGGACATCAATGCAAAGAAATAGTGTTGATATTCAGGGGAGTGTTAATTTATTTTCATTGTGTCCCCTAGGTTATATCTGTGGCCTGAAATGCCTTGTATGTGAAAAAAAAACGTCTTCCCGAAGCACTTTTGAATTGATTTCCTCAGCATATTAGGTCATATCATAGATTATTATGGCCATTAACTGTGAAAATAATAATAGAGTTTTTTAACTTTAAAGCAACACCAAAGAACTTTTCCTCTGTCGCACCACGCTATTTGTTTATCCAGCAACGGCTTTGCAAATAACGATGTCCATAGACAAGGTAGGCTAGAATCAGTGTTGCCACAGTTACCTTGAAAAAGTAATCTGATTACTGATTACTGATTACTCCTTTAAAAAGTAACTTAGTTACTTTACTGATTACTTGATTTTAAAAGTAACTAAGTTAGATTACAAGTTACTTTATTAGTTACTTTCAGCAGCTGCCGACAACACCCCCAACGCCTCAACATAAAAATGATAACGGTTTTGTCAATACTCAATATACTGGAAGTGCATTTTAACAGCAATGTATAGCAGACATCCCAACCTAACCTACTTAGATACTGAAATTCAGATGTTTGTTCAATAATGTCTAAGTACACCAAATAAGGAAGGCCTACTGATAGAAACTGTTATAGTAAAATATGTAGATTTTTTTTCATGCCTTGGCAACTAGCCATCTTGTAGCCTATAGGCCTGAATAATATGCAAATGAAATTACACTTGTTAAACTCACCTCAACAAGTCTTTTGCAATCATTTAACCCACCGTGAGCAATGCTAAAGTTGCTGTTACAAACAGTGCAGTGTGCAAGATGATCATTATGTTTTAATCTTTTGAGACAATTGGGTACACTTTTGTGTAGTCTGATGTGAAATGGGTCTTAAATCTTCCTTTTTGAGGGGCACTGACGCTGCCATGACGCTTCTGTTCCTAGATACACTGACTGAACTGATTAATTATGTTTGGGAGAAAAGAGATATAAGCACTTACACTGAAAACGGATTGGTTGATTTAGCAAAAAAGACCAGGATGCTCTCTGTCTTGGATGCGCTTCAGGCACAAACGCACCACTCCTCTCTCTCTCTCCCTCTCCGTTGTGTGCGCATTAAGCTATGCACACGCGATTTGAAGCAAAGATTCTAGAATCTTTGATTTGAAGTCCGGTCTGGCTTGCGTGCTCTTGTTCGCTCTAGGTTCCGGGAGATTTTATGTAATTTGCGGGCGTCAGGAAGCCGCTATCAATATGTGGGAGACTCCCAAAACTTCGGGAGACTTGGGATGTCTAGCTAGACAGCACTTTGTCGCCAGCACAGAATGTACAATGTACCTTAATGTTGTCATGTTTAACTGACACAAACTCAAAGTAATGACTGATGAAATGTGCATCTCTCTCTCTCCCTCCATTGTTGTTTACGTTTGTGTCGCTGCACGTGAATTGTCCTCATGCTGAAAACGTGAGCATAGCCTCTACATAACATTAATACCCAAGACAAGAAGAAAGCAAAGAATATATCTTTTTATTAAGGAACATGACAAAAATAGTAACGCACAGTAACTTAGATAAGTAACTTTAATCTGATTACTGGTTTGTAAATAGTAGCGCGTTAGATTACTCGTTACTGAAAAAAGTGGTAAAAATAGACTAAAAAAAAGTGGTAAAAATAGACTAACGCGTTACTAAGTAACGCGTTACTGGCATCACTGGCTAGAATACGTTGCATGATTTTATGAAAGTACGATGTATTGCGACATCATGCAAGTCAAATTTGTAGTTTCTTATGTCTCATTCCATCGAACTACAAACCCGCTACCCGATCTGGCAAACTTACATAGTGCGGTTATAGCCGATAGAGGGCCGTGAAGCGAATGCAGAAGTGCCGTTCACCCTGTTATGAGTTGATGAACCACGGAAACAATTTTGGAAACATTATTTTAAGGTACAAAAAACTCTTTGGTGTTGCTTTAATGTCACTAATGCTGATTATTTAATGATTCATTTGAATTTAAATATTTAAAATACTTTCACAGCAAAAATTATATATGCGATTAATTTACATTAATTAATCACAGAGTATGTAATTAATTCGATTAATTTTTTTAATCGATTGACAGCCCTAGTAATAATATAAAAATACAGTAATAATATAATATTGAAAAATAAAAGTCCTGGCATAGTGCCATTCTACATGAATAATATAAAAATACAAATGCAGTAAATAAACCACAACACCTGTGGTCACCTATTTGGGTGCGGCACAATAATAATAATAAAACATATGAATCATATATGAACGAAGTGAATATGCTTTGGCATATCCTCAGATTTCAATAGGGAATAATTTGAGCATTTCTACACTAGGCCTACAAACAATATAGGACTTGTAGCCAATGTGACAGCTGTTTCTGTAACTAAGGTGACCTATGATTCACCTAAATATGGCAAAAAATAAACCCCTATAAATATTTTCATTTTAATCATCAGTCTCTGTAATTCATATCTCCGAACTTAAAATGTGTATGTTTAAGCATTGGCTGTGCTTGAGGAACATGTAGTGCTTCTTTATGTTATGTATTTCATGTTGTCGCCTAGACCTACATATCATGCAATGTAATAAACACTAATTGGCCCATATTAAGTAGCTGTTTATTCATAGCTTAAATAATACAGGTCAGGTTCAAAATAGGTGTAGTATCCAATAAAACAACAGCTGGGACATTCACATATACGTACATTCAGTAAATCCACATGCTTATTTTGTCCTATTTCAGATTATATTAATGATGTGTTTGGCACATATCCTACAAGATTGACCTTGAAGCACACATTGTAAATGTTATCAATACACTGTCCTATCACAAATGCAAATACATGAAGCATAAAAACAGACTTTCCATCACATACAATACATCTGGAGGTACCTTAGAAACGTACTCTTTCCTATAAGCAGAAGTATACAGTATAAATAAATATTTACTAATATAAGGCATACATATCTGAAATTACTGTCAGTACATCATTGATGGTGATGGTGACAATTGAACTTATGTGGAGGTATTACTTGTGCTGGTAGTGCGCATTATTTCAGAACAAGAGACTGGTACACCTTCAGAAGTATAGCAGCAATAGCACAATGTCAAATCAAATGTCACATTGCATTCATTTACATGCTTGAATCATGGGTGATTTCCACTTACAGTATGTCATGTCAAAAACATACTTCATATCACCTGTCTGTTCCTAATATTGTGCAAATGCAGCAGTACATGATCAGACACATAATGTAGAATATTTTTTGAAGATCTACCGGTATGTCTTTTCAATGAAAATATCTTACACTCTGCTCTCCCTAATGTAATGGAAAAAAGCACCTTGGGCACACTGTAAAGAATATATAAGATGTATTAGAATGTCAGCAGTCATTATGATAGAATATTCAAAGCCATAAGTCCAATCTTGGTAATGCCTGTTCCACGATGAAGAAATCCCTAAGGTTGCCTTGTGACACACAACAAAAAAACAATAAAAAGCAGATAGTATGTATACATCTGCTAACAACATTACTGTTTCAGTATGCGATCAGGTCATTGGTTCCTGAGAATATGTATTCTGTCAAACCCAACTGATCTTTAAATGATAGTTTTCTCTGATAGTACCTCGCCAACCTACATTGTTGGGCGTACATGAGAAAATTCTCTGAAGGCCTATATTTTGAAAACAGTATTATGGCTGAAGTTTTTTTCTATTTCCAATACTTCATAAGTTCACTTCATGTTCACAAATTCACTTCATAAGGCATTACATCTCATAGAAAACAGGGATGTAGGTTTTTCCTTCTATTATATTTAATCATTGGTTCATTAGCATTTTGATATTCATTCAGTCTCAATACTAGAGGGCTAAGATAAAGTCATAGGTCATTAAGATAAGTTGTCATATATGTGGCCATTTTATTTCACAGAGTACACGTCTCTGCAATCTACATTGAAAGACGCCCCTTCTTAAGCCTCCCCCCCCCCACACACACACACACTCACTCACACTCCCACCCCTCTCTGTAAGCCATCAGATGGCAGAAGTGATCTGTGTCAAACCCAAGTCATTGGAGTCCTCTCTCCCTCTGTGTGACTGGAGGGAATCCAGCTCCACAGCTAGTCATACGGGTCGGCCTTGGCCTCCCCCCTCGTCATGGCCTCCCGCAGTGCAGGCATGCTCCCTCAGAGTGCTCCTGACCCGGCTCACCCCATGGACCCCCTCCCCCACCCCACGCCCTCTACCTGGGCAGCAGAAGTCACGGAAGCAGCGCTTGAAGTTCTCGTCCAGGAAGGCGTAGAGGATGGGGTTGAGGCTGCTGTTGGTGTAGCCCAGAGCTACGCAGAAGAAGTAGGCGGCCATGACGTCGGTGGTCTCGGGCACGCCAGGAAGGAGCGCCTTGACAAGGATGAAGATGTGGATGGGCGTCCAGCAGATGACGAACACAGCCACCACCACCAGCACCAGGCGTGTGATGCGCCGCAGGTTGCGGTCCTTCTCCCGCGAGCCCGAAAGCAGGCGCACGCTCTTCAGACGCAGCACCATCAGCGTGTAGCAGACAGTGATGATAAGGAGGGGTGCCACGAACCCGAAGATGAAGACACAGATCTTCATCAGAGTGTCCCAGTAGATGTATGGGTCGGGGAACTGCAGGGCACACTCTGTTGTGCCTGGAAAGAGTGACAACACATATTGGATCATCAATTTTTATTATATTAACTGCAAGGACATTTATGCCGCATCCCTGGAGTCAAGGAGAAAGACATGTTTTATGTTTTTTTACCTAAACTGCAGGAACCTCTCTTAGGAGACTGTTACCAAAGAAACCAAAGTAAACAGAACAGTCACAAGTAAATAGGCCTAATGAACTCATGCACAACACAATGCACCATAATGTAATCCAACTGTGTTACAAACCAAAGTAACATAAAGAGGGGAGGCGCACAATATTTGCCTTGTAAGGTACAAAAATATGTGCAAACTTTGCATACAATAAGTGTGCAGAGGTAAGAGTGTGTGGTGAGCAGGCTAAAAGTAGTACCATTATTGGTCTGAGTGCTTCCCAGAATCAGGGCAGGGATGCCTGCAGCAGAGGAGAGCACCCAGATGAAGATGTTGATGATCTTGGCCTTGACGGGTGTCCGGAAGTCCAAGGCCTTCACCGGGTGGCACACCGCCACGTAGCGGTCCACACTCATCATAGTGAGCGTGAAGATACTGGTGAACATGTTGTAGTAGTCGATTGAGATGAAGACTTTACAGACCACTTCACCAAAAGGCCATGAGTTAAGAAGGTAGTCAGTGCTCTGAAATGGCATGGTGGTGGTGACCAGAGCGTCTGCCATGGCCAGGTTGAAGATGTAGATATTGGTGGCTGTCTTCATCTTTGTGTATCTGGCAATGAATAGACATTTGCACTAAAGATTTTATCAGTGAATTGTATACAGGTAAAAACAGGTCAGGTTACCAAAGATTTCAACACCCATTATATATTGTATTATTCTTGTACTGCACGTTCTTGTACTGAACTGCATGTTCATACAACTATATAGCCTGCACTATCAAATTAGTTGACTGATAGTCCTTTACTAACAATCCACACGGGGACGCCAAAGTAACTACAAATGCATTATGAAGGGAAAATATATGAGCTTTTATGATGGATGATTTGTTATTGGTGCTTCAACGCATTGTCCGAGCCTTTCACGTTCCATTATTCCTGCAACAGGATTCAGCGCATCTCTGAGAAAAAAACCCTCACAACTAAGCGTACAATTTACAATAATATAAAAATAAAACGTTTCTTTGTACCTTGAATTTATTGTTTCCAATGTGTCTATGCTCTGTTGCCTGTGTAACTGCACAGAATGGCTGTACAAAGTTAGAAACTTTTTGTGACTGAAAATGTCTATAGCACAGATGGTTGTCTTACCTGATGATGACATACATTACAAAACAGTTGCCCACCAACCCCACCACGAACACTACGGAGTACAGCGCCGTTATTATGGGGATGATTGGAGACATAGCCTCTGGCTCGGCCGGCCAGGTTCCATTGGGTGTGTCATTGTAGATATCAGGCTGCCACGTGAAGTTTGGCAAACACTCTTCAGAGTGAACTGTTGCACACTTGTCCTCTTTAACTATCTGCACCGCATCGCTCCCCATTCTTCTCATATGTTTCCACAACAGACAAAAGAAACACACAATGACAAAATATAATCAATATACACAAGTTACCGGATCAAATGTAGGCTATAGTGTAAACGATTGTATGCATGTATTTTGATGACAACATGGAGTTAAATATGATGCATTCATGCGTTACTCTAAATCCCGTAAAACCCGTAGATTACTAAACTTATCACAAAATATTTGGTGTAGATGGACTCAGCTTACCTTGTATTTTGAGGTCCTCCCAAAGTTTCAATAAAAGTATCTATTTAAAGAAGTCTTAGATTGCTGAATGCATGAGGCTGGCACTCCGCACAGATGTCAGTAACTCCGCATCTCTCCTGCCGCACCACCCTTCCCGCAGGTTAGCTCCGCGCTGTGACACAGCCAACACAAGTGCGCGCGCACGAACTCCCGCATGGAACAAACTACCCCACCTCTCAAGTCAGTTGAAAAGACAGGTGGAAAGCATATACTTGTCCAGTCCATGCATACAAATAGCTTATGTCCTTAACGTGAGTGCCTTGCTACGGTAATAGAATTCAGTCCAAGAATTAGAAGAATCTAAGAATTTCGAAAGGTTCGGATGACCTTCAATGGTCCCAAGCAGTTTGTCATTTAATTAGCCTAGGCTACTGTAAGAACAAACAACTTTCAACAGTCTCAGTATAAACATACTATGACAGAGGGAGACACTTCTGAGAAAGAATAGCCTAATTTCATGCCATCCTTGACCCCGCATGGACCTACATGTTGTTGTGATAAATCGAAACGTGCCGGCCTGGCAATGGCATGCAGTGGCCGATCAAGACGAACAACCAGTTGCCAGGATCACGTAACATGAAATTGAATGTAGGCTACACGTAGCCGAACACAAATAGTAGACGTATGCTATAAATGCTGAGAACCACTTGCTATATATGCTATACCTTTGAATACAGACTAGCCTACTGTTGCGATTTCAGTTGGTCCTTCAAACCTCCTGCATGTCATTCTAATCACATTTTCACTGTATTCACTCTTACACTGAACGTGACTGAGAAAGTGACATTTGAAACATCAAACTAACACCGGTCCATGGTGCTGAATTGTCAGCCTATGTCGCTTTAAACACCCTAAATGGGCTATAGAGTCGGATTCGGGAGCATTGGAAGAAAACAATCCAGAAAACAGAGTCAGACCGTGTAAGATTATGTGAAATGTTTTACAATATAAAACAAAAAATGTACACCTATTCCAAAGATGTCAGGACGTTATCCCCACTGACATTACACATGTTTAGATTTCTGAGAACATTCTGACGAGGCTCCTTCATATCCAATTGGCATTACCTCCTTTATTGAGAGTGAAATATATTTAACTGCAGACATGAGATTTTTTTTTTCTGATCCTCGGGTGATGTCATCCGTGAGAGGTAATAGGCTAATTCTCAATATAGGAGGACTCAAAAGAAATTATCAAGAAACAACGTTCTGCATAGGGGATTGCTTAAGGAACAAGTGTGATGGTGTCAGCCTGTATAGGCCATTTTCATATTCAGTCCTAAGATCATTAGGCTATCATATCAGAATCATGTAATGGTGATGCAGTTCAAATACTAGGATAAAGGCATTAGACAAACATAGATGATTATCCTACTATAACTGTAAGTGCCTTTAGTATTATGCATTGGTTAATAATAACATCTTCAGTAAGCTACCTAACAGAATACACATGATATATTTCACTGTATTTCTTAGCCTATATGTGTCATAAGGTAGCCTACATCTAATCAAGGTGTTTTTCTTTCCCCTTTCAGACTTCATGGATCACCATGTTGCTAAGTAACGCCATCAGGGACAATGTGCTGGAGAAGTACTGCAGATAAAGTAGCCTACCCTCCAGAATTATTGGCACCTTTGGTAATGTCGACTAAAAACAGGCATAAAAAAGAATCTTTTGATGATTCATTGTACTCTTACAATGTAAACAACAAGGAAAAATCCACCCTTGAAGGGAAAAAAAATATTCTGAGAAAAAAGAAAATCTCATAAAGAAATAAATATTTTTAACGAAAACACGTTGCTCACAATTATTGGCACCCCTAGAAAATATTGCATACAAAACCTAACAGAAGCATTTCCCTATCTAATTTCAACTTTGTTAAGTTAATCAGAGTGTCTGTGAACTTTCAGAGTTCATTACTTTGTTTTTTACTAAGGTATGAAAATAAAGTGACACAGAGGCTAAATCCTCTTGTCATTTTTCAACATCAGAAAGACAAGAAAACACACTAAATTTAAATAAAAAAGAAAGTGTGTTGACATTTGTAAGTGAATGTCTATAAAAACTAGGTACTTCGTTGAAAATGCCTATATTTACAGTTAAAACAATGATTAAAAGGTTCTAATCAACTGGAAATGTAACAAACATGCTTGGACAAAGACCCATGGTTATCTCGCCCCTACGTACAGTGTGGAGGATGGTAAGATAGGCAAAAAATTCCATAAGGACCACTATTGGAGAGTTACAGACAAAGGTGTCATCTTAGGGTCACCAAGTCCCCCAAACAATCTTCAAAAGTGATCTCACTGCTAATAGCTTATTTAGAAGGCATGCTAGGTAAACGCCTGTCCAGTCATTTAATTACCAATGTAAACGGCAGGAGTTACTGAATACAGTGACTTTGTCTGGAAGTGTGGTCTATTGTCAGATGACATGAGAATTGCGCTCTTTGGCTAGGAACACTTTAGGTGTGTTTGGTATACATAGAAGAATGACTATACTGAAAAGAACCCCATACCTAATGAGAATTATGGTGGAGAGGCTGTGCTATTGTGGGGCTGTTTTTATTCCCAAAGGCCTTGGGAATCTAATTAAGATGGTATCATGAACAACATGAAAAACCTGAAAATTTTTAAAGGAAATCTGTCAATCTCTGCCAAGATACTAAACGTTGGTCATGATTGGATCATTCATCAGGTCAATGAACTACAACAAATGTCCAGATCAAAACAAATATGGTTTACTGAATGCAAAATCAAGCTTCGGCCATTGCCATCTCAGTCCCCTGATCTAAACTCCATAGAAAAACAGTGGTGTGAGTCAAAGAGGAGAATGCACAAGTGTGGACATAGGAATCTGGACGATCTGGGGAGATTTTGTAAAGACCAATCTCTTGCTTTGTATTCTCCAACTATGGGGTGTCATAGTTAAATATAACAAGCTGTTTTATTGGAAAAGGGAGGCTTAAGAAGGTATTATAAGCAGGTGCCAATAATTGTGACGTGTTTTTGTACAAATATTTCTTTCTTGATATGTAAGATTATGATATTTTCCTTTTTCTCAAAATATTTGCTTCCTTTCAAGGTTGGATTTTTCCTATTTGTTTTCATTGTGAGATTACTATAAATCACCAACAGATTATTTTTTATACCAGATTTTAGTCAACTTTAGCATGGGGTGCCAATAATTCTGGAGGGTTCTGTACATACACATACATACATAAATACACACACACACACAGACACACACACACACACACACACAGTCAACTTTAGCATGGGGGGCCAATAATTCTGGAGGGTACTGTAGAGGGTACTTTTTCTTTGTTGCTTGTTTATCTTTTTTCCATTCAGTTTTCAGGAATGATTGTACGAAGGATTCTTCACATATCTACCAGATTACAGAATATGTCACCCCAAACCAGTCAAGAAAAGAAAATTAGCAAGGAACTAGCTTTGAACAAGAGAAAAACAACCTGTTTTCAAATATTTTTCAAGCGATACTTGTTAAAGAAATAATAGTTTTAAGAGGTATCCTCTCCTGTATTACAACATGATTTGCTCGATGAAATTCAAGGGATATGGTTGAATAAAAAAAATAGCCTAAGTATGTTGTGATCTCAACCAACCAACCAAACAAAAAACACTTATCTGTAAGTTAATTTTCAGACAGTACCTCACATATTCATTTGGGAGTGATTTAGAACGAAATGAGAGGAGATGGAGAGAGGAAGGTGGGAGTGGAAACGATATCTTTCACCATAACCTTGAAGAATGAAAGGATGATGTTTAAGCTAAATGGCAGAGAGTTCTGAGGCTGGGGAGTCACCATGGCAACTGAATTTTCTTTAGACATATTGAAAATCATGGAATCATCATGGCAAGGTAAAGGGGGAAATAGTTTGGCACATTTTAACATGCATAAAAAGAAAGAAAAGAAAGAAAGAAAGAAATAACAATAGCTGCTTTAAATTAAATAAAATAAAAGATCAATGTCTCGTGTAGCGGTTCAAAGAATTTATGAATACTTAAATATGAGTATTTTCCTACAAAGTAGAGTTTGTACATTACGCCCACATACTGTACACACATTAGCTTACATGCACATACACACACAAAAAGAGAGGCACTCGCACATAATGTAGGACTGCAGACAAGAATGTGTTACAGGATCTGAAAATGGGTGGCCTTGGGAAGAATACAAAAATTAACTCCACCTCCACCTTGAGCAGAGAATACTGCCTGGGAGAAAAGATTTATAGAGGAGGCATGGGTGCTCCATCCTTCAATGAAACACAATAGGATTCAAGGATTCAATGTTTCAGTTGGTTGTGTACCTAGAAGTTTCAATAGTAGGCTCTCACTTTCTGTAGTAATGACCAACGCCAGAGAAAATGGTGTGAGCATGCAAATCAGTTTGCAGTATTAAGGAATCTTGTTGGCCCGTGTGGAGGAGCCAGGCGTCCGACTGTGTGAACAGTCCCTCTGTATGAGTGGCAACCCAGAGACATATCACAAATAATTTTTGACCTTGTTGAAAAATAGGCTTTTGACAGAAGTAATTCCATCTTTTATCTTCATTCATTCTCAACGACAAGTGGCTAGCCCTAGCTCTTAAACTTTGGTCAGCATCTTGTTTGTCACACAGGGAGCAAAGATCAAAAGATTTGATCCCATGGCAAAAGCCATTCTACTGATGTTCCATTAATAAAGAACTATTTATGGCCTGGGAAGAATTAAGCAGACTCTACAGCTTGTTTTATGGGCTTAGCTGTTGGCAGAGCTGTTTGACTGATGGGCCTTTTAACTCAAGCCAGCCAAGCTACAGGGTCCACTACCACTCATCTATGAAAAGCTATTGCCATGACAGACAATATAACCCATATGAATGTTCACAGTGTAGTGGAAATATTTGCATACTTAAGACTATTTTAATTAATATTGATATATAGGAAATAAATATCACCAGTTGCTCCACAGCACCACTGACCTCAAGAGACCAGTGTATATTAAGAAGCTCAAAAGTACTTTGGAAGCACCATCAAAATGATTAAGCACACCTGTTGCACAGCACATCAAAACAAAAGAGAAAAGCTTAAAGAATGAAGCAGGTGGCTCTGATGAGTCATCCACCTTTTGTGTTTCAAATGTGTCACATGATTTCTGAAAATGTAAGTCTTTAACGCCTCTTTGTGGAAACTAGAGAAATAAAGGTCAATACACATAAACCTGGTTGTTTAGAGGGCTGCCAAATCAGAAGCACTAGTAGTGCTAAGGCTTGTGCTTACCAAGGACGTCACCAGACATCTATGATCAAGGAAGATAAGCAATCACTTGGTAACAAGCACTGCACACACCACAGGTTAAACAAATCTCATCAAGATTTGTTTTAAGCAGACATAAATATGTCCGACTATAGGTCAGTTTAGAGGTGCTTTCTAAAATTATTGTTTCATGTATTTTGCACATATAAACCATCTTATTCTTTTTATTCTTGTCAACTTCCATGATGATTTTTTTTGTACATCATCCCAACAACTGCCAATATAATTTAGGCCTAACTGATTTACAAACATATGTAAATGATCGGACAGCATTATTATGGCTGCCTTTATACAATATTTATAATGCTAATTCTAGCCTACCTCACATTTATTATGCTGGGTAACCTTTTTCAATTTTCTTCAAATTAGCCTTTTTTTTTCATTGAGAAGAACAATATAACAGCATGCAGCAATGAGGGGGACCAAGCAACCCAGCAGGCCAGAGTTGCCATTGACAGGACACCGCTGTATGCACTTACAGTAAGTTTAATGTCAGATGATCAAAATGATCCAAGATATGAATTCATATTCTATTTGCCAGCTTTGCTGCTAACCTTAATCGGTTGGTATAAGGCACATACTGCTGGGTAGCTTTGAGTGGTCATCTGTGAAGATCACCTGTAGCAAAGTTGAAGGCTACTTGCCCTGTTAAGGTGGTAGCATTGCTTAGCATTATTTACTGTCCCATCAATCAAACCAAGGGAAGGCGTTTGCACTTGATAGATTTCCTTTAGAAAGATTCCTTGAAATATTTATCAAGGAATTCCTATAGATTTCCTTAGATTACGGAATACAGATTATAGATTACAATTCAATGTGTCTGTTAACACTCCTGTTGTGTTATGGTGAAACAAATTGTCTCTCAAAAATATTATTCATTTATTCTGATCATGAGGCTCCATGACTTGTATGTGTGCGTCTGTACATTAAAACACACACTCAAACACACCCTCACTCCCCTACTTCAATGCCAGCCCCCACTGGAACCTTTCCCCAACAGAATCTTCCCCTTTTTGACTTGCATGAGCTCAGCTTAATAAGGCCTGCAGGCCATAAATAGCCAATGGACTTTCAAAACTGGTTATATCTAACAGAACGTAAGTTGATACAAAGGTCTATCACAGTATTTGATAATATATGTGTTACTATGGATTTATAACAAGTTATAATGCAGCGGTAATTTTTTGACACAAACACAAAACTAGCAAACATGAAACGAACATAATCAGAATACTTTTTTCTATTAAGTGACATTACTCAGGATGTGTTGAAGGCTTTGGGGGATGCAGCTTAGACTGAATGAGCAGGTCAATATATATATGCAGCTCTGGAAAAAATTAAGAGATCACTGCACATTTTTCTGTCGTCATCCTACAGTTGCTGACTGAAAATCGAATGAGTTGACGGCCATATTCAAATTTGCCGTGGTCTCTTAATTTTGAATATGACCATTGAAAGTAATTGTAGTGAATAATTACTTAATATTAATCTTAGACTGGCGAACTTCAGGAAAACTCAGGAATCAGGTTTATTCTGTTACAAGCTGAGAGGGTACAAAAAAGGTCTATGGTCTATGTAGGCCTATCCCAGGCCTGAAAGGCCTAGGTTGGCCTGTAGCCAACTCCTCTCTTCCGCTCTACATCCTTAGTCTGACAATCCAAAATCTGATCTGACAAACATTGCAGTTTAGTTACTTTTAAATGTTTTAAACAAAGAACAAAAATGGCGCCAAGAACAAGCCCACTTGATTGGTACTCCAGTTGGCATCAGATACACCTACTCACACCCACTTCACACCTATATGAATAGCATGAGGAGAGATATCTTATATATCAGAAATATCACTTATAGAATGTTCCAAACATTCTCACAATACATTTCATGATACATGGATACATTATATCAAGGAAGCATCCTTTGTCTTGTGTAAGTGATAGGCCTTAAACCAGCACATTAGCATTCCATTGGGGGAGGGGATAGTGTCTTTGTTTAAAACCAAGATGGGTTACATGGCTAACTAAAAGTAGTCTTGAAGTTAAATTATTATCCATTTTAACCATACATTTTATTGCTATCACCATCAACCCATTTGAATGTGACTCAGCAACCGTAGGATGATATCAGAAAAATGTGCAGTGGTCTCTTCATTTTCTCCAGAGCTGTATATTGGTCCTCTTGATTCACATGACCACCCAGACTGCCCAATCAACTCTCTGATGAGCCTGGCAGCGGCACATATCGACAGATGTAGAAATATGCCATATTACATAATGAAGGAGACCTGTGACACTTGAGTATGTTTTTTCACCACCTCAATCTTGAATTCTTAATGATATCCTGATAGAGAAATGTACATAAATTATTCATATGGAACTGAGTAAACTATAATAATAATAATAATAATAATAATAATAATAGAAACAAGACACAGCTAGAGAATGACTCTGATCCAACATAGCTAGCTTTGTCTGGATGGACGGTTGAGCCTTTCGAAACATCAATGATTCGGGCAACGTTGAAAGGATGGCAGGTTAGGCTGGACTATTGACTTTGCTGTTGGAGCAATATAGTCAATCTCTGTGCTGCTTCAATAATCAGAGCACCATTGAGACATGAGCAAATTTAATTATCTGTGGTGGGGCTTGAGGGAGAACCAGAGCAGTAGAAGAGCATCTTCCCATTGGCTGGGCTGAGTGATGTCTCACAGCAAACCATGCTCTAATAGAAGACCAAGAAAAGAAGGGAGCTGTTGTAGTATTTCCAAACACAGCCTCTTCACATCTGTGGAGACAGTAGAAGTTGAAAGTAGTTAGAAGCACACACACACAAAAAAGCCCAAATACGATTAATCTTTCTGACTCATTTTATAGTCAAAATGTCAATGAATATGGAGGATTTAACAGCAGAGTGACAGCTAGAAAATCAGATACTCAACAAAAAGCCTATTCGCCAAACATCATTATCTACACAGCATATTAATGAATGTGTTAATAAATCTGAGAGTGGCAACCACACACATCCCCTGCAGTCTCAGTAAATCACTGAGTCCACCTATTAGCCTGAGGAAAAAGGGCTGTGTGTGAGAGTGAAAGAGACGATCAATGAGGGAGAGAAAGAGGAAAAAAACAACAAATTACCCAGGTGCTGGAGCTCCCATTGTCTGGAGGTCTACTCAGCAGGCCGTGCTAGCACTTCCCCTGGATCCATCCATAGCAGTTAATCATACAGCACCCCCAAATCAAGACAAGCCCCAGGAAAAAGAGCTCACTACTTTATTGTTATTCAGACATGGTCTGCAATATGGCATTTTCATTATGTCAATATATATACACCAAGCTAAGTACGGAGAAGCCTTGGGCATTCATGGCCACCGTGACGTCCACTCAAACTTTGCGCCCAGGCTTACAAAATAATGTGACTTGTGTCTGACTTTTAGGGGCCAAAATAGTACAATTACTTTAGGAACCACAAAATCTCATGTCAGATTTTCAACATGCTTCTTCACACCCCCTGTAGAAATGTCTGCACATAGCAATAGCCTTGTTCCTTCACTTATTTCACCATGACACTGCAAGAGACGGCAGACATGACAAACGTTTCCTAGGGAGTCCTTTATTGGAATGCATGTCATATTTTTTAATACTCGAAGAGATAAATAAATTTCAAGATTAACTTCTCCAGATTAAACACATATAGTAACATAGACAACTACCCATCAATGCACACAAACACACACACACACACACAAATCCATCCGAATGTTCACATTTGTTAGAGCAACAAAAATCACAATGGGGGTTGTGGGGGGTGGGGGGTACATTTGGACGTGAAGGGAGCCAAACCACAGTAATACAGTATTACACTTCACAGCAACTGGACGTGCGCTTGGGGGGGGGGGGGGGTACACTAGCCATTGCAAACATGCCAATACACACACACACACACACACCTTCACATACATACAGAGATGTTTACACACAGGTACAGCATATTGCCGGAGAGAGCAAGAGAGGGAGGGAGGGAGGGAAAAAGAGAGAGAGAGAGAGAGAGAGAAAGAGAGAGAGAGACAGAGACAGAAACAGACAGAGAGAGGGGGGGATCAGACGCTCAGCTTCTGGCTGCGACGGCAGTGGCGGGGGCTTGCTCTGAGGACTGCAGCTGTTTGCCAAGGTACTCCCTGAGAAGAGAAGAGAAGAGAAGAGAAGAGGTATGGACACAAATCAGAACACTGGAAAATAAGCGCTTGTGTGTGTGTGTGGGTGGGTGGGTGGATGGGTGGGGTGGGGGCATCACTCCCTCTGTGGGCAAGGACATGCGGGTTCTACTGGCATTTCAACTCGTTCCACAGCAGAAAGCACCAGCCATGATTTCAGACTACTTCTACTATCACAGATTATTGTGTATGTAATTATGTTACACATACTAAATATTTTATGCTTTAGGTATGTAATTATTATGTAATTAAAAAAATCTTTGGCACTTAAACTAAATGTTCGCATAGAGACAGATTGCAAAGAGGCCATTATGGATGGGAAAGAACGACAAGTTACTGCAGTTCAAATCTACATTAGAGGCATTATTGATTCATCTGATTCATAATTAGGAAGGCAGCCGCGAACATATTTGACCGTGGCACCAATCTAGTAGCCACCATCTGTAGGAGTCCTTCACCAACACCCCACCCCCCCCCCCACCCACCATTCAGTCCAACCATCTGTTTGAGACGGCAGTCCTTAGCAACATGGAATGTGGAGGTGCAGCCACTTTGCAGAGATAAAGGTTATGAATGACAGGATCAAACACACAGGCCATTTTAAAATAGCACAAATGTGCAATCAGGTGAGGCGTCGACACCCACACCAGCACCTCTCCAGCTCTGGATTCTTCTTCTGGGCAACACATCCATTAGCAGAAGTCGTAGCTGACACAACCACAACCCCCAACCCACAAGTCGTAGCTGACACAACCACAACCCCCCTTCTGCAAACATATCACCCCTTGTAAGAAGCTGTGGCATTAAAAAAATTGAGAAATATATATACAGCTCTGGAAAAAATGAAGAGACCACTGCACATTTTTCTGATATCATCCTACCGTTGCTGAGTGACATTCGAGTTAATTGACGGTCATATTCAAAATCAATACACCACTGCAAATTTGAATTTCAACCATCAACTCATTCAAATGTCCCTCAGCAACCGTAGGATGACATCAGAAAAATGTGCAGTGGTCTCTCAATTGTTTCCAGAGCTGTATATATGGAAACCCCTCAATGTCATCTCCAATTACTCAGTACATCTTTCTGAAACACAAAACAAATGCTTCATAGACACCAGCTAAAGAGATTTAGGTAAAACTGGCACTGAAAGTGAACATGTTTTCTTGTGCATAATCTACTGCAATCGGATTTCCACAAGTTCATCACTTAATTTATTCATACATATCACTCTTCTAAAGGAAACAAGAACAGAAAAGCTGCTCATCTGACCTAGCATTCTGTGGCCTTTACTTTCTGCCTGCAGTGTGCTGTTACGTCCTACTAATCACAGGGAGTGATTTGTGCAGTACTCATCAGCTGTGTCTTCTCTTCACCTATAAAAAAAAAAAAATCCCCTGGCTTGCCACAACAAAACCGTTGCCATGACAGCAGCTGAGCTCCACTATAGCAAAGATCCTTGATTACTCCACTTCAACCCTCTCTAACTATAGGCATCTATACGTACAAACGCCACAACTGGTAAATTTGGATGTGCTGCACGCACCTGCCCCTTTTTAGGGGAAATTGACCGTTTGGATTGAATAAAAACCTATGGAGTTGCATGGAAGTGGGGAGCTTATACTTACTACATTTTTGAACAATCGTGAATAAAAGGCGTTGGGAGGTTGGGATTTGATTTTCACTACTTATTAAGTTATCGTTAGTTAGACTCAAGACTTGTGCACATTGCCCATCATTCAAATAGGGGCCTATGATGTTGTTTGGTCAACAACAGATAAGTGTGACAAACCCAGAAGTGTCTCAGCATGAGCCTCTCGCCATGCACTGCTTCACTCCATGTCAAAATCCTTGGGCTGCACAATGGTCTTATCACGTTGGCGCCATCAACAGACACTTCAGATTCCACTCCTGCTGGACTAAAATGGAGACGCACTCTCTGCACCATTAGTCTGAATGAGGGAGAAATATGCACCCAGCATGCTGTTCTCATGTCACGACCCATAAAATCTGGAGCGACTTTCTCCAACATTGATAGTCTCGCTTTTCATAATCTTCCATCTTAAATCAGTGATTGCATTCAGGCAGATAGCCCCACAATACGGGGCTCTTAATGGCTCAAACTATCGTTTCTCGAGGGAAATAGGGCTCTTTATGATATCTGAATAGCACTAAATACAAATGCAGCTCGTATGTGTAGAGTACAGAGAACAGCAAATAAAAATATGCCTGAATGCAAACAGCATTACACTGTTTGGACACCACAGACAGAGCTGGTGTTATAATCTCCAACTGAGCCAGCAAAGGCATATGTTCTCACACACACACACAAGCGAGCATAGTTGCTCTCTCTGCTCCTCCCGCTATGAAGGGCTAAGCTCATTCTTTTATTTAATGAATTATATATGATACAGTCTCATCCCTTACCCTCTGTATTACTCCGCTGCCCTCTCAAAACCCATTGTCTATTTTGTGCTCTTATCTCAGATCAATACACCTGAACAAAGGCTTTGGAAATGCTACGCTGAACACAGAATTTTTTTCTAACAAATTATCTTGCACTTAGAGCAGAGGGAAAAGGCGTAGCATGATAAAATGAGAAACAAGCATATCTGAATAAACAGTCTGGTTCAACACTGGCAGCACAAAGCCACCAGGCTGGCAGTGTTCCAGACATTAGTCCAATGCAGACGAGACTCAAATCAACAGTACAGCAGAGATCCATTCACTTCAAGTTCTACAGAGCTCATCAGAGAGGAGGCCAAGTGAATATGAAAATACAAAACAATAAAGGTCTTCAGAAATGTACAATGACTTAAAAGATCAAAGCCAGTGCAGAGAGAGAGTGTGTAAAAATGTAATAGTCTTCAGAATTTTTAGCACCACTGAGTGATGAGCATTGGCCTCACTGTTGATGTGTTATCATTAAAGGCGACACAGAATGGAAAACCAAAAACTTGAACAAGAGTTTGGCAAATGGCCACAAAGCTACCATAAACCTGAAACACAGCTGTTTTGTCCTTTGTATGCTAATCTCAGACTTTTAAATGAGGTCCACCTCTCCACACGTTACTTTACCACTTTGAGTAGGAGATTCAGCTAGAAGTTGCTGGAGCCTGTTGTGAGCGGTCATTGACTACAAGGCAGCCAATCAGTGTTGAGCTCAATTATTCTTATTCAGATAAGCATGAAGGGTGCTAGATATCTGCTAAAATGGGTGATTTTATTCCCCAATCTAATTACAGGGATGTAAATGGGCTTGTAAAATAGCAACGGATCATGTGTTTTTGACACACCAAAGTTGCATACCTTCTATGTTAACATCAGATAACAAGGTGAAATGCTGTATTGCCTTGTCACACTTGCAATACTAAATATACCTACAATGCATCAATGACATCTCAGGGGTTGAAGGCTCTCCAAGGCTTAATAGTGCCTAATTATGCTTTTCAAAACATTCAGAGTGATTTTTCATTACGCTAGCCAAACCTACGGTAGCGCTATTCAGTACCGTCTGGATCTGCTCCACGGGATTAGAGTGTGAAGAGTAACCAGTGAGTGCAGCTTCACATTAAACTGGGTGATTAGCCTTCATAGTCTGACAAAGTGAAACACAAGACTGTTTCAACAGCAGCTGAGGACAATTAACCAGTGGGGACTCTAGTTCTGCAATGTTCGCTGGCTATTTTCAACTTCAGACAAAGCCAGGACAAGTAGTGCTCCATTCCTGTGATAGTTGTGGGTCTTTCACGAGGGGTCTAAAGGCATATCTGGTGAACATGCACTTAGTTTATTAAGCGTTTCTTATGGTTTGTATATTATAGTATTGTTTATTTTTTTATTAGGTTGTTGATTAATTTCACATTGTTGTTTATTATTGATATTCTCCTTAATGTAGTCTTACCATGCTATTATTAGCCGTGGCCCACTGGTTAGCACTCTGGACTTGTAACCGGAGGGTTGCCGGTTCGAGCCCCGACCAGTGGGCCGAGGCTGAAGTGCCCTTGAGCAAGGCACCTAACCCCTCACTGCTCCCCGAGCGCCGCCGTTGTAGCAGGCAGCTCACTGCGCCGGGATTAGTGTGTGCTTCACCTCACTGTGTGTTCACTGTGTGCTGTTTGTGTTTCACTAATTCACCGATTGGGTTAAATGCAGAGACCAAATTTCCCTCACAGGATCAAAAAAGTATATATACTTATATACTTATTATTGGGCCTCATTCACCAACCGTTCTTACTAAGAAATTTGTTCTTAAAACCCACTTAGGAAGTTTTTACGAAGATTATGGTATTCACCAATGTTGTCTTGTTCTTAAGTAAGAACAGAATCTACGAACACTCAAGAGCACTCTTACGCACATTTGAGAACTGACTGGTTATTGCATTTTCATCATATCTGCAGGTGTAAAATATAATAGAATTTAAATGACAACTATATACTGTATTTTATCATTTAGGATATTTTTGAATAAAAATATTATAATTATTTAAAAAAAAATTAATATAAATTCCACTATTTTACAAAGCATTAATGTATTTTAGAATAAATAATTAACACAACAAATAACACTTTTTCACTTTTTATACTAGCTGCTAAATATAACGACTCATGTACTGTTCAATTCCTGCAGCAGTGCTTTCACTTCAAAGCATGCGTCATACACGGTAATCAAATTGTCTTGCTCATGGTACAAATGAAAGCTGGTGCCTCAGCCTCAATTTGTGTGCACACGGCCCTGCAGTATCATGCCCTTTTATGGGGATTGACAGGGCGTTTACCTATGCTAATTAAGAACAATTGGCACGCCCTGTCAACTTAAGAAGAAATGGGTTTCAGCATGAAAAGAACAAAACTGCGAACGATTCTGAAGTTTAAGAACACCTTTGTGAATCTGCCTAAGAGTTTTCGTAGGACCTTCTTAAGAACACAGTTAAGAAAATTCTTAGGAAGATATTGGTGAATGTTATTATATTTGATTGAATGGAAAATCCCATAACCATAACCATAAGTAGTTGCATGAGGACTGCCATGACACATGCATTCCATTGACTTTACAACCAAGCTTAGCCAGGTCGTAGATCTCCGGGATTCACACCAAGCTCACTGCTCTGGACCAGGTGAGACACAGACTGGTCCCTCCACAAGTGCCAAGATGACTCCTCCTTACCAGTTGTGCACCATGAGCTTCTGCACTGCCAGCAGGGCGTTGTAGCGGACAAGCTGGTCCTCGTGGTGCATGTGGTTCATCACCAGCTGCTTTCCGCCAAGCTGCTCTATCACTCTGAGGAGGGGAAGGAGAGAGAGAGAGAAGAGACAGAGAGTTTGTGTGTGAGAAAGAGACAGAGAGAGAAGTACAGGGTGAACCTGGCCTTATAGCCAAGATGACCTTGTCTGTGCGCTCCTTTGAGATGAGAAGCGGGGGGTAATTGAGAGTGTGCAAACGAGACGGGCTGGCGATGCTAAGCTATGTGATGAAAAGGTACTTTTGAGGGTTGTTGGGGTCGTTATCAGCGTCTCCACCCCAGCGCTTGAGTTGAAAAGCCCAGGAGGATCCGCCGTGTTTTAAATTCAGACATCCTGTCTGACACTTTCCTGTTCTAATCCAAACACACTTGATCCATCTGGCGTTGTGAAAAATGGTACATATGTCGATGGTTCGATTTTGTAACATTGACAGGCTTAGCTTGGCCTAGAGGCATGTGCTACATAACATTTCTTCATCTTTAGTTGATTGTCTGATGTGGTTATAATTTAAGTTAAAATCTTAAAATGCTTAAATGTTAATAGCCTAAATATTATTCCATTGCTGTAAGTCGCTTTGGATAAATGAATGTAAATGTAAATGTAATAATTCATATTTAATAATATTTAATGATAGACTAGCATGTGCTAAGCATGCATAGGTCTAAATCCACTACCTGGCACATCTTTAGGATTGGAAGGGTAGACCTGTTCATACCTTTTAGCCTTAATTGTTATTTACTGAATTTTACTTTAAGGGTCAATTGAATTAAATACCCATGCCTTTATTGAAGGCAGTTATAAAAAGGGCCTGTTTATGAAAGGAGACTTGTCGTCCTTTTCAGATAATTCTGAAAAATGATCATTCAGATAATTCTGAAAAAGAGCCTGGTAAGAAAGCCAGTTCAGATGTCCCCACCCAAGAATGACACAAAAGAAGCCTTCTATGCTTTTATAAATCTGACGAGTGTTTTATCAATTAAGTTCTGATTTCACCACCTAAGAATTATTTGGCGGCATTTCAACCTATTTCACCACCTCAGATAAGACAACTGAAGTCTTTATGTGTCAATGTCTGCTCTGCCCCTCACATTCTCATCTTCCTGCAGCAAGAGATCTCTACCCCATAGCACCCCTTGCATTAAAGGCAACGCAAGGCAAGTGTATTTATATAGCCCATTACAGACACAGGGGTAATTCAATGTGCTTTACATTAAAAGCAAAGCATAAAACAGCAAAAAGGGCAGCGGTCAACATGTGGAGCAGATAAAACCAGCTGTGGTCAAGGGGACAGCAGAAGGAAGACAGGCGGATAACGACCACAAGGTTGCCCTGACCACACTGCCCCATGGCTCCTCCTGATAAAATTATAGCAATTTCCACCTCATCTGCGTGAGATCCATGAGGGCAAATTGCTCTGAAGAGGCTCAATAACAGGGTTAGGGGGCTGTGTCAGTCATTCTCACCACTGGCTCCCCAGCTGAGAGCAGTTGGCCCTGTGACCACGGAGGCGTTCCAAGGCACTGAAGAACCCTGCAATCTCGGTAGTGTGGGGTGGTGGTGACTTGTCATCTTTCTCTCCTGAGTTAGATTGGGGATTAAGGGTCCTCACAGCAAAACAGAGGCCTCGACAGCAGCAATATATGAAATCACCAACTTGAGATGGTGTGAGGTTATCACAAATAGGATTGGCTTTCATCGCTCTCTCTCTCTCTTATTTCCCATAAGAACGGAAGGCATACACGATCACTGACTCAACATCAAACACTGCATGACCATGCATTTAGGCTGACTAGTGAGAGGCTGGCAAGCAAGGGCGTAGGTTTGGTGGGGACACTACCCACTACCCCCCCCCCCCCCGAAGAAAAAAAAAAAAAAAACTCAACTCTTTCACCAGCCACTATAGATTACATTACATTACATTAAATTTGGCTGACGCATTTTTAGCCAAAGCGACAACATGGATTATAGATATATAAAATTATTAAAATGTGCCACTGTCCAACTACTATCCATGATTAAAATGTGCTACTGTCCAACTTGATCTAACTACACTGTGTAGCCTACATAATCTGATTTTAATATGTAGGCTACAGATATGTAGGCTATATTTAACATTTATTTTCTATTTGGTCTGTTATGAAATCATGTCCATTTAAGCACAGCTCAGTTTTAAGAAACTTAAAATACATGCATGCTTAGCATTTTGTGAAAAGAAATCATTAAGGCTACATTGACAAACTCTTAATCGTGAGCTGCCTGTATATTCTCTGATTCTAATATTTACATATATCTAGGCGATGTAAGCACAGCTCAGTTTTAAGAAATGCAGCTGAAAGACCATGTTGAATTTTGCTATAATTTATTTCAAAACCGGATTACTCTGGAACAGCTAACTATACACGGGAATGCATTACACCTTTGTGTTCGGTAAGGTCTGCTGTTTATTCTGATATATGGTTTGTCATGTGTTGCGTGAAGAGTGTGTAGGCCTACGATATTCCACCGAGACGAATGGATGTGGAGATGGGCGCAGAGAATAATTATTAAATCTCTTTATAGAGAAATAATTATTAAATCTCTAATATTTTTCTCGCAAACTGTTTATCACAGCATACAGTGGCTAGCTAGCACCGTTTAAAAGCTGAGAAAAGGCTCTTTCATGTGACACATGTGTGATGAGTAGCCTACTTCTCGAGGAGTTCAACAGAGAAGAATGGGTGAATTTGGACGCACTTCATGCTTGTAGTGAAGTAAAGCTGAAGCGCTGCATGCTGCGCAGGAGACTGCGGCTCACTGGTAGTTATTATAGGTAACTTCAAATCAGCGCGATTTACCCTTATAGGCTACTGCACATTACAAGATCTGTACGAGATGATCCGCAGCACTGAAGTCAAATGATTTAACTCTTTGTGTAGCGCATGTGAGCGCTTTTTTCCCCATTTCAGCCTTAATATTGGTGGGAACATTTCAGTCGTAATTTGACATTGGTGTGGACACGTCCTTCGGTCCCCACGCAAATCTACGCCCCTGCTGCCAAGGGAACTGGTAGAGCAGTGATTTTAAGTTATACAACTTTTTCAGTATTTTAAGTCTAGATAGTGATAGTGATATTTAAAGGGTTGGAAACATGTGCCTATCCATATCTTCTTGACCCATTTGTTTGCATTGTGCAATTCTGTGTCATTCTTAGTGCTGGAATTGATGAAATCACTGGGTAAACCAGTCTGATGGACACTGATTTGAGAAAAGTGCTCAATTGCATATGTACATACAGCACCTTCATTTTAGTGAATAGACATTTGATCTGATCATGTGTGGTGTAGAGTTTTTTTTCCGATGACACACACATTATGAGACCAAGGCATGCATGAAAGCACTGAGGACAAATACTGCCAGAGAACTGGCTCCATTCTGGTTCACAGAGCTGGCATCAAATAATAGTTGTTTTTTTCCCAGTGAACTAAAGTGGTCATGTTATTCTACAGTTCAGTTATGCACACAACAGACTCTGGTGATGGTGCATCCTTAGTTTCATTCAAAACTGGTTGAAAAACAGGATGCTTCACTAGATAGCACCAAGATTTAAACAATTCAGAATAGAAACAGTTGAAGAACCAGCTCTCTTTATGCAGGCTTGGTTGCTGAGTGCATCTTTGTCTAGTAGGAGCATGGATTCTATCTGTGGGAAAAGCAAGACTTGAGTGGTGGAGGCTGGAGTGGACCCTTACCGTTTGCCTCTTGGATAGTGTCGCACATATTCTCCTACGTCATGAGCAGCGACTGCTATCACCTGTGGGTCATCAGACACCTCCAACAACCTAGTAAGAATCCTGAGAGAGAGAGAGGGAGAGGGAGAGGGAGAGAGGGAGAGAAAGAGAAGGAGAGTGGGTGAGCAGAGGATGTGACTTATGAATACTACTATTTAATACTACTATGAAGAGGACAAGGTATTGATTCGAATGGCATTATACATGTGGATGGGTCTGAGAATGTTTTCTGCAGGGTAACATACAATACTACTACCATAGATCAAGCTGCTTCATGCAATAGCATGACTTATGCTTATAGTTCTATTCCAACGTTGATTTCTACCCAACGTATAGTAAAAAGAAAAGACAAATTTAAAACTAGAAACCTAACAAATATTCTTTCCATACCTCAGCATATTCCTCAAAAGCCAGAGGCATTTTCAGCTAACATGGGTTTACTAAATATAGGTGCACTTACTACCAAAACCTTTGCAATCAATGATTTTATTAGTGAAAAAAAATTGGATTTTCTGTTTCTTGTTGAAACCTGGCTGACTTCAGACAGCGAAGCTGTTCTTGTTGAAACTTGTCCCCCAAATTATAATTTCTTCCACTCAATTAGACAAGGCAAACGAGGTGGTGGAATTGCCTCCATTCTCTCAAACAAATATAGCTGCCTAGCTGCATAGTTGACTAGAGTCAACTAAATGCCGACTTTAATATTCATGTCAATAAGACAACTGATGCTAAAGCCAGTAAGTTCCTTAATGTGTTGGACAGTTTAGAGCTAAAGCAGCATGTTACAGGACCCCCCCACAACCTTGGCAACACCCTCGATCTAGTCATTTCTAGAGGGATAGAAGTCACAGACTTATCAGTAAATGATATAAATATGTCTGATCATTATTGTGTATCTTTTAATATAGTACTACATACTCCAAAAATTCATCCCGAAATTGCAATCAAATCGCAACTCTTGGACATTAGGACATAGCTCTTATAGACTCCATAAATTTAGATATTTTACATCATCCCATTGATCAAATGGTAGAGGCTCTCAATCGTGAATTAGGCGCTCTGCTTGACAGAGTGGCACCCTTAAAGACAAAAAAAAAGGCCCTGTAGCAAACTGACCTTGGATGAACGAAAATATCTATGATCTAAAAAGATCATGTAGAAAAGCTGAGAGAACATGGAGAAAAACTAAGTTACAGGTTCACCATTATGCCCCCAAACTATGGAACACCCTGCCTCTGTACATCAAGCAGGCGAGTTCAGTTAATATTTTAAAAAAAGATCTGAAAACATACCTGTACAGGAAAGCTTTTAGTTAACTCGTCTTATCCTGTAGACTACTTTTTCAGATTATTCTACATCTGCTGCTATTGGAGGGCGCAGCCAGCCAGAAGCAGATGGGCTCCCCCTATTAAGTCAGGTTCTGCTCAAGGTTTCTTCCTGGAATATGGGAGTTTTTCCTTGCCACAGTTGCCATATGGCGTGCTTGTGGGGGGTAAAGGGTTAAGGCTGCCAGTCTTATGACATGTTATTTTCTATATTTTTGATATGTTGCTGAGTGGATCATAAACGGCCCCAGCAATGAAGAAAAGTGATTGATAATGACTGTCTGACTATTATTGTGTTACATGCTTCAAATGTAAAGCACTTTGAGCTGCATTCCGTGTATGAAAGGTGCTATACAAATAAAGCTTATTATTATTATTATTATTATTATTATATTATTATTATTATTATTATTATTATTATTAATACTGGACGAAATTCCTCTTCTAATAGACCTCTGAAGTTCCCCTACAAAAAGGAACCAAAGCGGTCATCTTTGCCCATATAAGGAGATCCGGGTGTTAATTGAAGCTAACTACTTATGGCAAGTTGCATGGCAAGTTAGCTCTGGGGTAGCAAAAATTAAAGTTCGATGTCTTAACATACTGAAGATCACAGTACTCACTCGAAGGCAGAGGGCAAAAGTGTGTAGAGCAAAATGTCTGCATTTTAGATTTCTTCGTCCCGACGAGAGTTTAACAGGTGTGATCATTTAAAATCCCCATGTTATTTACTCATAGGAAAACTCGCAAGATACCAAATCTCCATTAATATATGGGCAAAGATGGTAGCTTTTTTGTAGTTGAACTTCAGAGGCCTATTTCTAGGAAAGCCCTGGGTGTTACTGTTATTTGGGATCAGTTTCAAGGACCAGGGAATGAAAAGTGAAGTTAGATTTCGCTAGGACTTCATATTTGGGCTTCATACAAGATCAATTCAAATGTCTTGAACTTCCCCATAGACAGCAAACTTGGTAAAGATTGTAGAGGAGATGCTGGTCCCATGTGCACTTTTAACAACACAGCACATTACTGTCAAAATGCCAGAGACGGACCACAGAACATCTTAGGTGTCATCTTGGGTCATCTTATCTCGAAGTCCTGTAGGCTATCCGCTGTGCTGGCCACTAATACATCCACCCCACCTGATTTTCTTTAGCATGGTTTAGACAATTGCATTAACACTACTGAATATCATAGTGGATCATTGGACGTGCTCTGAAATTTTGGCTGATGGCATTCCCAATAGGCATATGCCTGCCTCATAGAAATAAAACAATTTGATTGTCTGATGTGTTTGACATTGATCCAATATCTCATGCCCTGCTCTGACAAAGGCAGGCACAGTGTAGCCTATGATACTGATGAATTAGACCCCCCCCCCCCCTTTAAAAAAGAAGGTCGGGCCAGGGCCCTACTGGTCATAGCTGTTCCACAGACCTGCACCAGAGGATAAGTGAAGTAAAAATAGCTCTGCTAAACAAATGGGCAATCATCTTGCATAAGCTATCACAGCGTATTATTAGGGCATTATCTGGGAATATCTGAAATTGCTGAGCCCCCGAGATCAAATTCTAGAGAAAGACGTCTCCACTGAGATGCCATGACCAGCCACCAGATGATCTCTTCCACAGCAGAAGGAGAGCAAACGGCTGTACTGAGTGGCAGTGGCTCACTAGATGAAACGCAGGCCCGCACATCTCCAAAACGCCTGAAATGGATGTGATGAGGAATCGGGAGCTCAAGAGCCTTTCCTGATTCACACACGGAATAAAATCAACTGAACAAGGAGGTCGCAGAATGAGAGTGCAGAGAAATCTCAAATGAACGATGGCAGGAGGCATGGGGCTGGGCACTGATTGGGGATGGGCTACTCATGGAGGAAACAGGACCGGTAGATCAAAAGGTGGGATCAGGAGATTGAACTTTATGGAAATGAGTGCCATTCAGACATTATCCCATCAAGACAGTGTTTACTCAAACAGGAGAAGCCATATCCATTACACCAATTAAACACTAAACATGCCCCCCCCCCTAAACAAAAGGAAAAAATAACATATCAGATCTTGTTTAGTTATTTCATAGGACAAAAATAGTCATTCATTTTATTAGAACTGGCCTTCCATTCTTTAGAGGTGTGGGGATCTTTTGGAACCTTACTTGAGGAGCTCGTAGTTCTTCTCATTGAGACGCACAGCGTTCTCTCGCCAGAACTTCTCAGACTTGTGCACCGGGCTCCACTCCAGGCGTCCAGACTTGAGCTCAGAGCTGTACTCATCGAACGAGCTGTGGCGGAGAAGGAGAGATGGAGAGAGGTAGGGCTGCATCAATCTGGACGATCCTGCTGAGACCGCAACAGCTGCAGCCAGCCAGAAAGCTACTCAATCTAATATCAATACCTAATGCTGGACTGTGCTGTCCATCTGGTACACATCACATAATTCACATCTTCAGATTAAGTACAAACCTCCCCATGGCCCAAAATACTTCCTATAGTCTTCATCACTTCACAGAAATGAGTCATGTACACAGGCACCTCTGGCATCAGCACCGAGATAAACATTCATGTGTTGTCTCACTAATGGTCACTCGTGGCAATTTTAAGGAACCACTCACACACGTGCACTTTCTAGATTCTTATGGTCTTTGGTTGTTTACGTGGTGTGTGTGTGTGTGTGTGTGCACGAACACACGTGTGTCTGAGTGTGTGTGCGTGTGTCTGAGTGTGTACAATGGGAAATAGTTATGCATTGTCAAAGGAATTGTCGGTGCTTCAGAGTAATTGGCTTTTCAAGGCAAAGGTGAGGTAGACTGTCATTCAGGCATACAGCATGACAGTGCAGGGCTCCAGACTAACTTGTTGCATTGGTTGCGCCTAACTTTTTTATTTAGGTGCACCAGCACAAAATTTAGGTGCACCCAAATTTTTCATCGCGGCACCTTTAACGTCACAATTTCAAGGTCCCCTTTTTATTGCTCTCCATATACATTCTGTGTCTGAGCTGTTGTCAGTGCATGGACCAGGAATGACAGTATTGATTTGATTTGGGGCCTCCACCACCTTGACGACATCAGTAATATTGAATACTGTGATCATTCACATCAGTGTCAATGTTATTACAGTGGTGGTGTGTGTGGTCTAATTGAGTGCCTGTCACTTTAAGAGGAACGTCAAAGTAGCTTTCATTCTCATGGTTTTAGGCAAGAGGAAAATAGTCGCGCATCATCCAAGGATATATGGATGCAATTCATTATGTTTTCTATGTCATTTGATAAAATAAATGTTCAAAAAACTAAGAAGTCAAAGAAAATATTTATGGGATCATAGAAGAGATAAGTGTCTTGCAATGTTAATTTCTATGATTTTGTTGAAATCATCACTACATTAATGATAGACATGACACGTCGTGAGCTAACAGTTACCTAGAAGAAACTCTCTCAAGATGTAAACGTTTGCCAATAGGTTGTGTAGCTTATTTCGGAAAACTCAACAGTAGGCCTAAATTAACTAAATTCCATAGCCTAGGCAACACAAACTTGAGAGGTGCAGGTCAAAATCAACATCGCTACTTGCTCGGATCACGACAGCTGTGTGCGTGTGAGGAGAAAAGACACATAGGCTACGGGAAGCGCACGACTGTCATTCTTAAACGTAGGCTATATCGATACTAATACAATTAGGTATTGTGAGGTTTCTCTTGTGAGGCGCTCAACCTAATGACATTAGGTGCACCAGTGCGACCCAGGAAAAAATGTAGTCGCACGTTTAAAGATTTTGGTCGCATCTGCGACCAAATTGGTCGCACTCTGGAGCCCTGCAGTGTTTCATAGTGTGATGAAATCATTGTGCTGTGGCCTGATGCTTCTGAAAGCCCTTACATAAAAACATTACCCAGGAAATCTCACCTACCCAAGAAACAATCTGAAAAACAGATGGACCAATACAATCCGTGAACCGAACCGGCAGTAACCAATCGACAAATCGACATGTGCTTTTATTCCCTTTTAACTCTAATCTATTCCATCTGTTATGTTTTTTTCACTTCCATTTTGTGACAGCTTTTACACATTGAAAAAAACCCTATTTGTATGGAATCAGCAGTGCAAGTAAACTCATCATGCCTTGTTACTCGACACAAATCACTCCTCTGGCCAAACAGATGCGAGCGGAATTCATAATGCCTTGCTTTTGCTTTGCATTGTGGGTACCTCAGGTCCTGCACACTCTCCCCGAGCCTCTCCAGCAGGAATTTGATGTCCTCAGTGATGTCCTCGTCGTCGTACTTCTGCTGGTCTAGGTTCTCCAGCTGCTTGAGCACCTTGCACTGGATCATGGCCAACGCATACTCCTGACGTGTCTCCCTCTCCGCAGATTTCTCCAACAGATTCTGCAAAAACAACACAACGAAAATGTATGGAGCTCAAAACGTCAGATGTGTGTTCTGTGTTCACGCCACTGCTCTTTCCTCACTCCTTAAGAGTGCAAACATGTGGTCGGTATTCAACAGAATACTGGTAGAGATTACACTGTTGCTATTATACCGAACCTTTATAAAAAGTAACTGAACTGACTTGCTGTTTGACCTAGTAGATAAAGCATGTTGGCCAAACAGGTTCATGTGGAAAAACATGACCGAGTTATAGTAGCCTTTCCGCTCAAAGAGATGAAAATGAGCATTTCCACCATTTTATAAGTAAAAAAAGATGCCATCATTGGCCACCATTTTCACTGACACAGAAACTCACTACCGATTGAGGTCTTGCTCTATAGCGTGTCACAGATGTCATGACCAAGGAGATGATTTAAGCTAAACTACACAGCACCGGCACTTCTGATCTTTTTCACCGAGTTACTGCTAAAAAACTCTTGAACATTTTCCCAATAACTCTTAGCTATAAATACCTCCTATTGGCTCTGAAGCTGTGAAAAACAACTCTGCTGATACCATGAGGATCTGTCAACTCTGCCCGTCTCCACATGTGCCCACCTGGCAACAGCATCACGCTGAAAGGATTCTAACTACAGTATCTAAGTGGTGTAGCTCCGCTTTCTTGATAAGGAGGCAGAATCACTACACTTTTCTAACGCACACACACACCTCAAATAAACACACACACACACCTCAAATAAACACACACACACACCTCAAATAACTAGTCTCACCATCCACTATGCTGACTAAGTGCATCCAGCAGCAAGTTATGAGAGTGAATCGGCATTTCATAATCAGATTTTTTAATGGAATATTTGCTGGAAGTATGTTTTCAGTTGGAATACACATACTGTATTCCATGCAGAAAAAAGAAGCACACATTGTTATTGCTGACTGAGTTGCTACCTCCATGTCTGTCCACGTATACTAAGTGCCCAGGGTTGTCTCTAACAAAGAATATTAGTAGCACTGAAACAACACTGGGTCATTCTCCTCCACCTTCCAACACTGGAGGCTCTCATCATGCACAAACAATATTTCACGTGTGGAAAAGAGACGCTCACACATCTTCCCCCACACCTCGAAATAACAGCAGCAGCATACACACACACACACACCTGCGAAAGCATGCATATTGGTCACACTTTCAAAGTCACAGTTCATTCTACTCAATGGAAAGACACGTGGAGTGGTAGCACTTCCAACATAATAAAACTACCAGTGGGAGATGCACTGTGTGGAAATGTGGCCTAATCATATCTATGCATAGAAGATGAAAACGTGAAGCCAGTTAAACAGTAACTGGTCTATTACTTGACTTGCAAACACAACAATATGATGGGAAACTGCCCTACCATTTTCCAGCATGATGATAATGGGCAATAAAAACCCCTATCCACATGGGGCAAACATCCAGTTTACTATTAGGCCTGTTTAGTTCCACAATCTCTGCATGCCCAGCTAGAGAGAAGTAGAGATCGCTGCTTTGTTTGAACATGCAAGTCAATTATACCCTCCACTACTGTGCTGATGTGAGTGTGAGGGAATGCACAGGCACAGAGTAGGAGCAGAACACCTTTCTATCAGGGAAGGCAAAGCTATCTGAAGGAACTGAAAAAGAAAACACAGCACCCTCCAGAATTATTGGCACCTCTGCTAAATTTGACTAAAAACAGGTATAAAAAACAATATTTTGGAATAATATATCATAATGGAAACAATGAGGAAAAATCCAATCTTGAAGGGAAGCAACACCTTGTTGTTCCTCTATTGTTTGTGAGATTATAATAAATCACCAAAAATGTTAGACCTGTTTTTAGCTAACTTAAGTAGAGGTACCATTAATGCTGGAGGGTACTGTAATGTCTCTCTTGCTCTCTCTCTATCTCTCTCTCTATGCATGTCCTTTCAAGGGCTCAGTACTTTGCCTTTGCTGGTTTCTACTGAAATTAAACAGTACAAAAGCTTTATTCTAACACCTTCCAAAGCTATTCATCACATCATTCAATTAGGTCAGTCCTAGATGCACACTTAGTTATGTAAAGTCTATCTAAGGACACCCGAGATGAGACAACGTAAGAAACAGAAAGACCCAGTGATTAGCCCATACTCCATTACTCCCTGATGGCGTTTAATTAGCTGAAATCCTCCATACGCTCACAGTAAGGGCTCTACAGAAATTGACCAATTATGATGGATACTTCAGAGCCTGTGATGCAGAAGCAAATGTGAAGGGCAAGAAGGATTCTCATCAGACCCAGGATTATGTTCAAAGGAGGAGTCCATATTGGCATCACAGGCTAGAGGCTGATAAAGCACAAAGCTGCTCCTTTGAATTATGCCCCTAATTTGGTTTGGAGGGGTGATATACCATGCTGGCACATAATAACTCTTCCACGGTCGCTTCGGACTTCACAGTCCGTTTGAAAACGGCCGCAACAGCAGGAGCAGCAGCACTGCGACCTCACTCCAGTGCACAGTCAAAGGAGGACACTGAGATGAAAGAAAAATGAAGAGAAGTGGCTCCACTTGAAATGTACAGACACATTTGCATTTCTGTATTATGAAGACAGATAAAACAGAGCGTGCATGAACTTCTGTGAAGTTTGTAAAAAATAGTTGTTCTGGTAACAGCATATTAGTTGGTAGTACACATATGGTGTGTGTGGTGTCATTATGTGGATTTCAACTATTTTAGTTGAACCAGAGCTTTGAACCAGATTTTTTTCCCAACTGGTTCGTTCCGAACAGAAACAGTATTTTAACATTTCTGGTTTCCGGTTCAACCCTAGAATTGACGTTCCTGAACGGGTTAGAACAAAAAAATAAAGTTCCCAAACTGGTTAATAATGTTCCATGTCAGCTCCGGGACATACAAATACGTAGGCTGAACATTAGGACTTTGGATATTTTTTATAAATTATATTGTTAGTCTACATCATTTTCCTTAAGTCTCTATCCTGTCTTCAAACATTAAAAAAAACACTATAGGCTATATTATGTAAGCGGCATAACTGTAATTCTGTATTATACATGAATTAAAACAAGGAATATTTCTGCCGTGTTGTTTATTGGCAAACAACTGAACAAATATCCATTATACTTCTTACAGCTCAATTGGTGCAAATGACAAATAGGGCAGGCTACATAGCTGTCATTGAGAACTTTAATTGACCAAACAGTGTTTACCTCATATGATTGAGCTTGAGAGACAGACAGAGGCGTCATGCCCATCGAAGTAATTTTTTAATCATAACTTTCCTATTATGCTCCATATCAAGCCAGAGCCTATAAAGACTCAAATGTATTCTTTTGGATGCGTAATAAATCGTACCAATATAGCTGAAGGTTTGGAAAATTGGTAAAAAAATTGGTGTCTGTGTATACTCCTATAGCAACTCATACGCACATTGAGTTCACAATGATTTGCTTGTGTTGAACTGTTACAGTTAATATCAGGCTACAATTTGAACAGTTGAACTGTTACAGTTACAGTTTGAACAGTTACACAGAGAAACTCCCTGACCCCTTCTAACATGATCCACTTCACCATAAGAAAACAATTGCAACGTCCCTGATTGTGCCCCCCCCCCCCCCCCCCCCCCCCTAAGGCTACAGCTTGGGCATATGATCTTGATTAGGCTACTTGCTGGTGGCAAGCTTCTCTATTACATTTCTCCCGATGAGTGAACGAGTCATATTGCACAGACATCTTGTCAAAGAACGAAAAAAATAACGGATTAACCAGTTGCTATTATTTTAGATAAACAATTCTGTTCCGGAACATAATTTTTTTTAAAAGATTCTGGATTTGCTTCTGTTCTTAGCAAAACATCAAACATTCCTGGTTTTCATTTTCGTTCTGTGAACCATTTTGAACTGCAAATAGAATGCAAAAGGACCAAAATCAATATGCCGTGAAGGCAGAACTGAACTGGTGACATGATGAAATAAGGAAGGTGACTTACAAGGGCGATTACACCATGTGAAAAACACTGTTCAATACACTGAAGATTCACATGGAGAGTGGCTGGTCCTAGAACTGCCATCTACAGTACAAAGAATATTAAACCTGCTTGGGTGGAGGACAATAAACTCCTGATGTTAAACTTGCCAATGCCTAATTATCTACATCTGTGTCTAGGCAGTTTGGTGTGGGGGCGAGATTAATGCACTGCCTGGGTCTAATTCAATAGTGCTAGGGCCATACAGGAAGAATTCATTACCCAACGCTAATGCCAGTGATATTGGCAACACAGAGAGCGGCGTTCAGGGGCACTTAAATATTAAATACAGCAGGCACACCCACAGTAATGCACTGGCAGGGGCAACCGGGCGTGTCTGTTGTACATTTATTTTGCATGTAGTGAGGAAGACATATCTGTGTCCCCATCACAGCAGCGTCACAAACAGTGGTGGTAGTGTGGTGGTTAAGGAGCTGGGCCATCATGCAGTAGCCTGAAAGGTTGTGGGTTTAATTCCCGGCCTCCACCGTTGTGCCCTTGAGCAAGGCACTTCATCCTGAGTTGCTGTTGGGACAATGCAAGAATGCCCTTGTAATATAATTGACCTACGCTGTGTAAGTCGCTTTGCAAAAAGTGTTGGCTAAATGTAGTAGTAAGTGTAAAATCTGCCCCTAAGATACATGGCCAGAGAGAAATGGTGGTGTACAAATTTCAGGTAGAGACATTGGGCATTGGAGCCTTCAATCGACAGGACAGTGAAGACTGGGCAGGAAATACATAGGAGAGAGGTGTGGAATGGGTTCAGGAAATGACCTCAGGTCGGAGTCACACCAGCATCCTGGTGGCCGCTGGGCCTGCATGGCGCTAATGCTACCGCAGCGCTGTGGCTCCTCTGAGAGAGACTTAATTGAATGTCTGAGAAGAGTGGAAAGGTGAGAGGTGGGGGTAGGGTGTGTAGGTGTGCGTGCGTGTGTGTGTGTGTGCATGTGTGTGTGTGTGTGTGTGTGTGTGTGTGTTAGTGTGTGTGCATGGGGTGGGGGTTAGTTGGGAAACACTTTTGTGCCACACCAGTTGAGCAATATGTTTCTGGGGGCTATTCATCCCATAATCTCTCCCAAAGCTCTGGGAGTCATGAAGGTCACATCTCAGGCATTATCAGTTCATTTGCACTGCAATCACTTTGCCCACCACTCCCTCCACTTCAGGAGATGGAGTAACAATGTAACAAAACCCTTTTTGTTGTCCTCTAGCCTAGTAGCTCGCTAAAATGTCTGCTTCTTCCGGACTCCCTATAGTTGGGGTCATTTCGTCCAAGCAGAGTGGACCCATGGGGGGCAGTATGTGAGTGCTAGTTTTTATTTTAAAGGCATGCTGAGACATGCTGAACAGACTATTCTAACACCCAAGCTACATGGCCAGAAAGTAATGGCGGTGCTCGCGATTTCAAGTGTGGAAAAATACTTCTTTCTTGTTACATTTCTATGATGCTCTTCATAAGATGCTCTCATCTGTAAGTGCAAAGGAAGCCATCTTCAGTTCTCCTCTAGCAGGACAATTCCTGCCAACCTACACAAAGAACAGTCAATGTGCCCTCAACAAATAAAGTCTTATGGCCGTCAGTGTTGAATTCATACAGAACTCAATATATGAGGATTCTTCATTGAGGCTGCTGAGAACAATGTTTGTGTGACTACCAATTTTACCGACCTACATTGAAAGTACAGATCAAATGGAACGCCAATGGAAAATGTATGATTGATGATGATGAAATGTATGACAACCAACCACTGTGCAATAAGCACAAGCACAACAAGCGGTTGTGGCAAAAATCTGATTTGGTGCGGCTGTCTTCTTTGTTTCCCAGAGATGTTTTGACCTTTACACCAGTGGTCTCTAACGTCTGACCTGCAAGACACTTTCATGCAGCCCTTTGCTTCATTTACATTTGTAATGACATTTGGACCACACCAATTAAGCTATTGCTTGCTTATACGGGCCAGTTGTCACTAAACTATAAAAGTAAGTAAACATGTCTTTCTGAGGCGAAAGGAAATGTTGACCAGGAGTATCAGTAGTTTCATGCTAAGTGGACAATGTGATTCCTTCTTCATCAAGTTTAATGCAGCAACAACCTGTCTGTTTTGCAAGAAGAAAACAAATTCAAAGGCACCACTACACCACAAATTATGCAGAAGAGTAGCCTATGAGGGAGAGCAAAGCATCACGTCTTCCAACAAAACTTTTCCCGAGAGCCAAAAAAGAATGTGATGAAGCCAAGAAGGTACTAGCAAAGTTATGACATGATGAGTGAAGCAATAGCCAATGTAATATAATGATGAACAGGTTCAGAGAGACTGAAAGTGAAGTGTTGTGCTGCAGGTTACAAATATCTTCTGCCTAGACAAGGCATTTTATATAGAAAGTAAATGTCATTCTCAAATACAGAATGTTTTATGGACAGTGTGCCCTATAGCTAGAGTTGTGAATACTCAATTATTTGATTAAAGCATGGATACAGTCTAATATTAAATTGCAATGCACTATATTTATCAGGGGTTTTAATGACCATTTCAAGATAACAGATTTTTTCTATCATGCCCTATTGCCCTGGCCCCCCATAAGACCACCACCTAACAGGTTGTCCATAGGTATGAGTTGGAGAGCCCTGCTTTACACTATCCAACAAAAACATTTAGCCACCAAATACTCTGCAGTCTGCATCTTCAATGCACTGTAAACATGAACCCTCTACTTTCCTATGGTCAATTTAGATCTGTAATCACAAACCTTATTACGTCAATTTTATTTGGTCTATTTCTAGGCTTACTTTTCAATACAATTGTCTATTTATTTTGTTGCTTCATTGCTATTGTGATGTCGGCTTTACTGAAAATGAGGATTACAGAGAACTTTCAAGAATAAAGGTTGAATTAATGAATGAACGAATTGATGAATATTTGTTGTAGTCTTTTCTAGTAAGTGGTTGTGAAGATGCCATATGCAGTCTTAGTTGCAATATTATGAGCTTTTGTACATGTTTATCAGGCTGTTAGCTGTATAATATTCTGCAGGTGGAGATAATGGGTTAACTGATTCACACCACCTTCTGTGCTCTTCTAAAGAAGGTTTTGGAATGAAGGGTTTTCTTTATGATCTGCTAAAATGTGCAAAATGTTGTGAAATGTGATCTTAAAAGCTGTTTGCTAAACGAAAAAGAGAAAGGTTTTCAATGAAAAAAAAAGTCCTGATAGCTTTAACCTTAAAACAATACAAAGACTGTGAACACTTTTTCACAGTGGACATGCTGTGATGGGGAATGATTGTCCAACATACCCTGAAGGCAGCCAAGATGATACGCGTCACCTTCTCCTTGACAGACTCCTGGAGGATGTCGGAGAGGGCAGGCACCACGTTGTAGCGGCGGAGCTGCTCGCACAGCTGGGGGCTGAAGGCCAACAGCCACACGCAAAAGATCATTTGGTACTGCAGCTGGAAGCCACACTTGTTGCTCAGCACTGCGGTGATGCTGGGGGGGGGGGGGGGGAGAAGCCTGTTAGCACGTGAGATACACCTCCAGATGCGTGCTTAGAATAGTACAGGGTGCATGTTCTATTTTTATTAAGACATCTGCAAACTAACACCAGCACTCTAACAACTGTTACTGAACGTGCTGACATGTTCAATTAAAAGCCAACCACAAATCTAAAAGGATTACAATTGCTAATTTACAGTTACTACTTTATGGCATAATATTAGCTCATACAAAAGTCTTATTGACATACGGATGGACAGACAGACAGAAACACAGACAGACATGCACACACAAAACCATTAATATTCATAGACAGTGTAGAGGGATTGTGCAATTTTGAATATAGTACTACTTCAACATTTCTCAGTTGTATTTAAGAGGGGCTTATATATACTTGATTATACTTGATTCTCCATTATCACTTACCAGTTAACACCATCAGCTTCAACCCAGGCAAATCTGTACTCGTTAACCCTCAACATCAACTGAAGACACCCAGCAACACACTGAACATACTGGGAGCTCTATGGACACAATACAAAGGTACAGTGGTGGGAGAAGAGGGGAAAAACACATGAGCGAGATATAAAGGAGCAGTTAGTCACAGCACACCCAGGCCCACATCAGTGAAAAAAACATCAAACTCCAAACGCCAAAACAGACACAAGGCCGCTGCAAGAACAAAGAGTCTGATGCAAGCCGCATCCACTAGGAGGAGTGCATTAATCTGATGAGCGTGCAAAACAGCAATCCCAGGGGGCCCGACATCGAATCCTTACAAACATGCTACAGCAGAGAAAGCAGTCCACAGCACAGCACAGAGAAAGCACAGGCTCCTATGGAATACTGAGAGAAACATTATTATTATTATTATTATTGTTATTATTATTATTATTTGTATTATTATTAGAGAAAGGGGAGCAGGTGGGTAGTGCTGAGTCAGAAGAGGGGAGAGGACATAGGTATCCTGTTAGCAGTGGGATGGAGGAGTTCAAGAGCCCAAGAACATGAAATAAGAGATGGGAAAAGCCTAGAGTGTTCCATAAAAAAAGAAAAGAAAAAACAGAAGCAAAGGTGGTGGAGAAAGAGTGAGCATGTCTGCCACTCTCACTGGAGTGGCACAGACTTGAGAGAACCATGAAAGAACTTCCCGCATGTCATGAGAGAGGCGTCAAGTGCGGAATGGACACAGCAGATGTGTATGTGCTAGATGAGTATAAGGCCTCAGAAAATGCACTCTCTATGAGGTGGTGCTTCCTTTGTTCTGTTCACATTGTACAAGCACTTAGGTTTACAAGTGGGCTTGCTATGCAAAGTAGAGTGAAACATATGGCAGCACAGGTATCAATAGAATAGGTTAATGTTGTGTTGTCAGTCCCTTTGCCATGGTCAAATGCTTCAAGCGTGCACAGAGCCAGCATGTCTCACTGTTGTAGAGTGAAAGAAGTGGAAACAAGTGTTTTAGTAACTCCTCTGTAAGAGACAGACAAGCAGGAAAGGCAACAGAAGGACAACTTGGAGAGAGTGAAGGTTATCGTGGCATTTCTCAGAACAGGAAACAGATAGACTTGCTCCTCGAGATCCGACAGGAGATCCCGGCCCGTGGAGCCCGAGTCAGCCATTTTGTGGCCTCCGAGCAGTTACTCACTTCACTAGGGGAGATGGTTCCTGTTCCTGTGTCTGGACCTGTACCATGTAGTTTCTAGCGGAAAAGATAAAGAAAAGAAAGATTTTTTTTCTCCCTAATAAGCTATTACCCACCCTCAGCAGCCTTGAGGAGGATAAATTATCATCTTCATGTTGGTGCAAATGTATGTAATGCATTTTTAGGAGAAAAAAAATCTCTTCTCATGAGAATGGGTTTAAGTCCAAGGCTGATTGAGAGAGTAATTCATTTAGCAATCTTCCTCCATTATACTCACCCAGTCTCTAGCCCTCGCACGTAGCATTAAGGAATGACATTTGGCACCAATGTCCCCAATTGCAAAATGAAACGCTATCTTTGTCACGTCACAGAAATGTCCCCAACACAAAAATAACAACCTTCACTCGCACAGTCCAGAGACTAAGGCAGCCGTGGGTTCAATAGGTTTTGTGAGTGAGGCAAACATGTCATTGTTTTGAGACATCTGGCCTTCAACACACAGTCCTAAATATTGTGTTAGGAGATTGAGAGCTTAATGCTAATGACAGTTGAACGTCTTGGGCAGAGGCAAACGAAGGGTCAACTCTTTGTGCTAGTGCTCTCCCATTGAGGCTGAATCGGCAGGGAAAAAACAAGTGCTTAAGGCGAGCTCTGAAGAGCTGCCTGGCTCTATACAATTTTAATGCACTGGTGCTCTCTCATTTGGAGCAGAAAGTGCTTTTAGTCATCACAAGGAGGTAACCCCATTTAACTTGACTGAAGAATAATGGATTGTACGCCAAAATGGATCTGTACTTTGGCAAAACCATAAAGCAAACCAGACAAATATCCAGATGGCTAGCATTCAATTTGTTAAATCAAAGTTGTATATTTCACCTTTGAAAGAAAATTCAACAAAGAGTATGAAAGCAAAAAAAAGAAAAAGTTCTACGGCCAACGGTTCTACAATCTGCTACGGCCCTGGTGATTTATGGTTGTGCCAGATAATGGCACTGCAGAACACCTCTCCACAAGAAACGCTGATTACACAATTCATTGATTACAATTCTGTAAATTATGATTTGGAGATTTGCTGCAGGGATGGAAATTACATATTTTTTTTCACCTGCCACTGTGGCTGGTGAATTCCAAAATCTACCAGCCACTCAACTTTTTTACCAGCCACTAGAGAAATGGCATGAAAATGTGATATCATAATTATAGTAGGCTACCTTAAATGACCACAGTTATCAACATTATTGCGATACGACTAAAATGTGCTGAATTTTGCTCTAAACCTACCAGCTGTCCTAGCACAATAGCAACAAAACTAAAGGTCAACAGAACCACATTCATATGCTATAGTGTCTTGTCATAAAAGTGGCTAAAAGTGGCTCCTTTAAGACTCCGTTTGTGTGAGTTCTGGAGCATCCTATAATCCAACTCTCCAACTTGATCTAACTATACTGTACATCATCTGATTTAAATATTTACAGGTATCAAGGCTATATTTAACATTTATTCTCTATTTGGCCTGTTATGAAATCATCCACTGAACAATTTAAGCACAGCTCAGCTTTAAGAAACTTAATATGCACGCTTAGCATTTTGTGAAACTACATTGAAAAACTCTGGTTTTAATATTTACAGTTATCTAGGCAATATTGTTAACATTTATTTTGTATTTGCCCTTATTAAGTATTACAAAACCCCAAAGTTGGAGACCTTGCTCTTGTAGACATTTGCTTCAATTTCAAACCGGATTACTCTGGAATGGCTTTGTGTTCGGTAAGTTCTGCTGTTTATTCTGATTTACGGTTTGTAATTTCTTGAATGAAAAGTTTGTGAGATATTCCACCACGACGAATGGATGTGTCTGCCTCATAGTTCTAAATAGCAGCGTGTATAGTTTTCCGTGGAGGTGTCGCGGGACGGAGAGAACTATTCACATGAGAATATTAGTCTGTGAAGATACAACGCAGATCCACAGATCGCATAGATTTATGTTTATGCAGTCATCCTGAAATATGCTAGCAGTGGCACATGAAAGCATAGCGACAGTTTCTTAATGGTAGCCTAGTGGCAAAAAGTGAAGCGCTGCACCAGTGCCTATAGGCTATGCTGCACCAGTGCCTATAGGCTCACTGTTGTCAGAACTTCAAATCAGTGTGATTTACCCTTAGCCTATAGGCTGGTAAGGTTACATGATCACTACAGACATGTTCTTATTCTTAACCATCAATAAGTATGAAAATTAGACCGGATCTGACTATTTGTGGTATGCTAGCTCTATTTACCCGCCAAAGTGGCTGGTAAGTTGACCAAATTCAACCGCCAGCGCACAAAACTACCCGCATTTGGCGGGGGGCTAATTTCCATCCCTGATTTGCTGATTACTCTTTTTATAAATGCACACAGTAACATCCTTCATCTCTCAGGAGGGAATAACTAGACCTATTAGTGTAACCACTGTGTACCTGTGAGCTGAGCTGAGTCTTGATCCAGTTGAAGTAATAGTTTAGGTCACTGCCTTCCATCAGATCTCTTCCCCAGGCTGCCAGCTTGGCAATGATCCTTGCAGCCTGAGACAAACAAAAGCAAACCCAATCATGGCTACCACAGCACTCAACTCCTTTAAATCCCTCACTCTATGATCAGTGGGGAACTAAACATTCTGAATATCTGTTCTTAAGCAAGACATCTAATGACCTCTTTCTTCGTTTCTAACAGGCAGTTCTCCACAGCTAAGTGTTTGACAGCTCACACTGTCATTAGAAGACAGGAGTTGTCTGGAAGTAATTAGATGAGACCATGGGATTGCACTATTAGGTGAAAAAAATGGTTTATCCCTCTGGTACAGTGACAATGAAAAGATTGTTTCAGCGTGAAAAACTCATACAGACTAGATAAGGTGTTTTATTTCCCACAGCCACTGTGGGAATGAGCTAGACAGAATGATTAGACAGACAGAAACATCACAAAAGCTTTTTTCTCAGAGGGACAATGGAAACATTAACAAAGTTCTTAAGTTATAGCAAAATTATCATTCCTATGAAGTAGTATCGCTGCTGTTTATTGCTATACAATCTTTGCTGTTTCTCTAATTGGCCTTGGTCAATATCCCTTTCCTTCCCAATGTCCCTAGTAGAATTATTTATCAGGGTATGTTCATTAACAAACACATGCCTGACACAATGTATTTACAATATACCATATGATTGGCATGATGTATTCTCATGTCGACTTTTGGCAGCGGAAGGGGCGTTATGTGTAAACTACTGCAATTCTGATGTTATGAACTAACCCCATTACATTTCGATGGAGGATTGTTTGAGTGCTGTGCTCCACTCTCGCAGGCCAGTGAGCCCAGTGCTGGAGCAGGACCCCTCTGGGCCTGGGTAAATGACACTCTTTAATTCCATTTCATTAAGCCAGCAAAAGAACAACTTGGCTGATGGTGCCCGTTTGGACCTTTGCTGAAAGCTATCTGCATGCTTTATGCCTTTGAAAAGCGCCCCTCCTCCCTCCGCCCTCCCCCCTGGAGGCTTTGTGAGGTTAGAGGTTCTGACGGCTTGACATTTACACAGCTCTGATGTAGCAATGCATGGGCCTTAATTAAGACTTGCACAAACTCCTCTGACAGAATGTCACATTCAACACAGTGAACACAGTGCTGCAGAAGGCCACTGACAAGGGTCCCTCACTAGCCCCTCCTGCACACCATTGGCCTGGCAGCAAACCGCACTTCATTAGCACACTGTGACTGGGCAAAGTATCGTGAGGGTGCATGGTTTCTGCAGGTTTCAACAAGTTAAATTTAAGACTTTTATGACCATTATTAATCAAATTTGAGACTGGTATCACCTTTACTGGCAAAATATATTAAGGAAAATGATAGTAACGGAATTACTGGTTAAG
The DNA here is from genome assembly GCF_046254945.1 of Alosa pseudoharengus. NCBI lineage: Eukaryota > Metazoa > Chordata > Actinopteri > Clupeiformes > Clupeidae > Alosa > Alosa pseudoharengus. The sequence goes on from NW_027468663.1 coordinate 25,840,288, forward strand.
TAAATTAATACGAGCTGCAAAGATTGTATCAGTTATCAGTTCCAAACTAATCCAGTTTGCCGTTTCTTTTACATGGCAATATATCTGTACCGTCGGGAGAAAGAACTGCAATACAGAAACCTACTATATGCTGCAAAACACTTCAGATGACCATGATTGTTAAATGAGCATTCACATACCTAGGACCTATCTAAAAGTACAAGACCTAGCGTCTATAATATTTAATAATATATTTAAGACATTTTTAAGGCCTAAATTTCATATTATTAAATTTGAGATTTTTTAAGACCTGTGATGTAGGACACAGAATACAGTAAAGGTGAGTGTGTGAGAGAGAGAGAGAGAGAGAGGTTTAAAAAAATAAATAAATTTCCTCTCAAGACTGCTACCTATGCAATTTGATTAAAAGCTTTGATGATATGCCAGAAAAAAAATCCTTCTGCGTGTGAACTGAAGAGTTAGGCACTCACCATGTGGACAGTGAAGAGATCCTGGCGGTTCAGCATGGGGAGGAAATAGGACCATGCAGTGTTCTTGGTCTTCTTTGCATAGTCAAAGAAGATGTTGACCCTCTGATGGTTTTCCTAAGATTTATCATTCATGCTTATGTTAGAAAACACAGATGCTAAGCAGCTCCAAGTAAGCTTGAAATGACACTTATGCTTAAACAAGTTGGGAAATGATAAGATAAAAAACACAGTCAGTAGCCCAAATCAACCTTACTGGAATCAAGAAAGCCCTTCTGTCAAGAAATCCCTATTGACATTCAAATGTGGACACAAATGTGGACACTCTGGTAACCTGGCATGTCTGACCTTGACCTCCGACCAAGGTCAATTTCAGTGTGAATGGCACAACACAGGTTGCTAAAAACCTTTCTATTTATTTAATAATGCATTACTAACTGTTGCAATTCTCTCCCTGGTTGGGACCCAGGTCCTATCTTATTGCTCCAAACTGGTAATGACTCATACTGAGTGGCTTAGTTTGAATTGACAACAGAAGGGCATAACATGCTATTTATCTGTCAGAACTTCCTAAAAATGAATGGCCTAAAATACACAGTTGAAAACCTTGCTCTCAATATTACACAGCTTCTTCCAAGACATGTCTGCGGAAGGCTACAACTGCATTTTCCTTAACCCTTTCTGAGATTCACAAGCCTTGCTCTGTAATGACAGTCTTGCCACATCCATACTGGAGCTGTGGCCCCAGAGCTTCAGTACAGGAGCTCTCACAGCCTAGAGTGCCACTTCTGACAGTTCCAGGTAAACTGCTGGAGCTTTTCACACCAACCTCAGCAATATGTCAGTGGAATTCTTAAGGTGTGTCTTTGTGCTAAGCTCCTTTTGGAAAGACATGCTAACAGCTACTAGGTTATATTTACCACCTTCACAGAGTTGTGCCAAAGATCTCTCACTCACTCACTCACTAGTGTTGATCACCAACTACACTACGGATTTACATGGAAAGAGGTAAGCCTTCCAAATACCACTGGAAACAAAACTTAGATAGCGTATACTTTTCAGTATAGTGCAAGTACCAGTGTGTGTGAGTCCACACACACATATGCCTTTTAACCTACCTGCAGAGTATCATCTATTAGGGTCAGAATGTACTGGACCGTCTGTTCCTTTGAGATATGGGCCATGAGGTTCAGGAACGTCTTTGCACACTATACAGCAACACAAAAGGAATCAATCCAAGAGCAGGAAACAAATAAAAGCCTATTCAAATTCTAGGCTTCTTTTGTAACAACCGTGTGTAAGGAACCTTAAAGTAAAAAAAAAAAGCATACATGTAATTTGCTTGTACTGGTGAGAGGTGACTGAGAACAAAACAGGGAGATTTTAACAGCTAACTTCAGAGCTTGGTGCCATATTTTGGTATTATAATTGGTAACTGTGAAGACATTTTCCATGGTGTTTCATTCTGGACAACCAAACGGCATAGGGCATAGCCTGGAGAGCTGCGTTTATCAGTCTTTCACGTGACGTTATACCATCAAAGCCAACTTGAGGAGAATATTAAAAGTACACGTTCACACAAAAAAAAACTCAGAGTGGCAGTGTTGCTTATTGTTGCCTTAGGTCTGTTGGCTTGGCATTCTCATATTCCAAGAAGAAGCAAGCAAAAGGTGTCTACACTTCTGCAGTCGATCTACAGGTGACGGAGGCTGACGTGAGTAAAACATTTAAAAGCTTGTGAAAGCTCATGAAGTCGTCAGATGTAGATAAATACCCAAACCAGAGTTGGTTGTTAATTTAGGGCATTGTACATTTATTTCAATAACATTCAGAGCTAACATGCACAAAAATCAAGAAAGTGCAACTTTTAAGACTATGGGTAGTCCATCTTGCCAGCAATTTATCTGGGCTGAGGGATGAGCAAACCATGAAAGTGACTTGAGGGCTCTTTCATGGTACTAGCAACTGGCCACAACTTTGGCCATAACTATGGTGTAACATGGGTGAAACATGGTTCAGTGTTTCCTCTAGGATTTTTTTAAGCAGTGGGGGCAGGCCTGTCCGAACCCCCCCCCCCCCCGTCCCACGGAACTGACAACTGACACTTTGCAACAACACAAACAATGATATGTATTCACCTCTATTCACACACAATGAGGCATTATTTTCAGTTGTGATTGAGCTGTATATTTGGAGAATCTACAACAGGTCTGCACAATGAATTTTGAAAGGCAACTGCGACTATTGTACGTCTGCCCCATTTCTGATACCGTGGGGGAAGAAAATTAAACCGTGGGGGGCCGCCACTACCAAATCAACATAGAGGAAACACTGTGGTTGAAACAGCCCTGCAGAGCTGGGCTGAACAATGCTAACATTACTTACTGAAACTTGTGTGGTACTGTGGCTCTGAGTGCTTTACCTGATGGCCCTCATTGGTGAGTATAGCCTGTTTCTCCTCGGAGACAGCCACCTCAAATTTCTTGATGAATTCACAGTCTTCTCCTGAAATCATCTGGCCCCTGATGGAACACATTTGTCTATGTTTATGCTTATGTTTACTGCAAATGCTTTTATCCAAAACAACTTACTGATGTAACAACTAACATTACATCAACAATAATATTAACAGTGTAAAGTCAATAATAAACAGCAATGAAACAGTATGTAAAAAGAATTCATTAATTAGATGCAGGGTAAAAAGATAAGTTTATAGATGACAATATATTTCCATGCAACTAATTTGCATACTTTAATCACATCACTATTTGGCTAAAAATATCAAGCATTTCCACTCAGGGGTTTGAATGGTAACAAATGGCTACAAATAGTTATGATTTTATGTTTCAGCAAGGAGTTTTAAATCAGGGAAGTAGAAGCTGGGCGAGGTTCTCATTTTACTACCAAAGAGGAAGCTTTAAAACCAATAAGGACACTAACAATCTGTCTTACTGTTGAACATTCAAAAATTCCAGTGATGAAGACACAGGAGAAATGACATCCTTCTGGGTCTATTCTTTAGGCATATTTTCTTACTGCAAAAGGGGATGTTACCCAACTAGTCAGGATGTCTACCCAGCTTTGTTCATCATGTTTTCTCTATTGACCAACTGTGACTGAGAGTCTGACTTTTCACATGTATATCCTAATTGATGTAGTTGACTGATAGCAACCACACAGTCGCTAGAAATGTCTGGCATACCCCTAGTGAAGTCACAGCAAAGGTACATTGCAAAAAGAAACACACAACTACAGTTTGACAAAAGTCAAGCGTACAGACAGATATTAAGATGGAAAACATCATCTAAGAGGCTGATGTAAAATATGCAAAACATTTTTTGAGTTAGTAGGCCTACTAAAAAATCACAATGATTTGGTTAAACGATCAAACCCACAGTGCATCAGAACAGAAGGCTAAATTAGGCTACAGACAAGGGCTATGATGCACTATGGCACATGATTAGATATTTCCGCTCATCATTAGGAAGCATGCAACTTGGTAAATCCTCTATAGACCACTAAAGCATACAGAGAGTTTGAAGTCTTTAGGTTACTATTCGGAATTCCCACTTACTGGAGATATGACTGCCAGTTGACCTTGTTAGCCCGCACTTCAGCTGCTTTTGCTGCAATGATGTTCGTAGGAACAGCAGCATCAACAGCCCCTCGGATGTCCATTTTGAACTCGGAGTGGTCAGAAGTATATCCAAGACACCTACATTTCAGGTTTACAAAGTCAAAGATGTGTAGTGCTCTAAAAAGCCAACGTTAATCTTTATTAGATTGGCTAATGTTGCTCATAGGAATGACAACCACTAAACACAACGTTACAATGATGTAGGGCCTACCTAACACTACCTTCCAACATCCAGATTGTTCAAATTGTGACACGAGCATTGACATTGTTTGTGTTCATACTTGTGCTCACTACTACTTGACTCAATATATGGCAGGTAAAATACTTGCTAAAACATAGCCTTAGCCTGAAACCTAGAAAGCTAATGCTTCCTAGGAAGGCAACATCATTCTTTCCTTTCTTCTTTCTCTTTACAAAAAGTTTGTGATCCCTCAGGAGACAACTGCACAGGAACAAGTTGAGCAACTAGTGATATCTCAATAGCTGCTACAAGTTTTACAATAGTATATCTATGCATGTGTCATAAAACTCATTGACTCCTAAAATGTTAGCGATAGCAATATTAGCGTAGTTAGCGCAGGCTAGCTAGGGCAAACAGCAAATTAACCCTACCAAGCGAACAGACTCTGAATTCGATTTAAATTCTAACCCTTACCTTTCTCAGAGGGAAAATAACAATTAAATTGCAACTGAATAAGGCGTATATCGCGACAAAAACACTGATTCCATACCTGCTGCCTCTCAGCTGACAGACCGAAACAGTACGTCACGACTATGGTCATGTGACAAAATCATGTGAGGCTTATGACAAACAAGACAGGCAGCGGTGAAACCAAGTGTTGGGAAAGAATCATATTGGAACAGGGTTGCTTGAAAGCGCACTTATGTTTTGTTTTACAAAACATTTATGTAATGCTTGTTTTTAATATTATTGCTATCTTTATGTTTTAAGCCCCCTGGTGTAGAATTACACTAAATTATAGGCCTACACAAGGTCACAAAGACCAAGGTTATTTGTTGTTTAGGCCTAGTTGCTCATTACATCTTAAAAAATAGAAGCATACATTCAGGTAAATTCAGTTGTAGTAGACCTATGACAAGCTGTCACATGGTTGTTTTGTAGTAGGCAATGCATAGCCTAGGCTGAATGGTGAGTGGAACTGTTACAATATTGGGGGGAGCTTTTATGAATAATGCCGAAACTCAAGTTGTCTGAGGTCCATTCGTTTTCAGTCTTCCTTGGTCTGCATTTACCAGCATTTTCAGATAAATATATACTTCCATTAATGCAGATGATAAACTTGCAGTTAAACTGAAACTCTGAATGTCACTTGCATTCACTGAACAAAATAATCCATTGGACTTACAGTACTTCATTGTTATGTGGACATCAGTTGCACATGAATTGTCTCAAATTAATGTTTCTCTTATGGTGGTAATACCATGTACCTATGCCGTGCATGGGATATAAAGTGCCATTCCTTCATGCCACTTTGTCTTACTATTGGCTCTTTCAAATAGCTGCTTAAAGACCAGGCCACACACATACATTGAGTCTCTCATTTCTCATTCCAGTAGATATCCTTAACTTTGTCCAAAGGCGACATGGCAGACTGACATGACTGACTGTGTGTTGAGACCACTGTTGTGCAGCCTTGTAGAGCTTCATAATACTAATAAAAGTGCCCGAGTTTGTTTCAAACTATCTGCATATCCCTCTTTTATGTACAGTTTGGGAGGAAATGTGTTATTGGCTCAGAAATTTCCAAACGTTATTAGGCTACATTATCGGCTTTATTACATGGGGGAAAAACAAAATTATTACATTACTGACAGTTATTACGTTACTGCCCACTAATGGTTGTAACACCATCTGCAAGGTTCATAGAATCACTTCTATCCTTTTGCCAAATTGCTCTTCACAAGCATACTGTAAATAAACTATTTTGGACCAGTATGCCTCTGACCAGCTTTCATTTTTTTTCTTTGCACCAAATTGAAACATGACATACTGTCTGTTGAATATGTTGAATAAAATGTTTACATTGATAAACTGTTATGTGAACAATTATTTGTGTTCTGGAATCTGAGCTAGGACAAGACAAGTGACATCATGTTTAGGTATTTGCAACTGTTGCACCATCTGTACTCTCTGGTATGGAAATCTTAATTCTTATCTCAGAGCACATGGTTTGAGCTATGAGTGATACTGTATCATCATGGTACGGCTTGTGATTAGTTAACACTAACTCTGACCTAGGATTTTCTCTCATCAACGTAGCCACATTATTAGTAAGAAATTACAGATGCACAGATGTGTCTCAAGATTCCAATCTTCCTTTTCGCTCTTGTTCTCTCTCTCTCTCACACACACACACACAATCACATACACACAGAGGTTCATCTGATACACAAGCACACAAATACTCAAGCCTTCACTCTTAATCTGCCCTAAGCTGGTGAGATGCTCTAAACTACAGTGGGATCAGGCTTTGACTGAATGGGAGCATGGTGATAATCCTCCCCTGTCCTCTCAACTGTAAACACAGTTTGCTTTTTCCATTGGTGCTACAGTATCTCCGTTTTCCAGCAGCATGGCCCAGTGATGGGAGACGGCAACAAATGCTGAAGCAGTATGAAGCTGTACGAGAACAGGTTGTCTGGAAGACTAGAGAGGATCAAGAAGGACACAGAAAGAAAATGAAGCATTGTCCACTTTGGACATGCTGTGCACAAGGATTGTCCGATGCTGGGCTGTCAGGCCCTCTTGTTTGCTGCGGCTAAGGGTTCCCCGTGTTCCCTCTCTGATGTGGGGTCGGATACAAAGAATTCTCCTAGCCTGTCGGCATGGTGATGGCTACTCAGCTCAAGGAAGCCACGCACATGAGAATGAAAGGGATCTGTCCTTTCAGGTAAGGTCAAAGGAGATCAATACATACACATCTAAGTCAGTGTCAGTGTATTTGACAGTTGCAAACACTGTTTACAGGGCTTAATGCATTATTTAAGTGTATTTGTTTATGTTTTCTTTTTTTCAGGTGAATAAATAACTGTTGTTTATATATAGGCTTACTAACATTTCTGGTTATGATTGTAGCAAATTATTGAGAAGTAAGATGCATCCTCTGTAGTATCAGTGTGCATATTTTCCATATTATGTAGATAAAATATTTTACCAAACTATTCTGGTAACACATAAAGACTCAATAATTTACTGTGTAATAGTTTTGTGAAAACCAAACTTCCATGGTTTTATCTATGGTAGCCAGGTTTAACTCCTTGAAAGCTATAGCTATTTGTGGAAACACTTCCTGTAGCCTAAAAGGAAAGTTCAGGTGATTAGGCATAATAATCCAAGCTGTTGTGGTGTAGTAGGTTACAACCTACAGTACCCTCCAGAATTATTGGCACCTCTGCTAAAGTTGACTAAAACCGGTATAAAAACAATCTGTTGGTGATTTATTGTAACCTCACAATGAATAAAATGAGGAAAAATCCAACCTTGAAGAGAAGCAACATTATTTTGAGAAAAAGGAACATCTCATAAAGAAATACATATTTTTAACTAAATTACTACATTGCTCACAATTATTGGCACCCCTGAAAAATCTTATATACAAAACCTAACAGAAGCATTTTCCTATCTAATTTCAATGTATTTAAGTTAATCAGAGTGTCAGTGAACTTTCTTAAGTAGTTCATGACTTTCTTTTTCACCATGGTATGAAAATAAAGTCACACAGAGGTTAAATCCTCCGGTCATTTTTCAACATCGAAACGACAAGAGAATACACTAAATTTAAATAAAAAGAAAGTGTGTTGACATTTGTAAGTCAAAGACTGTCTATGACAACCAAGGCTTTGAACCGGTTCATGGAACGAAAACCAGAAACTTTTGCCATTTTGCTAGGAACAAAAACGAAACCAGAAACAACTTTATGATTTTTTTTATGTTCCGGATCAGAAGCGATTTTTTTAAATAGTGGTAACCGGTTAATACCGGTTCTTTTTTTGTTCCTGGGAAGGTTTGTGTCTTCAATGAAATGGTGAGGGTCACCTCCTGTCATTCAATGAATGCATGGAGAGCGCAGACAGACAGAGCTTGCCACTAGCAGGCAATCAAAAGGCCTATTAAGTCTCCAAATCTCAATGATTTCATTTCACCTGTTTTCTCTTTTTACTAGGCCGTGACGAACATTGTTGGAAAAAGCTAACATTAACGTTAAGGCTACAGCTTTAATTTATTTGGAAAAACATAATAGTCCTCATTTTGGCATTTGGACAATGGGAAGGCATCCAAGAATCCAATATTACATTACCCACCAAAAATATACTGTATATATGATAGCATTTTTTGTTTGACCAGGAAATTATTCAGGCTAAAGGCAGACACTGGTGCAGGAAGACACTGGTGCAGCTTGTATAAAGCAGAGGCCTAGTGTTTTATTATGTTTGCTGTAGGATAGTCTAAAAGACAATATTGTGACTATTAATAGCCAGTTTGAAAGCATACATATATTTTTGTCTGACAGCTGACATGAAACGTTATTAACCAGTTAAGGAACAATATGTTTTTGTTCTAACCGGTTCGGGAACGTCAATTTTAGGGTGGGAACCAAAACCGGAAACGTTAAAATACTGTTTTTGTTCAGAACGAACCAATTGGCAAAAAAAATCTGGTTCAAAGCCCTGATGACAACTAGGTACTTTGTTGAAAATGCCTATATTTACAGTTAAAACAATGATTAAAAGGTTCTAATTATCTGGAAATGTGACAAACAGGCTTGTATGGAGTATGGAGGATGGTAAGATAGGCAAAAAATTCCATAAGAAGAACCACTGTTGGAAAGTTACAGACAAAGGTAACATCTTGAGGTTACCAAGTCCCCCAAAAAATCTTCAAAAGCGACCTCACTGCTAACAGATTATTTGGAAGGCATGAAAGATAAAAGCCTGTCCGGTCATTTAATTACCAATGTAAATGGCAGGAGTTACTGAATGGTACAGTGACTTTGTCTGTAGGTGTGCTATTGTCAGATAAAAATGAAAATTGCACTCTTTGGCTGGAAACACTTTAAGTGTTTAATGAGAATTATGGTGGAGGGGCTGTGCTATTGTGGGGCTGTTTTTATTCCAAAAGGCCTTGGGAACCTAATTAAGGTGCATGGTATCATGAATACCAAGAAAAACCTGAACATTTTCAAAGGAAATCTGTCAATCTCTGCCGAGACACTAAAAGTTGGTCATGATTGGATGATTTATCAGGTCAATTAACCAAAACAAACGTCCAGATCAAACATATTGTTTGCTGAACACAAAATCATGCTTCGGACATTGCCATCTCTGTCCCCTGATCTAAACTCCATAGGAAAACAGTGTAAGTCAAAAAGAATAATGCACAAGGGATCTGGATGATCTGGGGAGATTTTGTAAAGCCGAACGGTCTTAAATCCCTTGCTTTGTATTATCTAACTTTATAGGGTGTCATAGGAGAATATTACAAGCTGTTTTATTGACAAAGGGAGGCTTAAGAAGGTATCACAAGCAGGGGTGCCAATAATTGTGACATGTTTTGGTTAAAAATATGTATTTCTTTATGAGATTTTTCCTTTTCTCAAAATAAATTTGCTTCCCTTCAAGGTTTGATTTTTCCTCATTTTTTTCATTGTAAGATTACAATAAATCACCAACAGATTATGTTTTATACCGGTTTTTAGTCAACTTTAGCAGAGGTGCCAATAATTCTGGAGGGTAGGCTACTGTATAACTAACTGTAGTTAGTTACTGAATAATAGTTCCTGTAGGCTATGTAATTTGTTTAAGGTTACAGTACATCAATGTATAAACCTTAAATTGATTGCTTTCCACAATGTTGCATTTGTCTACAGAAGATATGTAGGTTTTAGTTGAAGGTGTCAAGAGCAGTCAAGTTTGCTTGAACATTATTCCTATTTTTTTATAAGTTGCTTTATAAATATTAAAAGCGTTTGTTAAATTAATAAATGCTATGTATTTGCTTTCGTTTCTATATTTTCATGTTACAGTTGACCGCATCTTAATAAATCTTGACTACATAATACATTACAAACGGCACCACACTGCCATCTAGTGTAACATCAATAGGTCTGGGTCCAAAGGGCAAGGTGATGCTGCTTTAGACAGAAAGTGATAACCGATTAGAAAATGTTTGATTGTAAAAATACAGAATTGCGGGGGAGCTGTGGTGTAAGTGGCTGCAGTGTCCACACCACAATCGGTCCCAAGTGCTCACAGGGACGCAGGTTCGAACCCGACCCACGGTCATTTCCCAATCCCACTCCAGCTCTTCCCCCACTCGCCATCGGTCACTCTTCTCCATCCAGACAAAATAAAGTCAGGAAAACCTTGAATATAGCCTAGGTCTACTTAAAAAATGCAAAAACATATCCATTACATATAGTTCAATGCATACTGAGATAGACTAGATAGACATCAGCTCCTGAAGATGTCAGCATAGCCTATGATGGAGCTCTAATTTAAGAGATTTAAGATGTTATCGTGTTGTTGAGGTCTGTGTTGCTTACACTCAGGTAGGTTCTAGGTTCCAGTATTTTGAAGGTTTCATCGTTTAGGGTCTACGACCGTTATTCAGATGTCCCCACAATTCATAATTAATAACAATATGAAAATTCATATAAAACTGGCATTGAATTATCTTGGTGACTCGATTTGCTCATCGAGGAAAACACTAACGGGTCACGAGGCCTCCTACACATCAGGCTCTTACGAGCCTATGAGCTGTGTCAGTACCATGGACAGCAGCCTTACGCATTGAGAGGAAATATGCTAAAGGTCTAGGCTACTAAAAGTAGCCTATAGGCCTAGAGGGGACACACTTGAGCTTTGGCGATATTCTTGTCAGATATAGCATAGTCTATAAATAACGAATGTGGTGAGACCCATCAATTTTGCCCATGTATCCATTATATGGGATACTTGTGTGTTTTCACGTCTTCGGGAAATCCTTGCATCGCAACAGCCAGGGGGAACTCCCGTGAGATTGTAGTAGGCTAAAGGGCGGGGAAGCTTTCCCGTTGCCATTCCCACGCTGATGTTGGCTACCCCTCGAACCACTTACAGTCGGCTCTCCTCATCCTTCAGCATCCCAAAGAGGTAGTATTAATTTAGTATCATCAGTATCACACAATTATCCAGTTCGTTAAGTTGCCAACAAAAACTGTTAACTAACTATACTCAATATAGCCTACAATGAATGCAGACATGAGAAATTGATGGGAAATTTGGTACCCCAACATCGTCGTGGTAGAAAGAAATAAAATATTTTATCACTGCAAACAAACATTTGAAATGGTTTGACATTATCTGAAAAATTACGGGCACGGCCGTAACGTGGGTTGTAGCGCGTCGTGCATTCGATAAATGCGGGGGTATGGTTATAAGCGCATAGGAAATTTGTGACATTCAGAGGTTTTACACTTACACTGGCTGCCACAACTTGCAAAGAAAACGCATGCGCGTCGACACAGAGCAGCCGGTCTTTAAAATCTTTATCAACGGATATAATAAAGGCAAAGAATTCTTGTATCTGGGCATACATGGTGAAATTGTAAGTACTGGAATGAACTTGCGTAACCTTAGGAGATATTTTGCTATTAACATTTGTTGTAGCATCTATCTAAAAAATTACAAAACGACATGTCAGGATGGAAGAGAAGGCTACATGGTAGCTCTAACAGAAATGTATTTTTGGTTGTGGTCCTATTGACGATAGAGCGGTCGTCGCTCCTCATCTTGGCACTCTCTAAAGCTGTGTGACAATAACATTACATATCAGTTTTTCTTCAGGTAATACTGCATGTGATTTTGTACAACTACCATCTGCTTTAGTTTAGGCTACTTATGTGTCTGTGCCGTAATCATACCATAATAGTATTTTCCAGTGTGGGAATCTCCCATTTTCCTCCTCGCACATGAACGATATTCGTATTGCTGACTGCCTATAGGTATTTACTAATTACGCCTTGAACATACGTCTCTTCAAAATGGATACAAGGAGAAGTTTCAACGTCGCTTTTCCCCAGGCTGAGGATTTCAAGCAGGGATGAATAATTTGGATGGCTTTGATACTTTGATGCTACCGCGGTTGGATGCGTGCTGCGCCCTTTTACCGCCCTCCACATATAAAATGTTCACATCTAGCCTTGGATCGTTCTTCATTACAGGAACAGCTAGCGCGACACATGGGCTGAAAGGGAACGCACATTGCTTAACAAGTATGCTAATAATTATTGATAATGATGAGAATGATAATGATCATTATCTCAACGAATTCCTTGAGCATGCTACTTATTTAAATAAGCATGGTCATTTCGGTTGGTTGGAATTGATGCTGTGTAGGGGAGGTTAAAATGCATTCCACTAACATATTACTGAATAGGCCTACATACATAAAATGTATGTTGGACCATATCCCACTACATCACTTAAACTGAGTAATGTGTTAGCAATACTTTGGATTACATCAGCAATGTCATGTATTAGCTGTGGCTGAATGTATGAGTTGTGGTTAAGTCAGACATGGAAGTCCACCAAAGCCAATAACCCACAACCCCCCTATCTAAAGATAGGTTATAGGCTATGTGTTTGGAACATTATTAACATCATTGTGTTAAAGACCCTACTACAGCAATGTTTTGTCTTGCTGGCAAAAATACCAACAAAAGGGGAGTTGCATTCCTTTTTCTACAACATCAAAAAACCTGAAGCCATGACTGGCCTAAAACGTGTTGGCTGAAAACAGGCTCTATTTGCCTCCAACACAACTGATTTTACATTCCCATTTCCCATGCATTTTACAAGGCTGTTCCCCAATTCCGTTTCAATGGGATGATGTATCATCTAAAGATGGACTTGAACATTTGAAAAATCCTGATATTCAACTTCAGTACTCTATGATAGAGTATTCTCCACAAATGTAGACCATTTGAGACTGATGCAGTGTCATGCTATGTGTCTAAAACATGCTGATGCCATGTCCGAGCATGTATATATAAGTATGGTCTCTGCATTTATCCCAATCCGTGAATTAGTGAAACACACACAGCACACAGTGTACACACAGTGAGGTGAAGCAGTGAGCTGCCTGCATCAACAGCGGCGCTCGGGGAGCAGTGAGGGGTTAGGTGCCTTGCTCAAGGGCACTTCAGCCGTGCCTACTGGTCGGGGTTCGAACCAGCAACCCTCCGGTTACAGGTCCGAAGTGCTAACCAGTAGGCCACGGCTGCTCTCACCAAATGTAGATGTTGTTTGGGCAAGCGTGAACATGATACTCAATTTCGGCTGGACGCAGCTAATCAACTTGCATGCACTCAATCAACCCCGCAACATGCTGGCCAAACAGTAAAAACTGCCTCATGGATATGAATGCATTACATGTACCAGGTGTGATGACGTAATATAACATTCATAAAACCATTACCTGTCATGCCATGGCTGTTGCCAGTGCACTTTGGCTGAGCAAGGTGTCTAGTGCCCTTTCCTTGAGCGAGGTATCCAGTGTCCTTTGGCCGGGCGAGGTGTCCCATGCACAAGTGATATCATGTCATGTCTCTCTTTCCGCAGCCCATGGGATCAGAGCGGATGGAGATGCGAAAGAGGCAGATGTCGGTGCAGCAGGAGCCGGTGGCGGGAGGCACCGCGCCGACCCAGCCAGAGCAGCCTGAGCAGGGCGCCCGGGGCTCCAACGCCTGCTGCTTCTGCTGGTGCTGCTGCTGTAGCTGCTCCTGGTAGGCCCTCGCTCACTCCCTCTCCTTTTACCGGTCCTCCAGGTTTACCTTCACCTATGGTCTGCTTCTGCAGTATATCACTCACACCTCAGAGTCTACACAGTGTATCACTCAACCCTCAGAACCTACTCATGTTAGGTAGAATAACACTCAACCTGTCCCAAATAGGCCTTATATATAGGTATAACCAAACAGTATTTTTTTTCGCCATGAGGGTTAAGGGGTTGAGACTCGAGTCCTTACATTTATATTAAAAAGGAACCAGCCATGTGTCCACAAAACAAGCTCTCAAGAAACTCAGAATATAAACTCAGGATCAGGATATTTTTCTAAGACTTTCTAAGACCCAAAAATATTGCTAACCATTGTCAACAGGATATCCTTTTACAGAGATACAATTGGACAGTCTTCTTTCTTAAACATCAGCTCAGTGTTCAGTGTAAGTAAATAATGCTAAAGCACTTACACAAGAGCACACCAGACAGCACAACTGACAGAGTCAGTCTGTTCAACTCACCGTCTCAGGCTGATGCCCTTCATGGAGTGTTTGGGTCTTAGTGTGTTAGGATCATGATGTGTTTACCACCTTGCAGTCTCACTGTTAGGAATGAAGACAGAGAGGAGAGGAACCGCCGAGACTCCTACCACACGAAAACAGAGGAGACGGAAGACTGTGAGGAGAGGTCAGTGTTACAATAACTTACAAATACTACACGTACTTACCTACAATAACATCAATGCTCTAACTCTCTCCCTCTCCCATTTCTCCCTTTCTCTCTATCTATCCATCTATCTATCTGTCTATCTATCCATCTATCTATCTCTATCCCTCTCCCTCTACCTTTTCTCTCTTTTTCTCCCTGTCTCTCTCTATCCCTCTTTCTCTCTCTGTCTCTCTTTTTCTCAAAAACACAATGCATGCACTTCACACACATACCAAATAGATAGATAGATAGATACTTTATTGATCCCCAAGGGGAAATTCAAGAACAATTCAAATGCAATGTAGACCAAATGTGCACACAGCTATGGCCACAGCCATCCACTCATGTACATTTACAGGTGTAGGAAATAACGTCAGTATAAGTATGAAAGCACATCGTAAATACTGTATATTGTTGTAGTCCTCCATGTGTTTTAGTTATTTTCCATCACTATTGTTGTTTGCGAAGTGACATAGAGTAATCAAACAGGTTCTTATACATACACACTATATATAGACATGCAGCATGTGGAATTAAAAACTACACAGTAGGATTCAGCAGAGATCTGAAATTGTTGAAATGGCCTGTTGCCCTGACAGCCTGAAGCCCACGATGGAGGAGGTCCGCACGTGGGGCCAGTCCTTTGACAAGCTGATGCACTGCCCCAGCGGAAGGAACGCATTTCGGCAATTTCTGCGGACAGAGTTCAGCGAAGAGAACATGCTGTTTTGGCTTGCCTGCGAGGAGTTCTGCAAAGAGGCCAATAAGGGCAATGTGGAGGAGAAGGCCCGGCTTATCTACGAGGATTACATCTCCATTCTCTCACCCAAAGAGGTGTGCACATTTACTGTCATCCTCATTTCCTTCTGAATATCTGCGTTCCCTCCTCTTCTCTCCTCTCCCTCTCTTCCCTCCTCTTCTCTCCTCTCCCTCCTTATTCTTCTACCACGTTCTCCTTCTACTACACGTTGAGTAGTATCTATATCTTCTGTACTCTCATCCTCTGGTAGCAATATTGATTGATGGAGTAATAATTCCTACCTAAGGACTCCTCTGCATTGTAGTTTGAATGTTATTATGTTATATTTTTGTAAGTCGCTTTTGGATGAAAGTGTCTGCAAAATGAATGAATGTAAGTTAATGTAAATGTCCTTGGCTAACACCCTCCCCCCTCCCCTTCCCCAGGTGAGCCTTGACTCGCGTGTTCGAGATGTGATAAATCGCAACATGCTGGAGCCCAACTTACACACCTTTGATGATGCTCAGCTACAGATCTACACGCTAATGCAAAGAGACTCGTATCCTCGCTTCTTGAACTCCGCCCTCTACAAAGACCTGGTCCAGACCCTGTCAGAGCAATCTCCAGAATCCTAGGCCTTTGGGACCCTACTCCTCATTTTGCCCCTCCCTCTTTTGTTCTGTTTTTCTTGTTGTTGGTGACATTCCTTAGAGAACCCGTAGGGGTACATTTCAGAAGGCCATCAGCGGGTTCCTACCAGGGATTTCATGCTAATGTGGTCTGCACCTGCAAGGAAAAAACACACTCAGGGCTCAGAGTCTCTGGATTAAAAAAAGGTCTGAAGCATCCTGAGGGCTTGACACAACATGTACTGCTACAGATCATCTTGGGTGGACATGGGGATGCTATTTATTGATGTATTGATTGATTTATTTTAGTGTGTTTGTGTGTGTGAGAGAGAGAGAGAAAGGGGGGTGGGGGGGAAATCCTTTTTTTTGTATTAAACAATCAAATATTTTCTTTGCATTATTGTTTAGAGTGAAATGCCATGTTCAGGCCATTTATAGTTATTTGACTTTTTAATATGTGAAGAATTGATAGACTTTCTTCTTGTTCTACTGTAATATAAAAGGTGAAGGAACTGTGGGCACGTAGCAGTGCCAAGCTGTGTGTAGTGTGAATGGGAATCAAAACTCTGTTCAAGAGAACAGTCTATCCACAGGCAGCTCATTAGGGGTGCTGTAACAGTAAACTACCTAGAACTCTCCTCTCTCTGCCTATTTAACCATTTGCTGTCTGATCTTAACAGGAAGTGTTGAAATGACCATATTAAGGTGACTGATCCCTGAGGTCCACCCTGGGACTGAAGGAAATGGTAGTACATATCTACAGTGTTTTGAGGGAGCTCAATGAATCAACTCGTTTAAATGGGTGCAAGCAGGAGACAGTGGAAGTGTGCAGAAAACCGCACGTCCATTTTCATGGGCTCTGGTGCATTAAAACTGAGCCCATGTCATGTCCGTGCTTCCTGTATACCACAAAGAGAACAGACAATGTTCATTAATTGTCCTGAGTTAGATTTTGTTTTCTAATGGGGGAAAATGGCACATATGTTTCTGTTCCCTATACTGTCAATGTTTAAGTTGTCGACATGATCAATATCAGTATTTGTTTTATCATATTGATTGGATGATCTCTGTAGTGAACTTTGTTTGAGTGCTATTGTTTTGTTGGAGAGGGGAAAAACTATGTTATGTGACCAGGTGTCAAAAGCTGGGAGAACAGTGTCTTTAGAGATACTCTCCTACTTTTAGGACAAAGAGCCTTCGTTGAGTTCTGAGACCAAACTAGCACTGGCTATTATTACTATTGATATCATGTACCTTCTATTCATGCCACTGTTAAGTATTGGAGTTATTGTGTTCTTTTTTTTCAGTACGTTAGTGGTAGATTCATTACGTTGTTGCCTGGCGTACAAGTCACTCAAAGACAAGATCCTCATCAGAGGAAGTGCCTTGGTATTAAACATTTCTGACATCACTATTCATGGCAATAGTGTCACACTTTTGGCATGTGCAGGATCTGACTAAAAATGGGAAGCACCGATTTTTAGGGTGTTAGGCCTCACATTCAGATGCTTCTAAAGGAAGGTGAAAGATAATTCATCGGGTGATTGCATATATCCCGCTGCTTGTTGGTTCATCATGAAAATAGATGAACAAGCAAAGCTGCATGAGTAATGAATAGCTAGACACAACAGTGTGTCTATATAGGGTGTTTACAGGAGGTCTTCATGGCTTTCTTTACCTTCCTGCTTAGACTCTTGTACTGACATGGAAGAGCCAAGTATTTCATTGATGAAGTAAAAACCTAGCGTAAAGTAGATCAGTGAAGTTGGTGTCAAAGCAGCCCTCTTTCAAAGTTAACAATATGAGTTACCCTGGCGTTTATCATTCACTCCTAATGTCCTTAATCTCAGGGCCCGCACCACCAAGTCCATGCCTCTGGCTTATTTACGCTGAACCAAAGTGCTTCCATTTCTTAGACAGATCCTGTAGATGGACTCTAGGCCTTCAATCAATGTACTAAGTGATTTGTCCTGCATTATTGACTGAAATGGAGTTGTTGATATGTCCATTTCTTTATTTTATTAAATATTTATTTGTTTTTAACTTAGTACATTTTTACATCAACAGGTTATAAGCTAAGAGGTATTTTAATAGATTATTGTATTTATGTGATATCAGAGCTCAGGACAATTCATGAAGCAGGTTGATTGAAACCAGTTGTCTGTCGGCAAAGATGAACTTCATGGTGGTACTTCTTGTCTAAGGGGAAATTTACTTCATGTGCAATTTGAGCTGATGGATTCACCATGCAGATCAACCTCAGTCTAAGCCAATGGTTTGGAGTGATACTGCCTATAAGTTTTGTTCATTTTTTTTGTTCACTGTAAAAAATGTGTTGCTTTACTTGAGTTTACAATATGGTGAATAACATGAATGTTTACAGTAAATATTTATGTTTTCCCTTTATTTTCAGTTTTATCAAATCAGTATAAACAATGATATGTGGGCATTTTGGATTCTTAAAGGTTAAAAAAATAAAGCACAATTATTTTAAAGTTGTTTCATGAATACTCCCTTCTGATGTGCTGGATCTCAGCATACTCTAAGGACTTTTATATAAAACCAAGTTTTAATTTAAATTAAAAATGTAATGTTTAAATTTAAGTTAAAATACATAACTGTTTCAAAGGCCTTTTGTGAGAACACCAAGTAATGCTTTTGTTGACCAAGTCCATGTTTGTGTGGTTCATTTTAGTACACAAAAAACAATACTGTTGTGACCATGTGATGTGGATGCTGTCACGGGGAAAAACATCACATACCTTCCTCTGAGATCTTCTGAGAACAGACCCGGATATCAACAGGCCATACTATGGGTAAATGCACAACTGTTGCTATTTTACCTGCTTTCCAGATGTTAAAAAAGAGTTTCCATCCATTGAAACAACTCTATTGGTGTCAAAAGAGTGAGACAGTCCTAGTGTATTAGTTCCCACAAGTTTCGCCTATAAATGAGACATAGAACGTGTTGTGGGTATTCATTCACTAGGGTCATTTATTCTACATACACACATATATTGATGCCACTTATTGCTGCAAGCAACATGACCTTTAACCTATACAATTGGGAAAGTTGGACAAGGAGCTTCAGGTCCTCCATGTGTCTACAGTGTGATATAACTTGTGGAATGGCATATGAGCTTCAGACAGGACCTGTAATGGAATACTATATTTGCATTGTTGGCCATGGCTGGACCAACCTGAGAGTCTGAAGGATAGAAACATTGGCAGGAAATAACTAGCTGTAGCAAAAGATTTGTAAGTCGCTTTGGACAAAAGTGTCGGCAAAATCATATAACCATAACCATAAAAGATACAGAACATCAAACGAATGGGATATATCAACACACAACCACACCTTGCTGTATATGGGAGATACAAACAGTCCCAGACCTGTCATGAGTATCCAGGCTGATCATTGTGCACAATCAAAAGGATCATACTAGGAAATGGGTACCATTTGCGTCCACAACATTTCATGAGATACATAAGGCACAAACCAGAGCCAAAATGTGTTTCTAAAGCCTAAAGCTAATCAGTTAAGTGCTCTTGTTAACAGTGTAGAATGTGGAGGGAAAAAGTTTACTTTTGATGAAAATTTTGAAAATGTTAGGGAAGGCACCTGTTTCATATAATTGGCAATTGGGAACTGCATCTGGTTGGAATGGAAAAAGGTTGCCAAATGTATAGATCGACCTGGGCTGGATAGAAGGGTACTTCAGTTGGTACACCATTTACAGTAACTGAGGAAGTGATGGAACTATGATGCGCTGTTGCAAGACTCTAACCATCCCTGTGCAGTGTTAGGAAGGGTACTTTAAATACTTTGGATTACATCAGCATTGTATTATATTAGAGGCTAAGAGAAAGGAGCCACCTGAGATACATAGGCTATAGGGTGTGGTTAAAAAAAATTGAATTTGAGTTTGAAAAGGCATGGCCTACATGTTAAAATTATTTAAAATGTAGGCCTAATCCCTTCAATGTATCGATGCAACTGTATTCTGAATACCTCCAATTTAAATTGTATCTGTATTTAAATACAGTTACTCATATTTTGTATTTTAAATACATAATCTGGAATACATGTATTCTGTTACATCCCAACAAATGCCACCCACCTGATCCTCACCACAACCGTCTCTACAACCCCTCATTATACACTCAGTCAGTCAGAATGCTGCCATACAGTTGTGACTGAAATGGTTGGTTCCTTTCCACAAAAAATAAAACAACTTACATTTCTGACAAAAGTAATCAGCAGGGTAGGAATTTCACGGCGGCCACGCCGTCGTAGCCCCTTGGGTTGGCCGTGAGGCCCCTTTGAAAATCAGAGGTTTACAGGCCACGGTGGCCTTGGTGCCCCCTTCTTTCAATATTCTGCTTTGTGTCCTACTAATAGCGATTTTTATTTAGCCTGTGGCCTGTCAAAATTATCTTAGCATTCACAGCGCAAATTAATTTAGTCTTTTACGCAGTGGAGAAAGTGACAGCGCAAAAAAGAAAGTGCGTCCAAATTCACCCATTCTCAGTTGAACTACTCGCGAAGTAGTCTATTCATCACACAGACATCACAAGTATCACATGAAAGAGCTTTTTCTCAGCTTTTAAACGATGTTAGCCGATAATTGCTGTGTTGAACGGTTCGCGAGAAATGTAAATAATATGATTCAATTTAATCATACATTCTACTGAAGGTTTTGCGTCCCATGATCTCCCTACCCATTCATCTCGGTGGAATACTTTACGAACCCTTCTTTTAACACATGACAAACCATATATCAGAATAAACAGGAGACCTTACCGAACACAAAGGTGTAAAGCAGTCCCCTGTACAGTTAGCCGTTCCAGAGAAATCCAGTAAAGGTTGACATACATGGATGTCTCCAAATTTGGGCTTTAAGTTTTACAATGTGTTTAAATTGTTCCACATGATTTCATAACAGGCCAAATACAAAATAAATGTTACAAATATCGCCTAGATATTGGTAAATCAGAGGACAGCTGACTAAGAGTTTGTGAAAGTAGCCTTAATGATCACAAAATGCTAAGCATGCATCTAGGCTATTTGAGTTTCTTAAAGCTGAGCTGTGCTTAAATTTTTCAATACATGATTTCATAACAGGCCAAATATAAAATAAATGTTATATATAGCCTAGATATCTGTAAATATTAGATGATCAGATGATTTACAGTTCTATGTAATATGTCATGTTTCATGTTTTTGTAATGTTTCATACAGTGATGCAGGTCTACTGCAGTGAATAGGCTGAATACAACTTTGATAATTTGTATAGCCTACTATACTGTATAGTTAACTTTGGCCTTGGTGCCCTGACATGTGGCCTTTATGCCCCCCACCAAATATGCCCAACTGAAGGCCAAGTGGCCTTGCCCCCAGAATGGTGAAATTCCAAGCCTGGTAATCAGCATTCATTATTTTCTTTATTCCATCCAGGTACCATCTTTGCCCATATTATAAGATAACAGCTTTGGGTCCTTTTTGTAGGTGAACTTCAGAGGAAGAAGAAATTAAGCATTCTTTCAATAATCTGATCTCAATCAAATTCAGCCACGACTGGTATGGTCATAAATTGAGATATCATAACAAGAGGAACTAGGTACATCTCCAATCTACAGAGCTTGCCAGTCTATTAGTAACAGTGCCGCCTGGCAGCCTGCAGGCATGGGGAATACTATAAACAGAATCCTGGAATGGTATAATTACCACTGCTGTCTGACTGCAGATTATTAGCATCAACATCAAATGAAGCACAGACAAACTTGCTGCATGCTTTCACAGGTCATATGTGACAGATCCTGTGGGTACACTGTGGCATCTGTTCCTCAGCTCTTATGAAGTCTTTCGAAGGACAACCTTAACACCATCTCCAAACCACTCTGCTCTGCTAATCTACATTGCCAGCGTACAGAACGTAGCCTATAGCAGATCTCCTAGATCTCCCATCTTGGGTTCATATGATGAAGCATATCTGCATTTGATATAAGTGTTCAGTTCCTTGAATCCACTGCCTGCTTAATGCAAAGTGATTTTTGCACCTTTTATCTGCATGTATCTCATTTCAACATCAAACACCGTGGCATCCTACTCATGTCACTGTTTTATTCAGTCCTTGTTCGCATGCAAATATTACTGGGCAACGCTTCTCTCCATCTGCGAGGCACCCACCCAGCATCATAAATGTTAGAGCACCCATCAGAAAGCCATATAGCTGTTTTTTTGACACATAATACAACTATAAGACATCGTCTTTGTGCCTTGGTAAGATCTGATGGTGAAGAGCAGGACTGCAGTAACTGTAAACACAGAGCTCTGCACGTTGCTTTTGTGTGGTGTGCAGTGCAGCTGCAACCACTTAAACTGGGAAACAGACAGACATCCTCTCCCAAGTGCTGCTGAAGGAGCCTAAACACAGAGAGGATTCATCCCACTGCCTGCACATGGCCACCACCTTTCATTTTCATATTAAAAAAACAAAACAAAGTAATGTAAGGTGTAATGTAAATTGGCAACATGCTACAATTGGTAAAGCGAAGATTAATGTCATAAAACATTTATTTTCAAAAACCCATACCGTGTTAAAATGGCCTTTATTAGGCCACAGGATACAGTAACATAATAAGCCTAAATGATAAATAAATACACACGCACTGCCCATGGTTGTTTCATTCATTTCAGTGGGCCTATAATTAACATCATTTCTAAAAATAACAGCATTTGAATGCCTGTGCATTACCCAGAACAAACATAACCTACATACACTGAACTACATACAGTATAGAACTAATCCCAATTCCCAAGTTAATGCAGGTCCAGTTTAATTTGGTGCGGTCACCTTGCAATGCCCTAGTGTTACTTTACAACTGTTTAACCAGCTGGCACAGGGCGGCTCACGGATCTTAGTCTTAGTGCTGGGTAGCTCACTCATTTTTCACGAGAGCTATACAAAAACACACACACACACAAACAGAAATGATCAATTAAATTACTTTTTAGGAAACACGCCTGTCCCAATTATGTAGCGTAAGGGATCATACATGGTGCATACAATGGATTGCTTATAGGTGTAGTTTTAGGGAAATTCTTGACAACGGACCTCCCTACATTTTCAAACTCTGAATACGATCATGCTCACCACAAGTGAAGATTTTGCCACCGCCTCCTTTAGCACTCCCTTCTACTAGTAGCCCACTATCTGAAAAGAGCTCACATCCCTGCAGTTTGATAACTGAAGTGAAAATAAATCCAGTTTTCCCAGAGTTATACCGCACTAGAAAGAAAGACATGGCGTGATGGGTTTATCGTTTTGATTTATTTCATGAAACAGTTCACTTCCAATTTTAAATTAATGTGACTAGTCCTCAGTAGGGCAAAGCAAAACAAAAAGGTAAATGTGATCATTGTTGTCAAAAAGTTAAAACTACATATAAAAAGTGATGGTAAATAAACAGATAGATGCAACAACATTGAGTCTGAGAGCTGAGCCAACTTTCATGTCAAGATAAAAACACAGGAAACAGTTCTGTGACCAAAGGAAAAGAACATTCAGTGGACTTTTGGGACCATATCTGTGCACCAGGTGCCACTGAACAGGTAGTTCCTAACTATAACTGATTCAGACTCCTGGTCTGGGAATTAAGCTACCTCTCTGCAAGCCGAAGACACCTCTCCAATCTTCAGCAAAACTGTAAGAGAAACAGGAGACACGCGTGAAATTGGTTGGAGCTTAACTCCCTTTCAATCTTCCAAAATCCAACTGCTTCATACACTATTTTCTATCACTGCATTCGGGTGAGGTCAAATTGTGAAGATCATGCAACAACAGTCTGTGAAGATTTGTGAAGATCATGTGACAGTCAGACTAATGCAGTACAGAAAACACACTCACCTTCCACCTATTTCCGCAGTCATTGCAGAAGACGAATGTGGTCATCGGCTCATCAGCACTGCGAGTCTGAACCTGATAGGGATTCAGAATGTGCAGATTAGAAAAAAATAATAGTCCAGTGTTCTCCATCAGGTCATTCAAAAACTACAATCCTTACTTTTTATAATCTAAATTGTTCTGTTCGTTTTCCACTGTGAACTTAGCCTTTGCCAACTTTCAAGCAATTCTAATTAGGAGGGGTGTCATGATTCTCCAAATCTTCGATTCAATTATTTTTTTTATTTTAAAGTCACGATTCAATTTTCGATCTTTTTAAAATATTACTATTAATGGATTCCTTATGTTGCTGACTTTTTGTCTTGTTGCTTTCAATTTTTTGGACTTTTCCTATTCTGTTTCGGGGGCTTTCATTTTCAAACCGCTTATTATTTTGAAACCACTCCAACCACGAGGATATAAACAGAACGAACATTAAACATAGACGTGAACATAGTGAAATGAAACACAGAATGATAATTTGATTGTTTCAGCACACTCCGAAGAGACCCAATGTTGTTGTTCATGGAATATGCACGTATCAATGTGCATTTTTTTGCCTTAAAGTAATTCCGGACTGTAACTAGATCATCTTTTAATCTGCTAAATTGAATAAGTTAGTGTTAATTGACGTGAATGAACGACAAAATACTTCCACACCGGTGATTTCAGAGTAGCAAGAGGGGCTTCGATTTTAGTTGGTTCGAGATTGAGATGCACGCTCGAAGTTCGAGATTGAGATGCAATTTCGATCAATTCCGATTTAAAATTTAAATCGTGACACCCCTACTAATTAGTTGTACAAGACTTTGGCACAAGTAAAGACGTTTTGCTGTGTAAAATCACTGCAGTGGGGGAGATACATTGGACTTACCTGCGTGTAGGTGCAACACTTCTTTTTGCACTTCCCACAGGTGAACAGGTCCGTTTTAGTGCCACCTGTCTGGGCCATTTGGTGGTCCCTGATGGCCTCTTTGGTCAGGTTCTTGCGCATCTCCTTAAGTTCATCACTTGCCATTTCCTGGACAGAGGAGAATGAATGGACACCACATTAATATAAAGCAAAAAATATCAAACCACCAGCATCCATGTGAACCTATAAAGATAAACGTAGCCCAATAAGAACATTTGATTTTTTGATTTGAATGACAAACACTTTCACTAAATACCCATTTTCTAGTAGTTTGGTAGTTATTACTGATCTCTACAGCTGTTGAACCAGATACTGGTGGGGCAATAACGGTGCTGTTGGATCAGCTATTTGCAAGATGGGAAGATTGGCTACATTTACACTTAATCATTTAGCTGATGCTTTTATTCAAATTGAGTTGCAACAATCAAGGTGCAATCAAGGTACAGTGCCAATAGGATATTGTTAGTGCAGCAATTAGTACAACTCACATACAGTACAATAGAACACAAAGAATGGCACAAGGACCTAGTCCAATAGTCACTCCATTTTTGCCATGCCAGTTACAATTTCAAAAGCCTACACTTGACTGAAACACCCAGATAACTTACCGAAGATAAACAAACAAATAAACATGACCTAAATCAAATCAAACCACGGGTCCCATCAAAGAAGTGCTCAGATGACATGGACTGGTGAAAAGTTACCTCAGCAGTCATCTTAGAGATGCGTTCTGGTGACACATTCCCACACAGAACGTTCCTCCGCAGGTTAGGGTTTTTGACATCCTTCAGGTTCGCAATTCGGCTTCGGATACGGTTCTTGTATTTCATGTCAGTGTTTTTAAACTCTGTAAAGATGCGTGCAAGGTTGTTAAGAAACTCAACCAATTTGTTCATTGAAAGCTATATGGAACATGTCAAAACAACAGAACAAGACAATGTGCTTTCAAAGGATATATTCCTCAATCTGGGCTCCAAGCTCATCACAGTCTGCGCCAATGGTAATGTGATCATCTAATGGGAGCCAAAAAGAAACAGCATTTGGTCAAAAGTGGCAACCGTTTCCATATTTCCCTTAAAGGACACTAAAGTTTACAAATGTCAGCTATGACAAGTTCATCCTCCGAGTTGATAACTTTCAACAACTTTCTTAAACATATACTTTGTCCTGTCTGCATATTTAGGATTAAACTATCTGAACTATTTGATCTCTGGATGAGCCCAGAGCAGTGCAATCTAAACTCTGAGAGGCTTGCCTCCTGTCTGCAGGGCATTGGTGATCATCTCCCGGCACTTGAGGCGGACAGAGTCGGAGGTGACGGGTGCGCGTGGGAAGGTGGCAATTAGCGTGTTGGGGGTGGCCTCAGCAAAATCACCCTTGCTGGAATTACTGCTTGAGCTTCTGACACAAGACAGAGAAGAAAGGAACAGGCATAGGGCATAGCAACATTAGAATGTCTCAGGACGCGGAGGGAATGACAGGAATGAAAGACAACAGGAAACCTGGGCTTTTATACCTCTCTTCTTGGGGCTCAGGACTGCCCTGTGACGTCACCGTCGGTGTTGTGGGCTCCTTTCTTTTCTCTTCAGATGACTTGTCACCACCACCACCACCAGGCTCATCTGCCAAACAATAATTGTTGATTGTTTTATGAACAGTTTTATTCATTATTTTAAATGGGGAACAGGATCAGGGGCCGTATTCACAAAGCCTTTTATCTTACCACTAGGAGTACTCCTAAATCGCACTAAAAGATTTTAGCAAGTTTAGGAGTTTTCTCTTAAAAGTTATTCACAAAGCCTTTCAGACCTACTCTTAGTAAGGAAAAATGACAACTCCTAAACTAAGAGTGAGTCTTCGTTGCTATGGATGACGTCATTACTCATGCACGAGCTTGACTGAAGTGGCCACCTTGATTGGCTGATGATTGTAACACGGGAATGATTCCAAACACCTCCCTTAGGATGATGAGTGACAGGTAACAGGTCTGAGAATGCGTGCGCTACACAAGGACGGAAGATGATGAATAGCTGAATAAAAAGGCCTAGCCTAAATGAATCAAGAATAAGGCAAAACAAATAGCCTAGTAGCCTAATGAAACATACGGATTGATGCAGTATCTTTGTAACATATTAAATTAATCTTTCACTATGCCTATGTTTGCAAAGAGGAGAACATTTTCATTTGATTCATAATAACGTTAGGCTACATTTAATTTACATGTTGACAATATGTAGCCTAGTTTTGGTTGTTGTTGGTGGCGTTATTGCATGTTAGTTATGCCTACAATGCAAAATTGCTTCCTCGCGATTGAGAAGCTCCTGTAGCCGCATAGAATTTCAAAACATCGTGACGCGAAATGCCACAAAAAGCTGTTTGTGAATAGGTCTTAGGGAGTTAGGAGTCCTCTCGACTTCTTTTAAGCCGTCCCAGACTTAGGTGCTACTTTTAGGTTTAAAATGCTTCGTGAATTACTTTTAGTGAAAAAAATTAGGAGTCCTAAAGTTAGGAGTGACACGCCCATTACTTTTAAGAGTTGCTCCTAAATTTGCCAGTTAGGAGCTACGTACTTTTAGCCTTAAAATTCTTTGTGAATACAGCCCCAGATCATTTGTCGGGATTTTTACTTAAACTGTTCTTAATATAAAATCAATCAATTTCGATTCAGCTCTTTCCCACAAAAAGTTTATTGGGAAAATATGGCCATTACTACATGAGCATCTTGGGTGGGAAGCCTGCACGATGTTTACAAAGATCATAGCTTACCCAAGAGTTTCTTCCAGGATTTGATGAGGCCCTTGGCAAGCGATGTAACTTCTTCGTCCGTGCTCTGCTTGCGGATTGCATTAACGGACATTCCGATTCTGGTTGACTACAGAAAGAAAGACAAAATCAGAGACGGCTGCCAACAACTTTAGTAGAAAAGATAAATGATGGAAACTGTCAAACCAGGCTTACCTGTAGTAGCTCTAGTGTCATGGTGACGCTCTTCAACTCCTTCAGGAGATCTAAAGCACCAGACTAAAGAAAACATTGCATTTCCAGTTACAAATGTGACGTGCCATGTCTGTGTAACTTACTGGCCACGGCCAGTTAAAGCTGAAAACCCTGGCGACATGTGGGGTATACTACGAAGCACGTTAGACATATCTAGGCTATGTAGACATATCGAGGCTTGACAAAGCCTTGACTCAGGGGTATACATTAAGTGATACTACGATTGCAGTTATGTGATATATTTGTCAAACTAGGCTTTCAGTTCAGATTTGTGCGCGTTCTCGGTGTTGGGATGACTTTGGCCAATTGTGTAACGTGGAGACGCACAAGACCGCCTCTATTTAAAAACAATTACTTCCGCATTCATGAGCGATAGCTTAATCTACACTGCGGTCATTTTTTGTGTCTAACCTATAACATCAAATAAATCAATTGTCATCAGTTGTTGTATGGTATGCACGTCCATAGTGGGATATTTGCACGCACAGCACTATTAGGCTCCACCGGTAAGATATATGACAGAATCCTACACGTGAGATAACTTCGTTTTTAAAACAATTGATTGGTCAGTGTGCGGTAGATTACACGATTTGAGCTATAACTTAGCACATAACCTCCTCCCGACCAGGTTTGGTTGACAGCATAAGATACCATGGTGATATAGCGACACTAAAACAGATCCACTTTCGTGTCACAGCATAGCCTGGCTTTGAGCGCAACATACCTCGCTAACCCACTAATCGAGATTCGTAGTACACCCCACTGAAGCAACTTCAGAACTAGCTTGATAATCAATTTGTTTGAACGATTTGTTTGATTAACGTACGCTGTCTGAGATCCACCTACATTTAGTATAATGGAGCAACGTTAACATTTCATTACAAGTTAAACCGATACTCAGAGCAAGCCCACCTCCTGTTAACTTAACGCCAAGTTAAAGCAACACCAAATATTTTTTTGTACCTTAAAATAATGTTTCCAAAATCGTTTCAGTGGTTCATCAACTCATAACAGGGTGAATGGCACTTTCTGCATTCGCTTCGCAGCCCTCTATCGACTATAACCGCACTATGTAAGTTTGCCAGGTAGCGGATCTGTAGTTCGATGGAATGAGACATAAACTAAAATTTGACTTGCATCTGATGTCGCAATACATCATACTTTCATAAAATCATGCAACATGTTGTACCTTGTCTGTGGACATTGTTATTTGCAAAGCCGGTGCTGGATAAACAAATGGTGCGTGTGACAGAGGAAAAGTTCTTTGGTGTTGCTTTAACGTTTCGGTGCATGCACAGAAAAAACGCCATACTAGTGTAATAAAACCTCTCGCTCAAGAAGGGTATCCTAGCTATCATATCTAACTGGAGGATACTTGCAACGTGACGTTAATGATACAACAGCTAACTAGCCAACATGGGATGGCTAACATTTGTTATGATCACTGTATATGTTGCAAACGTTACTTTCGTGCTCTAAAAGTAATTGTAGCAACGTAAATAAATATTCCAAACGGCTGTAAAGGGGTAGGAAAAACGACATAACGCCCCAAAACATGTAAATTGGTTTAAAAAGAGTGTTCTAACGTTAATTCACAACGGGTTCGCTGGCGGACTAATTGCAAGCGGCTAACGTTAACGTTAGATTTCCCACACGTTTATATTCCAGCTAGTTCTACCTGCTTACTCAGTTTCTGCAATGCCGCTGATTATAAGAGCAAAATGCAAAAGTGGCTGTGATCTATTTTGCCCAGTAATTACAATTTTGCCAATCTTACATAGCTAGCATGTTAGCAATCTGGTTACGTGTTGTGTTACGTTAGCAACCTCACAGGGCTAACGTTTTAGCCTCCTGCCTTGTCTGGGACAGAAGGGACACATTCATTCAATCATGCCAAAAACCTCACCGCCGTTTTTTTCTGCGCCATTTTATCAATCTTCTTCGCAATCCTAATGATTTCTTCCTCGTCCGTTTTACCCATTGTGTATGTTAATCAAGACAGAAATTAAAACAGATTAAAAACGATGGTGTCGCGTACCCACACAACAAACCACCGGCGGGCTGCCGCGAGCAAAGCTGCAGCGCATGAGACGTACACCCATTTATCAGACCATACCAATCGCTTACCGAACAGGATAATGAACAGATGAGTTCAGGCTCCACTCAGGCTCAATATTCCTCTGCCTGGCCCTAACTGCTTAATAAAGAGGTAGCCTCCCCCCCTGCAATCTATTTCGTAAATATGTGAATGTCTTGGTGGTGGAATTTAACTTAATTTAACTTTCTTAATTTAACTTATATAGTGTATTTAGTATTTCGTTTTGTTAGTTTTCTTATATGTCTTATCTTCTACTGTCTTTATTGTACAGTGGAGTTTAGTTATATGTTTATACTTATACTTATGTTTACCATTTCTGCTGTAAGTGCATGTTGTGTGTTATGTCTGTATGCTACTGAGACCCTTGAATTTCCCCTTGAGGATCAATAAAGTATCTATCTATCTATCTATCTATCAGCCTATATTTTTGTGGAGCTCTGGTCATGTCTGAGTGAAACATTTCTGACAGTGTGGGTTTTTGGACAGATGCACTGACAAATTGTTTAGGCATAGGCCTATTGGTGGCACTCACAGAATTAATCACAGCTCTACTATAGGAATACTTTAACATTAAATCGCTAACACATGTGAACATTTAATTCAAATGTAGGCTTATTTCATTTAGTTATCAGCGACTTTTAAAACAATATTTAAAGTCTTCCAAGAAAGAGTGGCAAAGGCAGGCCAACTCCTAACAAGTGGCGCTGAACTCAGCAATACAAAGGCAATGAAATCAAATTCCAGCATCTGTAGCCTAATACAAACCGAATCAGCCCATGTCCAAGATGGAGGACCCACATAGGCTATGAAGATCTGAAGACTTTTAAGACCTTTTTATCTCTTAAATCACTAATAGTGGTGTTAATTTTTGTAAACAAAAGCCAAAACACTTCTTCCATCAGGTAGCCAAATTGATGTGCTGAATGCAGTCCAGCAATGACTGAAGGCTTTGCCAGAGGTAAGTAGGCCTAAAAGTAGGCTAGGCCTAAAATAAAAAGTCAACAGTCATGCCATATGAGGCTATAACTATGGCAAGCGATTTTAACATTTACCCGCTAAGTTTGATATCTGGAATTAACATTATATCAACACCGTCTTTCTGACTAGTCGCAATTACATTTTGGATAGTTGGAATTGTCATTCAAGATATCTGTAACGTAATTGTGACTAGTCGAAACGTCAGATAGAGATATCTGTAATTTAGTTTTGACTAGGCAAAACTGAATTACAGATATCCGTAATGATAAACCCCATAGAAATGAATGGCAAATGTGGTGTCATTTGTCCTAGGAAGAATGTTTTTGTGGATATCTGAAATGACAATTATGGATAGGAAGAATTCAATTGCGGATATCTAAAATGTCCGTTTTGACTAGGCAAAACTGAATTACAGATATCTGCAATACATATCCAGTCTAGCGGGTAAATGTTAAAATCGCTTGCCATATATAACACATTCTTGAATATCGCAACTAAAATTGTGATAAGGGGCAGCCATGGCTAGATTCGGGCTTGAAATTGGAGGGTTGACAATATCATGACATGTTTTCTGATTGGCAGCTAATATTTAAAGAGATAAAGGTCTAAAACCAAATTCGTCCCATTTTACTTGATGTCCCAATTTACCTTATCTCACCATATAAAAATTACTTCCAAAGAGGTTAAGTTGGTGCTGTAGCCTACTTTGTTACAATTAACTAAATTAGTTAAATAAATAATTAAAATATTCAAACTTTTACACATACAGTTATATTTATTTTAGTTGAGTGATTGATCAGATTAAATTGATGAAATCACCTAAGCGTTGCTGTCTGTGGGGTCATTGGTAGTTTGTCTGCTATCTATGTGGGGTCATCCCTATGTTCCCCGGGTCTTATGTTCCCCGCTCGGGGTTAGGTTTTTAAAAAAGGGTCCTATGTTCCCCGGTCCCATACAAAGCGGGGACCATAGGACCCGGGGAACATAGGTATACGCTCCCATCTAAGTCGTCTCAATTATCTAAAGATGTTTAAGAGATAGTTTCTCTCTTTCCTCTGGACTTCTCTCTACAGTAAGTGTCCTTTCAGTGAACTATGCCCTTGTCTTGCACTTAGTACTTCACTGAAGGCTTAATCCTTCTGGAGATACAACTATAAAAGGACAAACACATTGCATCTGCATTACATTTGGACCAAACAACATGGGTAGAATAAGGTCAAAACGGCAGTATACCACCACACATGATTTTGTTAAGTATAAGTATAATATACTCTTTTGATTCCGTGAGGGAAATTTGGTCTCTGCGTTATCCCAATCTGTGAATTAGTGGAACACACTCAGCACACAGTGAACACACAGTGAGGTAAAGCACACACCAGTAGGCCACGGCTGGCCCGTTTTCATAACTTTACCAAACATTACATGCAATACGGCTAGATTTTGCATGCTGTATACATCCAGTATAATGCTGCTCTTTCAAGACATCTCACGGTAAGCTGTGAACCAATAGGAGGCAGCACCACATCTTCCTGAGAGATTAGTGGCTTTAGATGTGCACTGTGTCACACTGTCTTCATCCCTGGCCTCATCCCTCTTCTGCGATCAGGGGGGGCTGTGATATCTGTGTTGTGACTCTGTGGCCACCACCAAGTGCTTGCGGTTACTCAGGGATGTGCCCATTCCCTCCTGTGGAGAGGCAGATGCATCCCCCCAGTACACTTCCTTTCCCTAGCTGTCAGTCATGGTGTAAAACCGCTCATCTAATCCCTATTAGCCAAAGACTGCTTAGACCTGCTTACATCTCTCCTAGAAAATTAGAATCTGTTTTAACCACATTTGTGATGTCATACGATTGCACGAAAGCAGGAAGAAAAGCTAGACTTAAGTCTTATAACAATAATAATAAATGATTCACACAAATGTGTTTGAGGTTAGGTTTGAACACTCAACATGGCACATTGACAACTGAATCTGTTTTGTTCTCTTTCAATCTCACTGTCTCACCAGCTTCAGCTCCACCCTCTCTCTTCTCAAAAGCATTTTATTTCCTTAAAAATTTGATTATCATGGTAATGTCAGACTGAGCAAAGTAAAATTTGTCAAAATTATATGGTCTGTTTTGCCTTTTGCACTCTATACATTAGCTTGGTGTAAAATGCTGATTAACTATGGGCGTAGATTATGCAAATTGACTCTGATGCTGCCCATCCCAAAATAGCCCTGCATTCAATGTTGATCAGCTTTTCACTAGCTTGGCTATGGGAGTCAGCCGTGCTATTTAACCTTTTTCAAAGGAAAGGCCTTCTTCAAAATGTGATATCAGGTATGATAAAGTGTTTTGTAGATATACGGTTTTGACATCTGTTTGAGTTTACAGTAAAATTGAGGTATTTTCATAGTTGTTACTTCAAGTGTGCTAAGTTACAGCTACAGCAACAAGGAATGCACTGGCTAAACTAAATACTACACTGACTCTAAAAAGACAATCCATTTTGACAACTTAAGTTTCATAGATTTGAAATGTCTGCTATACTTGTCAAATTAATATTTCTTAAGATTGCACTGTTACAGTTGTTCACTGTATTATTGCAGGGATTCTTTCCTCTTTGGAGGTTTGAATGCATGGTGTGATTCTGCTATTTTCAGGGTGTGATTCAATCTGTTTTTTTGACCCTAATTCAAATGACAGACAATGTGCAAAGTCTAACTAAAGGTAATTGAATAATCTGTCGGTTAATTTGTTAATTTATATATGCCAAACATCCGGTCAGGTCAACCCTGCCGCACGCCACATGATAACTTTACTTCACAAGACAATTAACTCTGTGCCTCACTTTGCATGTTGGTCATTATTTAAAGTAGGTTGAATTCTGTTTTACAGTTTAGTTGGCAGAATTGTTAGAGAGTTGAAATGAGACAGAGATATCTGTTTACTAGTGCAGATACTGTGAGGTTCCATAAATGTCCCGTATCTGCTCAATAACTGTCCCCTTCTGCTTCCTAGCACCTCACCAGCAACATGAGCGTCACTCCCCACCCTGACCTGCTCCATGCGGGTCTGTCCCCGGGGAGCGTGCAGACGCTGGCCTCCCGGGCTCGGCCACCTCCTACCTCCAACCCCATCACCTCAAAACGGGTCTGCTTCTATAAGAGCGGAGACCCTCAGTTTGGTGGCCTGCGCATGGTCATCAACGGACGCACATTTAAAACCTTCGATGCCCTCCTGGATGCCCTCTCCAAAAAAGTGCCTCTGCCATTTGGGGTGCGCACCATTACCACACCAAGGGGAACCAACTCCATTCGTGCCTTGGAGGAATTTCAGGATGGGGGGTCCTATGTGTGCTCTGACCAGAAGCGAATCAAACCTCTGAACCTTGAGCAGGCCAACCGGAGACAGGTCCCCTGGAATACGACCAGACCCATCAGTGCTAAACGCAGAGGGAACCTCAGACAAATACCCAGAAGAGCTGATTTTGGCAGCAGGGCCGAAAGAATGATTGATAGAAATGTCACAGTGCGGACACCAAAAAGACTAGTGGTTTACAAGAATAGGGACCCCACTGTGAAACGCATAGTGGTCTTGCAAAGGAAGACTGCCCCAACTTTTGATGCACTTTTGGATTATCTTTGTCAGGTTATGCAGTTTCCAGTTGTGAAGCTGTTCACTCCAGACGGGAGACGGGTAAAACAAATCTTTTCACTATCACTGACACTGTCACTACATTTCTATTATGTTATTTGTACTCTATATCAGATCTGTTTGCACCTTTTAAGTATGCTGTAAAAAGTTGAGGTACAAATACATAGTAAAAAACACTGTGCAATTACTGTAAAGAATGTTTCAGTAATCTGCATGCATATTTTGTAGTCTAACATTTGTAGTCTTGTCAGTAGAAGTTATTGTGATGTTGAACTCCTGATCTCTACGTTCTGTCACACAGTCAAACACCACCTATGTAGGACTAAGTAAACTGAGGTCAATACAGTCACCATCTGCCTGGCCTTGGCAGTGACTCAGGACTGTGGGCAAGGACCCATACACGTGTCTTGGTTTAATACTGGCTTTAACATCAAATGCCCCTTAACTTTTTTTTACCACTGTTATTTCTAGTTCCCATTTCGAGTAGATTTTGTTTTACAAAAATAAAATGCTTCAGCACTTCAAAATAATTCTGTTGTTCAGAAGGAATGGTAACACCTTTTAGAGTCGATGTTGATAGATAGTTGATGTTGATGATGATAGTTGATACTCGATTTCTGTGATTTAGGCTACTTAATTTGTTCACATTTCTTTATCCATGAAACTGCACACAGCACACAACACAGCAACATAGGGAAACTGCAAACACTTAAACATTGGGAAATAATAATGTTTCAATTCCTATTTTTTGCCTCAAAACTACATGCTTAACATAAACATTTGTGTTTATGTTCAGCACCATAAGGAGACACTTGTCTTTTCACCCAACAGGTGGAGGGCCTTGCCGGCCTTATACTGTGCTCCGGTGTTGTTGTTGCTGCTGGCAACGAGCCTTTCAGGCTCTTGAACTTCAACTTCCAAGGAGGTCCACCACCGCCAACGACACAGTCAGGCTTTCTGATGGATCAGATCAGAGCCCCGCCTCAAATATGTAAGCATGCAATCAGTCTGACCACTCAAACATTCTGTTTCACAGTATTTTTACATACTCAACCAAATCATACTGAAGTTATACATATTTTCAATGGAATTAAAGAGCAAGTGTACATTAGTAATACTGTGCAGTGTTTCCCACAGAATTGTATTCTATTTGTGGTGGTAGGTTTGCAGAATTTACAGAGCATGCTGTTGCTGGCCAAATATATTGCCTACTGTATTCATTCATGTTGCACATGCTAATGAAAACCATTCTTACCAAATACAATATTGTAGGCTTTAATGATTATGTAAAACGAAATTGCATATAGGATCCATCAGTTGATTTCTAATTCTAAGTGTTACATTCATATTTTATTTTAAACCTCTGTCCTCTTATTCCCCTGCCTTTTCCTGTCTTTTCTTCCCTGGCACTGGGCTGCATGGTCCAAATCTCATTCCATTCACACATCAAGATAAAAAGAAATCTCCAACCAGCAGCACAAGATCAAGGAAATTCTCATTGTCATCTGAGAGATACTTTGTGAATCAGATCAAGAAGTCCCTCAGTGAAAGTTTGTCTGAGCATGAAAGTCACCACTCCGGATCTCTGGAGACCGAGCTGAACCGACCCTCAGAATCTGTTGACATGGAACCCTGTGTTGGCAAGGCAGGTGTCGCTGGAAAGGATTGTCCCATAATGCCAACAGAGGATGACATAGAGAAATCCTTCCGCGTGAACCAGGACGGTAGTATGACCGTTGAAATGAAAGTACGGCTCATGATAAAACAGGAGGAGATGATACACTGGACTACTACGCTAAGCCGCACAAGCGTCTCCTGCCAACAGACCGAAATGCATGCCACGCAGCCTGTATCAGGTCCCAACTCTCCAGACGTCAACAACGACTCCTCCAGAAATGGAGGCCACAGCGCACAGCGCACCTCATCTGGGAGGACAGTCGCCTTCAAGGAGCAAGGAGGAGGCCACTGCAACAGTGCTTTGGCTGAGACTTCCAGGAACCTCACGCACAGTAAGCGGACCCCAACACCAGGGCCAAGACGCGTGAAAAGTAACAACGCATCAGTGGAGAACATAACCACAGTAACAGAGACTGAGGTTCAAGAAAGCACTGTGGGAACATACTCTTACATGGAGCGCACATCAGAGGGAGAGGTCACTGAAGGGTACTGTGTGGTCAGAAGTAGCAGCACGAGTAACATCAGACCAGTACCAAAACCCAGAAAAACAGGATCTGCAGAGGCCAAGCAAAGCACATTACATTCCTCACTAAGGGCTTCAGGTGTGTCAGAGGTCCTCCAGATTCAAAAAAGTGGTCTTGACGTCACAGAGACTTTTATGCACATATATGAGCCCCAGCCACCGGGTAGCTATGACAACTACCTCGCAAATCCTCAGCATGTTGCACAAAAGAGACCCAGTCATAGTGCACCAGTGGCACATAGTAAGCCAGGTTCCACAGACTCAGGGCCTTGTTCATCGAATAATGATTGTGATGTAGATCTTACAAGACTGTCATCAACATCAGATTCTAATAATGGGAAGAAAGATGAGATGTTCTCTCTGTCATCAGAAAGCATGGCCCCTCAACAAACAACTAGGACCAAATTAGCAACAGGCAGTAGCAGGAGCACAGCACACAAATCCTCATCTGCAAATGAAGATGCCACACATATAAGTCCTGGCATTAAGAAAAAGAGAACACTCACATCTAGAACACATAAAAATGCATCTCCTTTGTTCTCTGGATCAGACAAAAAGCAAAGAACTACACAGACAGAGTCCTCAAAGACTGTCAAAAGAACAAATTCATCTGACAACATAGGAAAAACAGGAAGTTCAGCAGAGAGTGCTCAAAGTAAAAAGACGGGCAGAGTAAAAAAGAGGGAGAAGGATAATAATGGAGGTAAAGTCTCTGCCAGCAAAAGCAGCATGTCGGCATTATCAGCAGAGCAAGGGCTAAATTTAGATGAGAGTGCAGTCAGAGACCTGGCTCATAATCTGAACAGTTCTGAGTCTGAGAAGCCTAAGAAACCCCAAAGGAAAAATGTACAGGATATCTTAGTGTCACATCAAGGTCACACCAAAATGTCAACTCTAAAGCAAAAGTCCATGAGTGATGACAGGGTTAAATCACCAAAACAAAACAGGGAAATCAATGAGAGTATTTCATTGCCTCGGCTATGCTCCCCACCCTCTGTCCAACAGTATGTGGAGACCTGGCTTCAACAAATGCAACCAGACTCTGTTCCCTACTTGGAGGAGTTGAATCTTACTGAGGCAGAGGCTGGAAAAGCTGCATCAAAAGGGTCTTGGGAAAACAGTGCTTCAGAAATAATCAGTGAGGAAGAGGAGAATTTGTCGGCAGAGGATAAATCTGAGGAAGGACAAGAACAACAACAACCTACTCAGAGCCAGCTGTGTGTTGACGAGCCATACGGAATGAGAGGCCTTTGTAGATCGATGCCAAGTGTCCGCGTTCACCCCGCTGAACAGGATTGTCGAAACAAACTGCATCAATCAGCTGAAGTTCTCTTTCCACTCGACACACAGACATCAGAGGATGTTGAGGCGAACTTAAAGGGAGGTATGAAACCAGTGTTACAGCAGCTATGCTCATCTCTGCAGTCCATAAGACGGGTTGTTATCCCAAACCAGGCTGATTCCTTGGAGAAAGCCCACAGCCTTCCTGATTTCTCTGTCCAGGTAGCTTCTGTTTTTGGTGCTTCCTCTGCTAAACTCCTCTCGTTCTTGTCTGTCATGACACTAAAGGACCGCTCTCAGAGCCAAGAGTCACTTGCACTGACGAGTAGGAAGGGCAGCTATCCAGAGGCCCTAAAGGTGATACAGTCTCTTGAAAAGCTGGCAAGTACGGAGGATGAGGAGGAGCTGAGGGCCAGCCTCTCAGATCTACGCAAGTCTACATCGCCCACACTTCAGGAGAGCTGGAAAGATTTCCGCGAGAAGTATGACATTGATGATAACCCCTTACTGTCACCAAAGAATTCAGAGCAGGAATTTATATTGGAGGTACATTCACTGGCAAGTGATCAAAACAAAGATCAAGCATTTGACATTGAACAGCTGATGGAAGAGCTTAGTATGTCTGAGGAACTGAGACAAGAGATATCCTCTCTAGCTGAGGGGGAAATGACTTATCATGATGCAACAGAAATACAAACAGGGACCACTGACAAACCCTCATATCCAGAGACCACATACACAAGCACAATTATTAGGGCCAATGATATAGAGGACAGCGAAGTAGTCGAAGTTATGTCTATTGCTCAAATGAAAGAAGGAGATAGGGTTGATCTCCAGTGCAAAGACCACACATCACAGGAGGAAAGCGGAGGAAGCCCTCTAGAGGAAGAGTGCAGCATAGCAAGGGATTATGATACAACTAAATCACCTGCAAGTAGCAGGAAAGGGACTTCACATGTGGACAGTTCAGAGAATGCGAATAAGGAAGAAATTAGTTATTCTGAAGCCATAGAATTACCCTCAGAATATTGTAAAGAATATGTTCACTCCCCTAGAGGAAGCCCTTTGGAGGAAGGTGCAGAACTAAAAGAGGAGGACATGTTTTCTCCAAATAAGGCCAGCGATGAGGAGGCAAAACGCCCAGAGTCTGTGAATACACAAGCTTCTTCACCTCCTGCAAACTCACCTGAACATGAGGCCAGTGATATGGCTAAAGATTACTCTGTGCACAGTGTTCACAATTCAGAACAGGAGGGTGTGGCTTCCACACACGGAGAAGGAAGCCCCACAAACAACAATCCACACAGTTTGTCTGCTGATGATGAGGAATGCATCAGTGAAGGAGTACTCTCAAGCCACAACGCAGAGAGGAAAGCAAGGGTCAGATCAGCTGATGAGGAGGACTGCAATTCTCCAGAGGTCTTACCAAGCCAAAGTGAAGAGGGAGATGAAGAGGTCATTCCTCATGAAATAGATTCTTCTTGTCATCACAGTCAAGTGTCTGAATCGAAGCTCAAGGAGTTTGTGCAGGAAGAATCTGAGCACTGCAATAGCCAGGACCTCGACATGGAGAGTGTGGCCCAGATAGAGGAAGCAGCTACCTCTGGCTCTGATAATTACACAAGCATACAAAAAGACAACTCAATGGACAATTTACAAGTTTTAGAAAATACAAACTCAGCTGAGAGCCTCAGTGTCAGTGGTTCAGAAAGGAAATATTTGAGTTCGGCAGAGAGTGCCAAGAGCCAGAAAACCAACAAATCAAAGAGAGAAAGAAAGGGCAACAGAAGTGAAATGTCTTCTGTTAGAAGTACCACATCTACAAATACTGGAACAAAGAGGGTCTTATCATCTACTGAGGCTCTCCATTTGGGAGTGGCCACGTCCAGAGGCTCAACACCTAGAGGACACATTGCAGACTCCCAGGGACCTCTGCCCAATGTGAGGAAGTCAACGACACCAACCAATCCAGGCCGAATCAAAAAGGTTGCAACCAAGCCCAAATCTCTGCATGAAGATAACCTGAACACCCCCAAAGAAAATCTATCTGGGAGCATTTCAATGCCTTTCCTCAGTGCCCCTCCTTCAGATGTGCATCAGTATGTGGACAGTTGGCTTGAGAAGATGCAGCCAGACACTGATATGGAGGGGACAACCTATCTTGAGTCGGAGAGAAAGGCAGAGTTTCGCATCGGCACTTCCTCATCAGAGAGGTCTGAGGGAATAATGAGTGTGTCTGCACACTTCAGTCCTGAGGAAGAGGGGTTATCTGCAGATGAAAATGCTGATGATAGACCACAAGAACTATCTGGACCAGTCATTCAGATAAGATGTGATGGAGAGCTGGTTGATGACAGCCCTCTAAGAATGAGGAGCTTCTGTAGATCGATGCCGAGTGTTCGGATCCATCCTGCTGATCAGGAGAGGCAGATGAGAGCACACAAGTCCACTGAAGCTCTTTTCCCACTTGAGAGTGAGTCACCACAGGACACCGGGTCAAGCTTTAAGGGAGGTATGAAGCCAATGTTGCAGCAGCTGTGTGCCTCTATGCAGTCCATAAGACTGGCTGTTAGCCCTACGCGACATCTCTCCTTGGAGAAAGCCCGCAGCCTCCCTGACTTCTCTGTCCAGGTGGCTTCTGTCTTTGGCGCTTCCTCTACTAAACTCCTCTCGTTCTTGTCTGTCATGACACTGAAGGATGGCTCCTCCGGCCGGGGATCACAGCCTTCACTACACAGTGGGCAAAGCAGCAGCAGTTCCGAGGGCCTAAACAGTGGGAAAAACAGCTGTCCTGAGGCCCTAAAGGTGATGCAGTCTCTTGAAAAGCTGGCCAGCACAGAGGATGAGGAAGAGCTCAGGGCTAGTCTTTCCGATCTGCGTAAATCGACATCTCCTAAATTTCAGGAGAGTTGGAAAGATTTCCAAGAGAAATATGACATTGAAGATGGTCCGTTAGAATCACCAAAAAATGTGGAGCGAGAGTTTGCCCTAGATGTCCAGTCAGAGGCAAGCGACCAAAACAAAGATCAAGCATTTGGTATTGAACAGCTGATGGAGGAGCTTAGTATGTCTGAAGAACTGCGACAGGAAATATCTTCTCTTGTTGAGGGAGAGATGACTTATCATGATGCAGAAGAACCTCCCACAGGGACCCCTGAGGAAGGCTCACAACCAGAGACTGCAAACACTGTTATTAAGGCTGATGATGTGGAGGAGAGGGAACAAGTGGAAGTTATGCCTGTAGCATATACTGATGATGTAGAGAAGGCAGATTCTATGGATGAAGATAATGTAGAGGAGCCCAGCAACATTCAGACAAAGACAGTAAAGGCTTTCAATTCAATAGAAGAAGGAAGAAGTCTCAGTGACAGTAATGAAGAAGAGAGCATCAAATGTGAAGAAACCGGATCCCGAACAGGAGAATCAGAGGATATAGATAATGAACGGTTTCTCACACCCCTAACAGAGTCTGAGCCAAAAGACATGGACAGAGACTCCGAGTCTTGGAAAGGTCATGACACAGACCATCAATCAGAAGAAGCCAGATATGAAAGTGGTCAAGAAGAGTCTGTGCCGAAAGACATAGACAGGGAGTCAGAGTCTTGGAAAGGTCATGACACAGACCATCAATCAGATGAAGCTAAATATGAAAGTGATCAAGAGTCTGTGCCGAAAGACATGGACAAAGACTCCGAGTCTTGGAAAGGTCATGACACAGACAATCAATCAGAAGAAGCCAGATATGAAAGTGGTCAAGAGGAGTTTGTGCCGAAAGACATGGACAGAGACTCCGAGTCTTGGAAAGGTCATGACACAGACCATCAATCAGAAGAAGCCAGATATGAAAGTGGTCAAGAAGAGTCTGTGCCGAAAGACATGGACAGAGACTCCGAGTCTTGGAAAGGTCATGACACAGACCATCAATCAGAAGAAGCCAGATATGAAAGTGGTCAAGAAGAGTCTGTGCCGAAAGACATGGACAGAGACTCCGAGTCTTGGAAAGGTCATGACACAGACCATCAATCAGATGAAGCCAAAAGTGAAAGTGGTCATGTGGACCTTGCTGCAGAAAAGGAGGGTCGCTGTGGGGATAAGCATGATGAGGAGGAGGAGGGCCATGTGCAACAGTCGGATGACCTTGGGGAAGAGGAGGAGGGTCATGTGCAGCAGTCGGATGACCTTGGGGAAGAGGAGGAGGGTCATGTGCAGCAGTCGGACGACCTTGGGGAAGATGAGGATGGCACAGGCCTGGCAAAAGACAAATGTAGCAAAAAACAAGCTGATGATTTAGCACAAGCAGATGCTTTAGTGGAAGGACAGAAGGACTCACTTGAGGGTGTCGATTCATGCGAGAGTCACAATGATACTCTTAGTGAAAATGGGCTCTATCCTGATGAGAAGGAGGAGGAGAATAGCCAACAGGGCTACCCTGGTGTTCTTCTCCCTGGGGAGTTATCTCAGGAGCTGCTGGCGTTTGTTAATAAAGCTCTACTCTCATCGTCTCTGACTTTCACATATGACTCCAATGGTAATCTGAGAATACAGCCTGAAGTAGGTGAAGCAAAGTCTATTACAGAAATGCTCGACGGCAAAATGAACATAGACAGTCAGTATGGTCTGAAACGACTCCCCAGCCCAAATACCTCAGACTTGTCTGACTATAGATCTGACACAGCAGACAGTGGAGAGAAGTCACAGTTGTCTCTTGACATTTCTACAGATGTAGGAGATGAGGAGCCTGACAGGGTGTCCACTTCACATGATCAGATAGATCAAAACAGCGAAGAGTCAGATGGCAAACTCAGTGCTATAACTGAGAATGGCTCCGCCACGTCTCCCTTAGGTCAAAAGTCAAATGTTACCCCAAAATCTGATCTGAAAAGTGTGTTTAGCTTTAACTCTAATCAGGACACTGCATCAATGGTCTCACACCAGGATAACACATACTTATCAAGTTCATTGAACGGAGATTCAGAATCTGTGCAGTGCTTGTCTTTTTACTCTCAAACAGATCTCCGTGAAGGTGTGCTAATTGACAAAGGCAGGTGGCTGCTGAAGGAAAACCACCTCATCCGAACATCACCTCCATTGACCATGGGAATGTATGACCAAGTGGACTCATCTTCTGTTGACTCAGGTCAGGATGAAGATGTACCGTCCTCACAGTACCTCAACCATCAGTCCCCGCTCGCTGTCATATCCTCATCAGAGTTGGAGGAGATGGCTAAGCCGTCAACCCCTAAATGCACGTATTTCACAATACCACACAGTAGTGACTCAGACCCTTTCCTAAATTACAAGAGCAGCAGCAATGGCAGTGGTAGGCATGGAGAAGTCACGAGGGGGAACAGGGTCTCCCCACAAGAGCAACCAGCAAAGACATGGGCCAAGAAGAACAGCAGCTTCTCCTCGTTTGCCTCTGTGGAGTTCAAGCTTCCAGATGGAAAGATTCACCCACAAGGGGGAGCTGCCGTGGAGCGGCCGGCTCGGTCTCAGACCATTGGAGGGAGAACTCTGCAGGAGGAGGACTCCACAGAGTCACTGCAGCTGCGCTGTGGCCAGAACTGCCCCATACTATGAATAAAACAGACATGGGCGACTCAGTGTGAGGCTCTGGGTTAGCTGCCTTGCAGCGTCAAATTTGTGCTTTATTTGCCACATACCTCAGGACAGAAACACCATTTGTAGAATTGTTTGGAATGTTTGAGGTTGTCAAGGATGCTATACAAATGTATTCAGGTCAAGGTGAAAATAACCACACCACATTAGAAATGGATACTTGTATGGACATTTTAAAAGAGGA
This sequence comes from Alosa pseudoharengus, assembly GCF_046254945.1. Classification (NCBI taxonomy): domain Eukaryota; kingdom Metazoa; phylum Chordata; class Actinopteri; order Clupeiformes; family Clupeidae; genus Alosa; species Alosa pseudoharengus. The sequence goes on from NW_027468663.1 coordinate 25,884,105, forward strand.
ATGTGTTGTTTAAACTGATGGTGCCTGTGCTAGGATTTGACATTTTAAGAATCCTTCAAAATATTTTGTGTGTGCTTGTAAGCATTTTTTTCTTCTGCACAGCAAGAGAAGCCTGATATATCCCATGTTAAAGTACTTGAACATATTATACATCCGAAGTGGTATTTCTTTTGAAATATATAAGTCAAATGTAGTCCGTTCTTGTTTATAAATACAGTGTTCAAGGGTAATATTAGTATGCAAGTTACTAAACAGATAAACTTCAAGCATGCTTACATCAGGCTGTGGCACAGATACATTTTATGTATGAAATATATAATGTTATTCCCTGATTATTCATGTTTGGGGATTTTTTTTTTTCAAAGCAAAAAGATGTCCTCCCCAGTCTGGCAACACAAAGGGGAAAGGTTTATAATAACCAAATAGTTTTCTGTGGTTGCTATTATTTATGCCTCACATTGGTTGATTGTTAATGTCTTTTGTTGAATATCAGTAGTAGTAAGTCAGTGTATATCCAGATATCATCAGGAGTCAACTATGCTCATGACAAACCTCTGACTGATCACATCTTGAGATTTGGGGTCATTATGTTACCTATTACACTGTTGGGGATGTTAAAAGCTGTGGTGATTTGCAATGTACTTGTGCCATCTTTTTGACTGAATGCACATCATACATCTATGAAGCTAAGATCATGGAGCATTGACTAATATTGTAAAATCATTTTTTATCTGTGACGTTTTTTAGCTGTCTCAGACGTTGATCTGATATTTCCTTCTTAAGATAGTGTTCTTCACATCCAATTCCATATTTGTAATCAATGCACAATACAGTAGTAAAGTAAAGTAAAGTAAAGTGTAAGGGTAAAACAAGGTATCCTGCATTTTGTTTTCTAACAAATATGAAATACAAATATTTCCCCTATATGAGACAGTGTTTCATTCGAATGCATTTTGTATTCCATTTTTGAGGATTTCTTTTATTTGACAAATAATGGGGTATAGTGACAAGGCAGCTAGCCACCATTCGGTTTTTGAATGTCCGTTGATGTATTTTTTCTGAATATAATAAAATCACATTTCAAAAGTGATGTTTTTTTTATAAACAGAATTAGATTGTATTGTGGATGACACCTTACAGTATATGAACCAAGTCCACAAAATATGATATTGTAAACAACAAAAGTACAATTTTATTGCACAAACATAATTGGCTTTATGTTGCACATACATCTATGAGAGATTAGCTCCATGATGATATTACAGATGCCACCTTCCTACACTCCTCAAAAAAAAGTAGCAATAACAGAAACCAAATAAAAGATAACCAACACAAATAATTACATATGTAGGACAACACATACTGTAACACAGCAATTTTGCAAAAAGAGTGAAAACATTTATTAAGAACTTATACATCTTGCTGTGTAACATATAGACTGTTAATTTCTAACTTACATGAAAAACACAGTTTAATAGTATAAACTAAAGTAAACATACATAGCTTGCTGATATATATTGCTAGAGCTAGATAAGAGATACTGTGTTGACGGACAATTCTCAGTCTTTTAACTTTTCAATTCTTAACTTTTCAATTAATGGTTTCGAGTGGTTGTTTCATCTTCCCTTGGGTTAGACTAGGGTGTTACACAGCAAGGATCTCGCAGATTGACATCCCTTCTTATGAAAATGTACAAGAAAGGATCCACCAGAGGGGTAAACTGAACAAGTAGACCCGCAAAATACTTGGGAATACAGAAAGTGTGTTTAACAATGTGTAAATACTTAGAAAGCATAGAGGTAAGAAGAGCACACCATATGTTCCAACGACCATTCCCAACAAATGCATAATCCTTTTCTTCTCCTCGTCAGGTATAGATCGAACTGACCTTATTGTCCTCCATGTGCCAGCGTAGCATATAACAACACACATGAACAGCACAAAAAATAGGACAGCCCTGAGATTCAGATGTGGTGGTATGAGGAAGTATTTCATCAAAGTAATGGTCAATATCAATCCAAACGGCAAGACAGATCTGGACAGAACGTTTGATTGTGTGCATTCCCTGGTACCAAAGAGGACGTGTCACTGCCACACACCTCTCTACTGAGATGCATATATGAACCAAATGCTACCAAACTGTCCCAACAGAAACATGAAATGAGATGAAAGGAGAGCATGGTATGTTCTCTCTAGCTCATATAATATGTGCAGGGGTTTCATTAAGACCTGAATGAGGTCTAAAGCAAGGAGGTTGATGACATAGACAGGGGTGGTGTGATCCACCCTGACTAGTCGCATTACAGCATAACACGCTAAGCTCACTGCAGGCATACACAAAATAGGAGACTTTGTGCAATGATGTCTGCTTTCTTAACAGCATCCATTGTAGCATTACAGACGACATCAGATGTGTTGTAAGACATGGTGGTGGTATGGGAGTCTCAGGGTTTGTATTCAGCAGGTCCCATGGTCCTATATTGGGGAGTAATTTCATTCTCAAAACTGTAGCAAATGGTCTCCTCAGTTCCTAAACATTTACAGAATTGTGTTAAATGAAGAGGTGAAGTAGTACAGTGGTAAACATGCTCCCGCCCCAACTTTTTTTGAAACATGTTGCTGGCATCAAATTCAAAATTAACATATACTTTCCATGAAAGAGTCCAAAATTTCATGTTCAACATTTGATATGTTGTCTATGTCCTTTTTGCTGCTAAATATGGGTTTGTGAGACTTGTATATTGTGACATTCTGTTTTTATTTGCATTTTACACAACGTCCCAACTTTTTCTGTTTTGGGATTGTATTATTTCCTGTAGATGATGAACTCCCCAAATACTTCACAATTTTATGTTAAGAATCATTACAATTACATTGTTTCATCATTTGTGCACACATGTTTACACAGAATGATGAAGCCCTTTTTGCTTCTAAGAGACCCTGCCTCTCTGGGGATGCTCTTTTTCATACCCAATCGTGTTGCCAGTTAGTCACCATTTAGTTGTGAAACATTCCTCCTTTTGTTTTCTCTATCATTACACAACTTTTCCAGCATTTTGTTACCCCCTTCCCAAATTTTTTTAAACATGTTGCTGGTATCAAATTCAAAATTAACATATTTAACTCTCAGTTACAACCAACTTTTCTGCTTCTTTGCACTTCTGGTTAGACGCTAACTGCATTTTATTGTCTCTGTACTTGTACTCTGCACAATGACAATTAAGTTGAATATAATCTACTGTAATATATCTGTGGTAAAGGACTTACAGTATATGGTATAATGCCATTCGATGGGCAAGGTCATAAAACGTGTAATCTTCTGTGTGATGAAAGGGGCCGTTAGGAACAGATATACCTAGAATGCCCAAAATACTTCAAATGAACACACATATTCCTGGCTCTATAACTGGGAAACACATTTGTTTGGCTGTTGGATCTCAAGTAACAACACCTCACAAGAATCAGACTGTACATTGTAAGTCTTAATTACCTTTTACAAAGTAATCTCTACTTTAAGCAGTAGCCTACAGGAATAGCCTACTTTGGAAATATTCTATTCACTTTAAATTCTTATGCATATGCCCCATTTTGAGTTTTTTGCCCGACATTGCACATCATCTACTTAGGAGATCATTGCTCCTACATACTTTGGCCTATAATCAAATGCCTGGCCTATTTGGAAAGCTGAGACACTTTAGTTTCTTGGAAAACAATCAGAAAAACTGTGATGTACTGACACAGAGTTACAGAGGCTAGAATATTGTTTTCTCATTCTGCCGGATAACAAGCATCTCTGAACTGACCACATTTCAGCCCTCTAGGTCAGTGGTTCTCAAACTTTTTTCAGTGATGTACCCCCTGTGAAATATTTTTTCAGTCAAGTACCCTAACCAGCACACAAGAATTACCGCTACGCTTCAACCACGACTCCATTGACTGTGATTGACAGGTGATGGCGGGTGGCATGTAACAGGTTGGGTCGAACCATCCTGGTATGGGGGGGACTCAGGGTTTTTAGGATAATGAAATTGAATAGCCTACTGAAATATAAAATTCATTTTATGAACTTATATTTTCCTGAAATATTTATTAAATAATTGTTTTTAAAGTATTTTTGCATGTATTCTACTTTTTAAATACCCTGGAAATCCAGAGTTCTCGCGAGAGCACAATAGAATTGTCTCTGCGAGACACTCTGGCAAGGAGCAATGATGCACGTTACTTTTACCCCAACATTCCGGGGAACCAGCTAAACTGATGAAGACAGCGCTGCAACGTTGGAGGACAGTACACATTGGTCGTAGTGTTATCCGATTGCGTCGAAGTCCGAAATCATTCAGAGTAAACATGGTCTAGTGTTATCCAATTGCGTGCAGTGAGATTTTTAAATGCATGCTTGTTGCCGCCCCTCGAGTTGGGCCATTACATTGTTCTTGGCCAGACCCTTAATCTTTCTAGATTATCAGGGTCTGGATTTTTCAGGCTACTTTTTAAATATATGTATATTTTAAAATCTCACGTACCCCCATTTGAGAACCACTGCTCTAGGTCACTTGATATGACTTAGAAACACAACTGCAGCCCTAGCATCAGGTCTTGTGAAGCTGTGTGCAAAAGTAGATCAATATAGAATGAAAACTACTTACTTTAGACCATTATTTGCCAAGGTATGCTCATGCATTTCGTAAAATGCCCTATGGAAGAACCCCTTTGTGTAGAAGCATAATCTTGGTCTCAAATGAAAGGCAACACTCTGAAGTTTCATGCTTGTATTTGGATTATATGGTTTCTGATATTGAATGACTACACTAAATATGGAATAATTACAAAAAATGATTAATCTTTACAATTTCTATTTCAATTCAATTGGTGGACTATACATCTGCATATTGCTAAATGAGTGAAAAGATAAATAGCCATGTGCAAAGACTGATAGGCGGATTTATTCACAAAATACAAATGTTTCAGACATGTTAAATTAAGACATACAAAAGAATAAATCATTCCATGTCACGAGTCATAAATCATCCCATGTCACGATTCAAGTCCCATAACCAAGTTATGGATCTCAGTTTAGAAGGGATTCTGGTTAGCCACCCCTGTAATATAAAGAATTGTAAGAATAAGAAAGCCATTTGTTTCACTCGCATCAATTCTGCCATTGTACTACACATAAATACCATATTTGTCAAAGATACTTACACAATTATGTTATTAATGGGGATGTGAATGAGTTTCACGAAAAATCCGATAAAGCCCATGATTGCAAAACCAATTGCTGTGGCCAGGGCGATCTTCTGGAATTCTGGAATTGGAACATTTTCGCTCAACGTTAATTGGTGAAGTCAAAAAATCTAAAACACTACCTCTTTACCAGAACAGTCTTTATTTGCACGAGATTCAGAAATATCTGTAGATTTATTCTGTGATAATAGCAGTCTGTAAAATGCATATCATGATTTTTTATATATTAGAGAGAAGGCCTATATGATTAGTGTGTCTTATTAGGCTACGTCATAACATACATTAACAAACAAACAGACACACATTTTAATTTTGTTTGACTCACCTTTTCTGTCAGGTTTTGTGCATCTCTTCACCAGCCTTATGGAGTCTTTGACAAACTGCCTTCCTGGCTCCACAAACTGCACCACTTGATCCATTGCTACAGGCTAAATTGAAAGCAAAAGTTATTCAGAAAAATAAACATCTAGCTTTTTACATAGGCCTACTTAAGTTATTACAATTTAACGTTCGATCAACACAGCCAACTTGGATCTACTTTTTCGAAACTGAGCGAACGGCCATTAATAGAAAGGCCAAATCGTAGGCCTAGGCTACACCGAAACTCCTAACCGAAAATATTTTTCATTGATTTCAAAGAAAAAAAGATTAATCATCTCGTACATGTAGACTACTCACCTTTGTTTTAGGATGCAAGAGGAGGAATGGGACCGAATACAGTCGCTCGGTAATAGTTCTAAACAGAGCCACGTATCGTAACTGAGTCTTAAAACGATGACGACGCTTCGAACTCACTCATGCGCAATTGCGCACTGGTGTCATTCCTCCTTGCTCTGTTGTTGAGTCGTCTACTTCTACCATCAGTATCGCCATCTAGTGGCATGTGGGCCCATCGTTCGGGTTGTCCAGGTCAACGACCACTTTCTTTCTGTTGCTGATTAACTCACAAGAGAGCAGCCGTGGAGCAAGTTTGACGGATCATTTGATTATTTTAATTAAAAACCACTTACTAACTAACGAAACAGAAAATGGAAAGTAGAGTGGAATCAAAGGACCGAGAGAAATCGATTGACATGTGGGCCTTTACTCCCACACTAAGTGTGAACTCATGGAGAATTAGACATCACTTAAGAAACAACTGTCAGGAAACGTTCTACTTGATAAAAGCCTATATTTTAATTGTTTTCTTCAAACCAGATCATACAAATCAGCAATGCACAATGGCAGAACTGAAATAATTGGCACAAATTGAAATAGGAGCAACAGATATCCGGTGGAAAATTATGTGGAGTAATGAATTTGGTAGTGTGTGTGTGTGCGTGTGTGAAGCGGTGGAAACCGCTGGTAAAAATCTAAATCTGATCTAAATCCTCCCCCCTACCTGTAGCCATGAAACTGGAAGCCATTAGAGAAGTAGCTCTGGTAAAGATACAACACCTCTTTGCAAACATTCACATCCCACAAAATGTCCTACGGGACATGAATAATAAAACAGTTGAGGCCGTCAGGAAATGGCTGGGACTGAACTCTCCACCAGGGAAATTCCACCAGGGAAATAATCTTACTCACACTCAAAGGGGGTCTGGGGGTCCCAAATGTGGAATGGACTTACTCCACTACAAGAATACCACACCTCATCAGCATGCTCAACAACTACGATGCTACAGTCAGAGAGCCAGAGCTTCTCTCCTATTGGACCTCAGGAAGAGAAAGGTCCCTTTGGCCACAGGCAACCAAGACAGCTTCCTAGGCTTCAGGAGGAAAAGCAACGGTAAACTGGACACACAAGCCAAAGGTTTCAGAGTTTGTTCAGACTGGCCAGACCTAAACGACAGACTGGCAGTTAAATTACACTGGACACAAAGCAACTCACACACTGCACCAGAGGTATCTGACGCAGTGGTCACAGATCCATCTTTTACTGTGGAGGCCACAGTCTGTCACAATAATACACAACACACACTACAGAGCACAACAGCAAGAATATCCTTACTGAACATCAAACAGATGGACACAAAACAACACTGGACTGGACTAAGAATGCAGGGAAAGTTGGCATGTCTTGACTTTGCTGACCACTCTACCTCTCATTCTATGTAAATGCTGCAATGGGGAGGATATTCTTTGCTTCACTGTTAAGGCCAGACTATATAATAGGTGCTACCAACCAGATACAACCTAGCATTATGGTACCCTGGAAATCACTATCCACACTGCATAATGCATTCTAACTCTGATCACCTTGAATCAGTTGCTCATATTGTAAATGGTTGTAATATGTACAAAGAGCTATGCACAGCACGCCATGACCGTATTGTTGATCTCATTGCCAGTTGTGTTCAAGACATATTTCCAAAAAATATGCCAATGTATAAACACTCACGTGTAACCAGACTGGTTCAACAGCTCTGATGATGTGTTTTGTAACACCCCTGATGTTGTGCTTGTGGATACAGATAGAAAGGAGGTGCAAGTCCTGGAAATAGGTTGTGTTTGTGATCTGTATATGGACATAGCCGTTTTTGAAAAAATGACTAAATACCAACTCCTCCTTACAAAGGTCAGTGACCTAGGCTATGCATGTAAGTTTGTGGCATTGATATTTTGCAGCCTGGGACATGTCCACAAACTGACTGTTAGTGGACTAAGACTGGCAGGGCTACCAAAAGGAAAGTCTAAACAGCTGGCAATTCTGCTACATATCAGCTGTGATAGGCAGCCTTGCTGTGTGGCGTAAGCGATGCTTTATGTACCCTTGAATGTCAAAGCTGTGTTTTCTCTGAGAATATTTGAATCCTTTCTGTAAGAAATTTGATTGGCGGATTCAAATAAAGAAACCATGTGTTTGTGTGTGTGTGTGTGTGTGTGTGTGTGTGTGTGTGTGTGTGTGTGTGTGTGTGTGTGTGTGTGTGTGTGTGTGTGTGTTTGTGGGTCTATAAGTAAATAAGTAGGTTAGTAAGGTCAATATTGAAGCTGTTGCGGTGGTGGCCATAGTACATACTGTACATGCCCTTCTAACATCTCATGGTAATTCCATGCGTAATTGAAAGGCATGCATTCAATCAATCAAATCAGTGGGTTACTCCCAGGTAATTCCCAGCATCTGGCAGCTGAGCTCCCAGAGTTTCTCTGCCATGACGTCGTCTCTTGCTGCCCTGGAGCAACTGGCCGGGGAACAATTGCTGTGGGAGTTCAAAGGCAAAATATGAATATAATAGACCATTCAGGTCAATGTAATGACAGAAGACAGAAGTTGATATATACAGACACATAGTGCATACATTCATGTGTCCATCCATCCATACTTACATACATTCATGCATGCATTCTGTTTAAAATACCTTCTGAGTGTAGTGTGTGCTGCTCACCTGTAGTATCCACCACTTTCTGCGTCCAGCTCGGGCTCCACAGCACAGTAGATGGACGTCTGAGCTCCCTGCACTACTGTCTTGGTGAAGGGCCTGACAATCTTCCACATCACCAGCAGTGGGATGTTCATGTGCCTCTTCAGCTCTGTGCGCACCACTCCCGGGTGTATGACATACACATTTACTCCTGTACCTAATGAGATTAAAAGGTCCACAGTTTACAATACCCCGAGTTACCACAACATAATTTTCTATAAATGTGATGAACGTTATATTTAAAAATGTATACTTTATTTATTAGTATAATCATTGATAATCATTTGTGCGATATGTGTCCTGGTCTGGTATCATGAAAATGAAGTAGCACAACACAAACCTTTGAGCCTTTTGGCCAGGGCGCGGGTGCTGAGGATGTTGGCCAGTTTGCTCTGCCCGTATGCTCGTCTGCTGTGGTAGTGCCTCTCGCTGTTAATGTCATCAAGCTGGATGGACCCCCAGCTGTGTGCCATTGAGGACACATTGATGATCCTTGCAGGCGCAGACCTTTTCATTAGGTCCAGCAACAGGAAGGTCAGCAGGAAATGACCTGAAAGACACTCGTCGTTAGCCATTTTGGTGTTTAATCCCCATCTGCCCTCCACCCTTGTACCAATTGTGTGTACACATCATTTTGGGTGTAATGTTTAAGGTGCTGTCCACACGGAAACAACAAAAACTATATTTTTGTGAAAACGGTAGAGTGTTCACATGAAAATGGCTCTTTGGGTGCCTGAAAATGCTTTTTTTTTTTTCGATAACGGGTTCCAGAGTGGGATTTGTTTTTAAATGCTGCCTGTCATTGCCGTGTGGATAGGCAACAATAAATGTATGAATATTCTGAATCTGAAACGAGTACTCACCCAAATGGTTTACACCCAACTGCATCTCAAAGCCATCTGCTGTCTTTGAATAGGGGCACATCATTATTCCAGCATTGTTGATGAGAATATTCAGTTGCCTCTCCTCTGTCATGTGATGTAAAAAGACATGCACACATTATTTTAAAAATCTGGCAACAATTGATGGCAATAGATGACATCATAGGGCCATAATTTAGATTATGGGCAAAGTTCAAAGTCTAAAGTCTAAATGAAAATAATTGATTAACTGGGCAAAATATGTTCATTTAATACCATGACCAACACCCTAAACACAAACATTGTTTGGGTCCGCTCAGTGCAGAACACCACAAGAAAGCTTTATTTCATGCAGGAGACATTTTGTTTATTAACTTGCACTTTGTTTGCCTGGTGGTAGGCTATATCTTTTGTATTGTATGTTATGGCTACATTCTAGCCTGGGAACGTGACCAATCGGAGTGTATTTCCTTTGCTCTGGCATTTGAGAATGGGTGTGTATTAAGTATTAGCCAGACAAGGGAAATCTGTGTGTCTGGAAAATGAGAGATCAAATGTCTCCCACTCCCAATTGTAAGCTTACCTCTATTCATTACCTCTGCAAATTCTTTGATGGACTTGGTGTCAGACAGGTCCAGTTTTCTGATCACAACATTTTGATTTCTTGATTCTTCTGTGATCTCTTTCAGGGCGTTCTCAGCCTTTTCAATATCTCTACATGCCATGATAATCCTTGCTCCTATAAGCAGCATCACCGAAAGAAATGCACCAGATTGTTAGCTATTGCAGTGCAAAGCAAGGACTGCAAACAATTCAACTGTTAATAAGTTAGGGGATAATAAAAGTAAAAACAAATGATAAAAGAGGGAAAGAAAAATTAAACTCTTTGATTTTCTGACGCCTTACAACAGTGTGTGTGTGTGTGTGTGTGTGTGTGTATTTCTATGAGTGTGAATGTTCTAGAAACATTTATGGAATAAATACAGAAATGGAAAAAGAACCTCTTTTGGCCAGGTCTCTGGCTGTTTCTTTGCCAATCCCAGTGTTGGCGCCCGTTATGATCACCGTCTTGCCATCCAGTCTTGCTGAGGAAGACCACTGGCCACAAAAAAATGCTCTGTGATGAGAAGATTTCAAAGAAATTCATGTTTGTTTCATGTCTGTTTTTGTTTTACACCATTTGCTCTTTTCATTTTGAGCAACTGGTTTTCTGTGTGAGCAAAGTCAGAGTAAGACCACACCTGAACACGGCTGAACAGTGTTACTTCCTGTCTCCCACTGCTTCATACACAGTACTACACGTACCCCGGCATGAGTCTCTAGTAAACAGCTTTAAGTATTAAGAGTCTTACCTTAACGCGTATATGTTAGCCATGTCCACTGAGCTACTTGGAATCCTTCCAAAATTACAGCATAGTTCAACTCAAATGTAGATAAAACATTATAGGCGTAGCACTATGTGTGCTGTTTTGCCATTGTCAGTCACAGTTCGATGAATGTTCTGTGCTTTTGAAAGCCGTGCCTAGGTTTTCTGTGCGGCAGTTTGGATTATGCAGTAGGCTAATCCTAGATAATCAGCTGGACCCTAGCCACAACATGCTATTTTATATAGTCTAGGCATACATTCAAATAATATGATGCCTTTAATATCTCATAGATTACCAGTATTTACTGACAAAGATGTTAACCAAGAAGACCAAGTGTTTTCTTCTTTAAAGGGGGTGATGCTGTAAGAGTAGCCTAAACTAAAGTGTGTTCCTTTTATATATAAAATATTGGTAAAATATTTAATACTGCTCAATTTGATGCTGATGAACATTCACTATGACAAAAAGTGTTGAAGCTTCACTGCAATTTTTCTCAAATTCTGCATGTGTGCAAGAGAATTAATTTAATCGTAGGAAAAAAAATATTCTTTTTTAAGTTCCAACAAAGAAAGCTTGACTAATTCAGCAACCAATAAATTCCTAGAAGATCAAATCTGAAAAATCCTCATGGTAATCACCTCAATTAGTTGCTAGAGCTTAAATAGTGGGATAATCTATTCCAAAGTCCAAACATTTGTTTCCCTATGTCAGCTATCAGAATCGACACCAGAATATTTACTGACCTAATTATTACCTTTATCTTTGATCACACCAGAACAGTAGCTTATCCCAATGGGGGGGGGGGTGCTAGATAAATTCTCTAACTTGTGTGAGTGGTGTCGTGTTCACATGCACAAGGATGTGGTGAGTGTTACTTTTAAGGAAATGAAAACCACAACTACAGTGAGATGAATGTGCAATAGGTCCATATGGACAACATTCTCACCTTACACACAGCAGAAGCAGACTCGTTCAAATGCTAATGCACATGCTAATAAGGCCATAGGTATCATTGTCTGCACTTATTCATCATGTTGAGTAGTGGAACAAACCACTACATGTCAACTCTTTACATGTCAATTTTGAACACTTGGGCAATTCCACACAAAACTGTCACGTCCATAATGCCAACACAATGCCATGGTATGGTATGATGTGAATGATGATTACTTGAAATTTGAGCATTCACTCTTCTTCTTGGTTAGAACTTAGTCAGTCTTGGTTTAGGTTATTATGTTATGAGCGAGGAGTGGCTGTGGTTGCTCTTGTTCTACTTTTATGCTTTTTTTTGTCAGAGAGCTCATTGTGTTTATTTGATGTGAGTATGATTATTTGCAAAATACTAAGCACAACTCCATATAATTCTACATGAAAATGCTGATCACACTTCACATAGTGGGTGATACTTTTCACACGAGAGACCCAATTTGTTTGTCAATCACTGCATGTACTGTCACATGATTCGTGTGTGTCATGAAATTACAAGATTGTTGTGGTATTTGTGATTTCAGCTCACTTCCTTGTACACGTTCACTGGTGTTCAGAGGCCACCTGTGTTGAGGCACACACACACACACACACACACACACACACACACGTGTGTGCACGTGTCGACACAGTTGTTAAACTTGGCGAACACTTTGCAGCTATGATAAGTTAAGTTGCTCATTTAACATTTTTACATAAGATCCAAAGTTCAAGGAAGTATATCAAAAGTTTCAGTGGTTTCTCCCCTGGTATTTACCACGCAAGTGACTTATGTTCAAGTGCTTCCTGCTGAACTGTGCTCAGTATGTGCATGGCAGAGACAGAGAGAACAACAGTCTACCAATGTCATAGTGATTATTCTTTATTTTGTGCCCTCAAAGTGACAGAACTTCCTTGTTAAGAATTTTGTGTTATTAATAGGAGGGACTGCTGCCATGAAGTAAGGACATGCATTTTCTCTCTTACATATTTCAATAATGTTTTCTCTAGCTCTGTGCCATTTTTTTATCATGTTAATTGCTTATTACTTTTAATTAGGTGCCAAAAGAGTTCCCTTTTCTTTCAAAGGGGAAGGTGACTTTCAGAATTTTGTAATACTGGCAACGTTAAGATTGTCCTTGTATGTGGTACTGCTGTCACAATGCGCTGCTTAACTATGCAAAGAGCTCTTTGGAGTCAATTATTAACACATTCTGTGTCCACTGTTTTGTTTTCCTTCATTCCTGTCGTGTGAATACAGTAAACTGCTCACCAATAACCAGTAATCAGTGATATAGTTTACTACATGATTACATTATTTTGAGTAAATGTAATGTATGATAAATATAAATATTCCTCAGGTCTGCCACGTGAAGCATTTGAAATTGTGGAAAGACTGTGATAAATTTGAAACTATGAAAGAAAGTACCCATTCTGATGTTATGTGTGAGAATATCCGTGATTTTTCACATCAATCTCTGTTTCTCAAGGCCCCCATGTTCATGCCCCCAGAGTGTAGCACTGTAGCTGTTGGCTGCAGCAACTCGAGCTAGGTAGAACTGAGTGTTTTCATTTTTTTTCCGTACCGACAGTAGGCTACCGGGTGACCTCGAGAAACAGAGATCTGTGTGGAAAAATTGTTGGAATTCTCCTTTAAGATCCATGCCAGAGCTGAAATGGTTACACAAACTCATGTGTGTTTGTCATGCCATTCTGTAGCCTTGCAGACCTACATGTAGTAGTTTGAGCAGAATATTGAGCATAGATAGTTTGAGTCAATGTCGTGAGTAGAAGCATCATCAAAATAGGAGAACAAAGTGGAAAAATTGAAAAGTGGAAATTTTCAATTTCTCTACGGTCACTTGAGTGATGCTTGTGGGATTGCAGTCATATTTGAACATCACTATTATGCACAATGGCTGACATTGCTGATTATATTTACATATTTGAGATGAATGACACAATCTAGTATATATACAGTTTTTGCATGCCCATTTGGATAGATAGAGATATGTTGAGCTATGAACAGATACATAGGTGTAGATACAGAAGGCCTATTGCATTTGTTTTATTGCAACCATCTGTAATAGGAAGTATTTCCAACTTCTCTTTTAGTAATGCTACTACATTGTTTTAATTCTGCGGTACAATTCACAAGATCAGTGAAATTATTTTCATTTCAACATACCGGTAAGAGACATATCAATTACAGTTGTGTTGGTGCATCTGTTGGGGAAGTAATGGCTCTGACAAAGCAAAAATGTGAAATTGCTCAACTAAATGTCAAAGGATGTTGTCCTGCTCTGGCACACAAGAATAAAGATCTTGACATGCACGACTGGCTGTATTATCAGCTGAGTACCAATGTTATCATAACCTACTGGAATAGGTTCACTAAACTCACACATGCAAGGCCATTTGACGACTGTACCAGAAATACAACTCTGAACACATCAACACCAACACTCTGATCACATCCAATTTCATGTTTGGGAATAGCAACAACAATGCGACAGAATCACCATGCAAGATGTGGGTTCCATTTATTAACAATCCCATTTTGAAGTGGCACAGTCAAAGTGTTTGATTCTTCCTACTTAAAGATGTCTGTGTAGTGGGATATTACATTTCAAACTGAGGGCAAAGCAAAAGAAAACAAAACCTTGTTTCTCTGACTTTGTGGGGTTTATTCATTTTCATTTATTGGGTCTGTTCTCCTCATTGTATGCACAATTGTGAGAATACTTTCACATATTGTAATGCATTGTTTTTTCCCATTTTTAACAGTGAAACCTGGAATTGCACTGTCAACAGCACAGATGTTCTGCCAGATCGGTACAGGTACACCTTACTGGCCATGTACACTGTGATCTTTGTTGTCGGCATCAGCAGTATCGCACTCATGATTGACACGCTGAAGTCCAGCGGGCGATCGGTCACCACCATGGCAGTGCTCAACTTGATAGCCGCACACATACTGTTTCTGCTGACTGTGCCCTTCCGCATATACTTCTACATCTGCTGGCACTGGGATTTGGGCAGCGGGTTTTGCAAGTTGATCAGCGCGATGATCCATGCGCACATTTACATTGTCTTCATATTCTACATCATCATCCTGGTCGTGCGGTACATCACCTTCTTCAGCCGGAGGGACAGACTGGAGTTCTACAGGCGAGTCCACGCTCTGGCGGCCAGTGTGGCGATATGGGTGGTCATCCTGGTAGTCATTTTTCCGGTGACTATAGTAGAGTATGGCTCAGATACAAAAAAAGAAAAATACCAGTGCTTTGACTATGGAAATGCTTTGCGTGAGAAGGGAGTCGCCATTATAAACTACCTTCTCTGTGCTGTGCTACTGCTGGTGACTTCCGTGCTCCTGGCTGTCCAGCTTTGGATACTGGGGATGATCTACAAAAAATATGGCAACACAGCACTGAGTCACCAGGAGTTCTGGGCTCAGGTGAAAAGCCTGTGCTTTGTAATGGTCATATTAATTTGTTTTGCCCCTTACCATGCTTTCCGGATTTATTATGTGACCATTATATTCTCGGAGGCTGATTCCCATCAGGAGCTGCAGTGGAATAATGAGATTTTTCTGGCTGTGACAGCCTTCAGCTGTTGGGATATGCTCATTTTTGTTAACACAAAGCGCTGGAGCAGCATTCAGTCTCGATGTGCTATTTGTCGGTAGAGTGGCTAGAATGCATACTTTGATAGTTCCTCTAAGATGCATTAGCAGTAAGGAGCAAAAGCTGTACTGTTATTGGTGCCACAGCTACTGTCCCGTGCCACTCACCAATACGGTCTTGTGCCACTTGCCTACTCTCTTATGCCACTTGCCGAGGCTGGGTGAACCCTGCCTGATCTGACGGCAATTTCTTTTTTGCCCTGCAGCTCAGGCAGGAAACCTGTGCATCTTTTTATGCTGCTTCCGTTACAATTTTGCCGGCGCGCTATTGGCAGGTTTAAAACGATGACGATAGCGGGAGAGCCTTCGCTTCGAGTTTTCGCGTCGCTCTGCAAACGTCACCCGGTTCGTTGGTCAGATTGGTGAATGACTATTCAATTGCGTACATTTCATTTCATGAGTCATTTGAACTATGCCTGTCGATCATGCCTCTTGTGCAGTAGAAAATACATAGTGGACTCCCCAGACCAATGTTCAATCTTAAAAGATTGAGCTTGGTCTGGTGAAAGCCAGACTACCACTTGCCTACTGTCCCAGCTGTTCTATGGGTTAAGGTAGAGTTAGGGCGCGAGACAGTAGGCGAGTGGCATGGGATAGTGGCGCAGTACAGTAGGCGAGTGCCACAGTACAGTGTCGTGGGACAGTTGTCAAGTGACACGGGACAGTGGCGTGGGACAGTTGTCAAGTGACACGGGACAGTGGCGTGGGACAGTGGCATGGGATAGTGGCGCAATCCACCAGCAACAGTACAGTACAATATTTGCTTCTACTACCTAGTATACCCAAGATGGTATTTTACATTCAGTTGGTAGGCTACTTTAGTGTAGTTTGACAAACTCAAAACAAACAGACTGCAAATAGTGATCAACTTGTGCTGATTTGGAGTGTCAAAGTTCAATCTAGATTAAACCACACCATCAAAGAACAACATCTCAAATTGATTGTGAGGAATTCCTTGCAATGGGTTTCATATTTTATTCCTTCTCATTGTGAATGCTCTATACTCTCTGATGGGAGCCTATTTTTGAAATATGGCATGACATAACATACAGTAATGTATGTACAGTATGCCACGTCTGTGTTGTCTGTGTCTTCTGAATGGACCCTAAGTCTGGCAATAATGTTGATAATGATGATGATGAAGATAACAAATTGAGGTCGGCTAAAATGAGGAGATGATCAAGTACAGTATATCGTCAGTAGTTACATGTTTGCCTTTGTCAAAATCTCAATCCAGTTATTCTGCATGCTGGGCACATATAGACAGCATTGCCAATTAGATATTAGATTTCTGAGAGTAATTAAGAAAAAATAATTGTTTACATTTTCTGTATTGTAACATTTCTGTCATTCTGTCAAGTATAAAACAAAATGGTTGCTTTTCTGGTGCTTTACAAGTGGAACATTTATATAAACATATAAAAGAATTTACTTTCTCTGACAGGCCAGATAAATAGTTTTTCAAGTATTTAATGCTGCTTGTTTCATTTTGTAGACCATTTCTCTGTTGCTTTTAGGAGCTAAAAGCAGTTCGAACTAACTGATGCTTGCTATCCATTATATAGTAGTCCTCCTTTCCATAAGTGTTCCATTGTGTCTTATTTCAAATACTGTATATCACACAAATGTAACACACACACACACACACACACACACACACACACACACACACACACACACACACTTTGTGTAATCTAGAATGGGAACAAATGGTTAAATGGTTCAGTGCAATTTTATTGAAGTGATAAATGGATTTTCATTAAACTGATGAACACCTGCACTTAACTCTTTTTGTGCGTTTGGTGATGATTACACTACAATAACATGAAATAGTAACGACTACCTCACCATCCAGTGAATAACACTTTTAAACAAAATGATAGGTTGAAAAGAAATATTCCACATCATTAATGTTACTAGGATTAACTTGTATGGCGGAAATGATTGAACTAAGACTTAGATATAATATTTCCTTTTTCAAAAGTGATCAAAATGAAATATAGTGATAAAGAGAACCTTGAGGTGGTTGCATAAGTAGAATAAGTCTGTGATGTAGTATAGCTGCTGAATCGTTCCCATAGCCTATGCCCAAGATCATTGCTTTTGTTTATCTCTCCCTGCTACACTGAGCACCACTTTAGTAGTGTGCAGCTGGTGAACTTGATCTGTGGCACCCCGTGCCAGATAACTCCCCCAGAAAACTATTACCACCCAGTTGAATACACGGGGAAATAGCCTCAGTCACTTCCTGTTCGTTTGGTAAATCTCCTCTCTACCTCTCAGTCTGTAAAAGGATAGGCCCTATATGCCCATGGCCGCGCCCTTCTAGTCCGTGGGGCTTCATGGGTAAGGTGGCAGTTGCCAAAGATGTGACAGCTTATCTTCTCTCGTTGTCAGGTCGGCCATGTTCGGGGCTGTCATCGGTAGATGAGCCTCTGCGTTTGCCAGGGCCATTTCCTTCACCTGTACAGTACAAAACAAGACCAATTAAGACTATATTCAATGCATCTATTGGAATTGTCAGCAAGTTTATAATACACAAAAAAATTAATCAAACTGTGTATGAAATAAAGTGACAGTAACTGTGACAATTTCTCAGTTGTCCTTCACATTTGACCAGTCCATTCACATTTGATGGAGGTAGTAACAGTGACTTGCTCCTTTTCATCTGGTAAAAAGTCCCATTGATAATACTTCCACAAGATGATCTCCCTGGCAGTGCAGTGCTGTCCCTCAGGAACCTACCCGCTTTGCTGACACTGAGGTCTGAGAAGGTGAGGGCCAGATCCCTCTGGTTAGAGTCATCAGGGCTCTGGAGGATGTCATGCAGAGCATTCCGCCTCCCAGTTCTTCCTGAAGCGAGGAAGTCGGCATACGTCGCTTCAACATCAGTCATTGCTCGTGGATGCTTGCATGCTGTTTACACTTGCTGTTGGAACAAAAGCAAGGGAGAATGGGTAAGATGGTGTAGCTGACGGAGGATCAGGAAAAGGCCGCTTTCCTTTGTCACATTACAATAGCCTACTTTCATATTACACTTCGTATGGCTACAACAAAATGTGGCATAGCCTAACTGCTAAAGTATGGCAGTGGTTGTATCCTAAATGTTTTCCTAACAAAGTTTGGGAGGATACCATAGACATGATTGACAACCTTGACAATCACCCTAGCCTACTATACTTCGGTTTCTAAGATGTGAACCTTCTTTTCCCATGCACGTCACACGCTCCAGCGTTCCAAAGCACCCCATCTCTACATTCCCCTCCATTTCACTAGTAGTAGTAGTTAGCAGTTCACATAAGACCCTTAATTATCTATATGGGATGTCAGCTGGCATCACTCGGAAGCGATCTACGCTATTGGTATCCCAGGACCATGGTCAGCAGCTACCAAGCCAAGCATGCATCTCAGCGTCAAGCATTCCGATGGGTGAAACATAGTTGACCAGGCTAATTCTCCAGGTGCAGCAGCTTGGAATAGTTTGTTATTTTATCCCTTATGCAAATAATGCAATAATAAATAATATACTCAATATGTTCAAAGACAAACATGCAAAGGTTTATCTCAATGGATATTCGTTCAGGAATAGCCTACTGTATGGCTATTCCTCTGCAGATGCAGGTTCCGTCTAGCATCTGGAGATAGCTTCGCTGTACACTGTAATATAATCACATGAAAAACTAGGCTACATGACTACAACATTATTCATCCTTTTTACCGTATATTTGATTCGTCGTTCTTACCGGGTATTTCAGCGAATCCATCCTTTCCAGTAGCCTAGTCGTTTCAATAATCAACAGCGACTGTGTGTGTCTATAAAAAAGATAACGATATCTCTGTAACGTCGACCATTACACATTTTTCACTAGGCTTCCAAATGAAAGACGGCGATAGGAACCGAGTCGGCTATGCTGTTTTCATCATGTATTGGAATAAATTATTTAACAGATTAGACCAAGTAACATCGGCCGCGTATTTCGTGCGACTGCGTAATGGCGGTTAGGTTTTTTATTTATTTATTTTATCTTCGTCATGGTAAAGCAGATATGCGGAGTCATAGGGCAGCAAACTAGGCCTATGCTATAATGTCTGACACAATAGCAAACACATAAGCACTCATCAAATCTGTTTTGAGCCATGATCTACTGTAGGCCTATTTAAAATTAACCAAAAACAGTAGGCTACCCTGCATATGCTTTTAACGCATCATGCAGGTCTACTTGAGCCGACGGAGTCAGGTGAAGAATTCAACAAATTCTAGCCCTACTTCGGTAGCTATTCCCATGTAAAGGACAGGTTTTTGGTTTTGGGTTAATCGGTCACCACTTTAAAATGCTGACATCATATATTTAGCCTACGGTAAAGGGTGAGTCCCCTTGAAACAGATTTGTTTGGCGATGCAGTTACCAATGATCTCCGGAGGGTCGTGCAATGTTGCTTCTTTCTCTGCGAAAGTCGCAATATCAAATTCTTTGTTTTGGTAGGCTAATAATGCCTCTTCCCATTCTATTTTAGGCTAAGCTTCATGTAAGATTTTAAACATGACACGATTATTCTTTCAAGTATAACGGCTACAATTAAACAAAAACATCTGTGGTAATCTGGTTTCATCCGGTTCCTTTCCACAGGTGTATTCATCAAGTATGCAGTTTGCATTCAATCTAAGTGTTTGATTGTATACACCTGTGGGAAGGGACCTGATGCAACCCATGAATGGGTTCTACTTGTTGCCTAATAAAAACAGGTTATTTAATCAGGCAACTTCCCACTGGATACATATCATAAGAATGAGCTGGTTCAGTGAAAGGATGGAACAAAAGACTTTTACTTTCTGAATCCAGATTTGTACACCTCTGAAAGTGCCTCCTGTTAGTAACCATCTGTCAAAATGCTTTCTCAATTCCTCAGTTATAAATTAGAATAAATGTGCTGTACCCCAGGGTTGGGCAAAAATATATCAGAAATGTATTTTAAATAGGGCTCATTTTTTTAATGAATCAAAATGAATGACCGTAGCCATTTTATCAAAATAAAATACTGTATTTGTTTTTTGAAAATACTTTTGAGCATGGAACCACCTTGTAAATCAACTTTATTTTTTTATCCCAAACATTTAGCCTAATAAGGATAATATGGCTACATGTCATTGGGCAGTTAAGCACAACAAATATTTAAATAATAAATGTATACAATTTGGCCCCTGTGCTACCAAATAGTACTGTATGCAAGTTCATGTAGTGTGATCAGAATTTGGGTAGTCATAATTAAGAATCATTCAAGAATTTACATTTAGCCACTCAGCTGACGCTTTTATCCAAATGGACTGGCAGAGCTTTCAATTAAAACCACATAATAATCAATAGGCCAAAACCGAATGTAACAGGGTGATACATAGGACGGGCCAAGGGGCCAATCACAGCAGCCTGACTACGCCACCCTGAAGCCTAAGGAGTCAAGGAATCTTTAAGAGATCGTACCTCTTTCAGGTTCGTAACTACACAGTGGAGACATGAATTGCAGGAAAACAATATTTATTAAGACAAAGGTTGGGAAGTGGAGATCTGAGGGTGGCAACAATGGAAGTTCACACCAATACCATGCAAGCATAAAGAAAGGTTGACCTGTTACACAGCAAAGGTACACAGTAAAGCTACAAGAAATACACCAAAAACATCACACATGTGCTTAAACTAGACCCCCCTCAGAGCCACCGCCCTACTAAATAAAGATGAAAGTTACACAAACAAAAGGACAAGACAAGCAAAACAAAAACCAAACATAACAAATAACCAAAGCAAAACCAAGACAAGACAGCAGCACAACCCATGTTACCCCAACAGCATGACTGTGCTGCCTAATAGAACAGAACACAGAAGATTAAACAATGAAAACACATCAATATACATAACAGAAAACCACAAATGTCTATGGGGAGACAGCATACCTGACAGTAGCACAGACAGGGGCTACACCAGTGGAGTCTACATTGCTGCTGCCCCTCTTAAGTAGCACTCCACTGGTGCCAGATTGATTAATTGCCTAAGCCCATGCCCCGCCCCCTTCATTAGCACTGGCAGGTGCTATTGGAAATAGCAGGCAGAGAAGGTCTACCTGCTACACATAGATAGATAGATAGATAGATAGATAGATACTTTATTGATCCCCAAGGGGAAATTCAAGGTATCAGTAGCATACAGACCATCACACACAACATGCACTTACAGCATGGTAAATATAAGTATAAACATATAACCAAACTCCATTGTACAATAGAGACAGTAGAAGATAAGAAAAACTAACAAAACTAAATACTAAATATACTAAATTAAATTAAAAAAAATCCACAGTGTGCTTGAGGGCATGAGACGCTTGCAGTGACAGGGCCGGGACTGGCCTGTGTGCATGGTGAGGTGCTCAAGAGAGTGAGTGTCATGGTGAAGGTGCAAAAAGTAGTCCAACAGTAGTCCTGTAGTTCTGTGTGCATGGTAAGGTGCTCAAGAGAGTGAGTGACATAGTGAAGGTGCAAAAAGTAGTCCAACAGTAGTCCAACAGAGCAACAGTGCAAGAATAAGGTCTAGAGACCAGCATAAATAATATGGACAAATAAGAGAGTAAAGTATAATGTAGACAAGGTAATATAAATGTGGGTTTAGTACAATACCTGTACTCAAGGTTTCTTATTCAATTCAAGTGCAGAACTGAACAAGATAATCATATGATATCTTGAAATTCCAGCAGGCTATGGATAAATTTCATGTGCCTAAATATCTTCAACCTCAAGTAGGCCTTGAGGCTAATAAGGAAATAGTATTGCTAATTAGACCAATGAACTTCTCCCCAAATTTGGAATTTAAAAAGGGATGCTACAAGAAAGTGAATTCAAACACCCAACAAGATGTGATTGTGGTTTATTGAGATATTTGTCATTTTTTTTCCATTAAGAATTGGCATAGAGGCAATTGGGCTGGTTGCCTTTGTCAGTGCCCTTTGCTTTAAAAATTTGCACAGGTAAACTTGGTCGTCTTTACTTGTGTAACCTATGTCTTCACACAAGGACAGGGCTGACACTTCAGCAACAATAGTGCATGTAGCCTTTTTATTCGCTTTATTCACTGGACGGCCATGTGTAAATCAAAATGAGGCTATGGGGTACACTGACTATCATTAAGGCGTTCTCACCACGTACTGGTGGATACATAGAACACAACAGTGAAACAGTTTGCGTACCCCTAGCCTCGTTTTGGTTTACAATGGCCACAGAGTGAATAAGGCGAATTGATATGATTTCAGTTCAAAACAATGGCAAAACAATATGCATGGGATTAATGCAACACTGAGGATGCTTTCACACTGGGTCCGTTTGTACCCGAGTGCAATTATGCCCCCCTAGCCCTGCCCAGCTGGTTCACATTACATTTTTGTTTTTGCGGACTCAGGTTCGTTTATATCATAAACATGACTTTTTTTTACCAATATTGCTTGGCAATGTTGCAAAAACAGCAGTTTATTTCCTGGTTTTGGATAACATTCAAACTGCATCGGAGTTCTAACAAACCGTACCCCAGACCACTGTTTTATAGGGGCCCTGGTACGGACCCGGGTCCGGACCAGGTAGGCTATGTTATGAATACATTGTGCTAATCATGTGTTCTGATTTTGCTGCTGGAGCGAGGTTGGTGTGTCGGTTTCGGTAGACTGTACTCACATAAATCACAGAACCCTCAGTCCAAACAGACTCGGGTCTGGACCAAACAATCTAGTGTGAATGCACCCTAATATGTGGAATAATTTCTATCAGTTTTGTATGATCTCTCTGTAAATTAGGCCTAGATTAAATTAAATTCCTATCTCCTGACGATTGATGCTTGATACTGTTCCAAAGACACCAAGTCCCACCAATGACAGGTACAGTGCATTTTTGTTTTATCGCATATGATATGGTCCTAATGTAGTTTCAAACCTGATTGTGATTGACGTGGTCACACTGTAGACCTACTACTCACACTGTAATTTCACGTTCCATTTGTCAGCCCGAGTCAGTCACCGAGTTGCAAAAGGAACGCCCTCTGAAGTTTTATTCAGACTTCTCAGCTCAGTCGTAACCACTGTCAAAGTCCTTTTAGGCAAGAATCTGATTGAATTTAGTATTGGCCATCCCCAAAATGCACCAGAATACAGGAAATCACATCAAACAAATTAAAACATTTCTGGGGGAGGGCCCCCAAACCCCCCCTCCCACATATGCGACAATTAGTGGGGGGCCCTTAATACATCTGGGTCCAGGGGCCCGAAAGTTCATAATCCGCCCATGCACTCGGCGGCCATATTGTAACGCTTTTTGGGCACTTATCTGGCATCTTTTTCGCGCAAGGCTTCACAAATCACGACACACCAGCTCCAGCTGACACATGATGGGCTGACACATGATGGGCACATGATGGGCACAATGTATTCACAACATAACTTACCATGATTGGCACAACATATTCACATGTCAACTTTTTATGGTAGGATGGGGCGGAATATGTGTAGATGACTGCCATGTTTGCGTTACAAACTAAACTAACCCCATATATTTCTATGGGAGATTATTTGAGTGTTGTCTCTGCTAGAGTAGCCTACCATGAATTTCGAATTTCCAAGATGGCTGCCCATTAACAGTAAATAAAGCCGTAGATATGCTCTGTTTATTAGCAGTTCTGTCCGATTTGTGTCACATCAAATCAGTCATAGACACAATAGTCTCCAACCTCTCTGTGTCTGAATCTATCTGTTGCTATATTGCTATGATGTTTGTGTAAAATACTGTGTAATGCTTTATTACAAACTGGAATTGCTATCTTGTAGCTTGTAGCTAACAACAGACAATAGCTAACAAACGGTGGCATATTGTTCTCACAACTTGTTGACAACTGGAACGCAAACATCTCAGATTTTTACACGGATATATTGGGGCTATCCTTTAGTATCGTACCGCCCGAGTTGTACACGAGAATGTGACGTAATTGCCTGGCTTGTACATAGCACTTATAGTGTTCCAGTTTGTCTTTGTGGGAAAGAACATGGATGCCACCAGGGCAGCTGTCTCTGTAGGTCTGGGTGCTTTGCCTAGAACACGAGAGAACACAAGCATCTAAACAAGCTACAGGATGATTTACACTTATGTTCATATTCCAGCTTCATTTACAATTTTAATTTCAACAAGGGGGGCAGTATAGCTATTTTTATTGTTAACTACATTAGCCTCTTTAGCAAACCAGCTCGAAAAACAAAACTTTACATTGTATTGCATGCACAGCAAGACTAGGCAATGCATACATTGGTGACCGGATTAAATAGTACAGCAGCTAAGCACCGGAATCGTTCAGTTTTTGCAGAAAGCATGAAACTTGGCACAGTTATACTACTACTACTACTACCCCTAGTGATCAAAAATTGAAATGGACCCCAACACATAGCGCCCCCTAGTGGTCATCATCTTGAATTTAAATAGGGCTACAATTCTTAATAGAATTGTTCATACAACTTCAAAATTAAACAAGATAAAAAAGTCTTTTAAGTTCTAACACTCAATTTTAGGGTCAAGGAAGCTATTGACATGATTTCCAAACAAACTTGATGTTGGCCATTTTGAAATCCAATATGGCGGATACCAAATGTGAAAATATAGACCATCTCTATTGTTATTCATGATAGAAATATCATTCAAAAACAATTTCAAAGTTTGAATAGTCATTTTATCACATGACAACCTCAATAATATACGAGGCATCAAGTATAATCTGGTAAGATTCCAATATGGCCACTATGTGTAAGAAAATAAGCCAATTATTCTATATCTTGGTTAATTGAAGTAACTACCTACATCATCAATACATTCTTATTCTACCTTCTTCTCTTTCTGAGCAAACCTTAACTCTTACTATAAACTGCTCAAAAAAATTATACACTTTAAAAAATAAAACACATCAGATCTCAATGGGGAAAAAACATCATGCTGGATATCTACATTACATTAGCCTACATGTGGCTGACGCATTTTTAGCCAAAGCGACTTACAACCTGGTAAACAGTTTAACGCTTTTAAAACAATTTTCTCAACAATTCTAGAGCAATAACAATTCAAAAAGGTAGAGTACAATAGGGAAAAGTGCATCAGTGAGTGCATGGACAATCTACTAGGCAATTTAATGTTATGCTTCTATATTTTATGACACCAAAATTAAGAAGTATGCTATATCTTGATTGGGAAAACTTTTAGTTTATTTTTCTTTCGATCCGATAATAGCCTGCTGCAAATTAACAGACAGAAGCACGGCAGGGCACGCACCAAATGAAAATGAATGAATACATGAGTACAGCGTCTCGTCACCAGCGATATGCTAATGAGTCCCAGAACGTCCACGCCCTTTTTTAGGTGAAGGAAGTAGGCACTTTGCTACTACTGTTGACAGAACAGTAGGCTACTTCAATGAGCAGGCACCATGCCTAAAAGCTGCTGTGTTGTATTTTGCAACAACAACAAAAAAAAATAAGGATTTGCGGTTTAGTATGTTGCCACAAAAAGAAAGGGAAGGGAAAAGAAGGGGTTTGTGGCTCCAGGCAATCAGAAGAGAGAATCCCGATGGGAGGCTGTGGGACCCGGAGTCTAAATTTGTTTACATCTGCGGTTCGCTTCGTTAGCTAAAGTCAGTCATGCTAGCTAAAGTCAGTTGATGTCCGATGTTAAATATGTCTAATCTAATAATGAAGGAATGAATGAAACTTTGCGAACTACTAGGAGCTGTGATTACATGTCATAGTTCAGCTCCGAGTTGTGTGCTATCTAGTGCTATCATGGTTGCACTCTGCGGGCTCTATTTTGCACTCTAGCGCAATTGACTTTGTATACTCACGCTTTTGTCTTTCCTATTGCAGTCAGCGCATATTGGAATTTTCCCTCCACAGGTACATGTGCGCCCACGGGGCGTTTCAGCGAAAAGAGGGGGCGTGTTCCGGCGTTGAACTCTGCTCCCCATCCTCTTTCCCCACACATTATAAATAAATTCCTAAGTTTGTTTCATTGCAACCTCTGCATCTGACTGCTTTGTTCCAATTGGTTGACCCACTATTCTGCCTCGCACGGCCGGGCGGCCACATATGGTGGAGAATGCGGCAAGTCTGAATCCTCGCTGTCAGTGGGTGAACTAAATTGGAACAGAGTGTGTCGGATTGAAAAAAGTTGTTGAACATGGAAGAGACCTTGAAAGCCATTTTGTCAACCCAAGCCACGTTGCAGTCTGCGGAGCTGTGCAAGATGACGGGGAGGCAAGAGAGACAGCCAAAGGACGTGCTGACTAAGCTGCGCCTGACGATGACGTCGAGACCTACATTGCGCTGTTTGAGAGGACCGCATTGAGAGAGAGATGGCCAAGAGTAGAGTGGGCTAATTATCTGATGCCTTTTTTGACTGGTGAAGCCCAGAAAGCCTGTTGCGACCTCTCAGTAACTGATGTTATTAATTATGATAGGGTGAAAGCTGCCATCCTAGCCCAATATGGACTTAGCCTTCCTGCCCAAGCACAACGGGTTCATGACTGGACCTATGACCCTGCTGTCCCAGTACGAGCACAAATAACGGCGCTGGTCCGGTTTACCAGGAGCTGGCTGGAAGAAGCAACAGGCCCACCTATTGTGGACCGGGTGGTGATTGACCGGTGCATCAGGGTTCTACCAAATGATGCTAAGAGGTATGGTGCCCAGCAGGGGGCCATCACTGTGGAAACGTTGATAGCTTTGCTGGAGAATCATCGGGTGATGGGTAGTCTAATGCGATCTGAAAATAACAAGCTGAGTAGCTCCAATCCCAGGTCGGAGAGAGAGGTGGCTGGCAAAGTGATGAATCCCCTGACAGGCCGAACCCCCTCTGGGGAGACTGGAGCAACTCCAAGAAGACCTCAAATACCCCCTCCACCCCCACGATGTTTTTCCTGTGGAAGAGAGGGACATCTAGCCCGAGAATGCCCCAGCCGTGACGAACCGATGCCCACAGCTGGGTCCACAGAAGGTAAAGCCTTCTACTGCAACCACCTCACCACCTGTTGGGCGCATGAGGGGGTACCAGCCCCAAAGTTTCCTGTGAAGGTTGCTGGGAAAGACACAGAAGCACTCTTAGACTCAGGAAGTATGGTCTCTCTGATCAGACCCGAATTTGCCAGCGGAACCCAAGGAGAAGAGATATCTGTGTCCTGCATCCATGGAGACACCCGGAAGTATCCCACCTCTGAGGTCCAGATGATCACTCCACGAGGACCGTTCTCCCTACGGGTAGGGGTTGTTCAGCAGCTCCCGGTCCCTGTGCTTTTGGGCCGGGATAGTCCACTTTTCTCCCACCACTGGCCTGAGAAAGTAAATGGTCCAAAAAGGCGAGCCAGAAGGTGCCCTAAAAAGACAAAGAAGCACTCCGCTGCCCGACCAGCTTGGAAGACATAGAATCTGATGAAGCGTTCTCCCAATTTCCTCAAGCTGAAGTCGGCGAGAGTCTTCGGTTAGGGAAATTCGGTTCTGCGCAGCTGCAGGATCCCAACCTGACCCAAGCCTGGAGAGACGTCCAGATGATCGAGGGCCACAAGCAAGAGGGGGTGAGTCAAGTGTCTTTTCCACATTTCATGATCAAAAATAAGCTGTTGTATCGTGTGACCAGAAGAAATTCAGAAACCTGTGAACAGTTGGTTATCCCTAAAGAATACATACATACATACATATGAACGAATTCTCGGCCGTTTCTACTGGCCTGGGACAAGAGGGCTGTAGAGGAATACTGCCGACACTGTGCCGAATGCCAAATCAATTGTGTGTAAATGGTGTACAGAAATCCTCTAATACCGCTGCCCATTATTGAAACACCCTTTAGCAGGATTGGTATGGACATAGTTGGAACCCCTTTCCAAAGTCTAGCCGGGGTCCCCGCTATATCCTTGTCATACTGGATTATGCCACCTGCTATCCTGAGGCAATTCCTCTTCGCTCTGCGACTGGGAAGGTAGTAGCCAGGGAAATGTTCCAGCTTTTCAGTAGAGTGGGCTTGCCTGAAGAAATTTTGACGGATCAAGGGTCCTGTTTCATGTCTGAGGGGATGAAAAGAACGTGCCAAAGTCTGAAAGTAAGGCAGATCAGAACCTCTGTTTATCATCCTCAGACAGATGGTCTTGTAGAGAGGTTCAATAAAACTTTAAAACACATGCTGCGCAAAGTCATAGATGTGGATGGTAAGAACTGGGACCAGTTGCTGCCCTATGTTTTGTTCTCCATACGTGAAGTTCCACAGAGGTCCACAAGTTTCTCTCCATTCGAGCTTCTGTATGGACGGAGACCTCAGGGCCTGCTGGACTTGGCCAAGGAAGCCTGGGAGCAGCAACCATCCACCCAGCGCAGCATCGTGGAGTATGTCGAACAAATGCACCATTGGATGACTCAAGTCTGGCCCATAGTTCGGGAGCACATGTGGCAGGCCCAGGTGCAACAGGCGCAACAGGCACAGGTGTACAATCGGGGAGCCCAGATGAGAGAATTCAAACCGGGAGACAAGGTGATGGTCCTAACCCTGTCTAGTGATTGCAAGTTTTTAGCAAAGTGGCAAGGGCCCTATGAGGTTATGGAGCGAGTAGGACCAGTGAACTACAGGATACGGCAGATAGGTCGTAGGAAAGGTCAGCAAATCGATCACATAAATCTGCTGAAACCATGGCATGAGCCTATTCCTATCCCCACCAATGTCCTTGTAGCGAATATGCCTTCCCAGGTTCTACCCCCAGTGAGGATGGGTGACCAGCTGTCATCCAGACAGATACATGAGGTCCTTGGCAGGAACAAGGATGTCTTCTCTGAAACCCCTGGGCGGACGACAGTCATCGCCCATGACATCAAGACCGAACCAGGAAAGACAATAAGGTTGCGGCCCTACCGGATTCCTGAAGCTCAAAGGGAGGCCATCAGGGAAGAGGTGAGGAAAATGATAGACCTTGGGGTGTTGGAGGAGTCTCACAGTGCCTGGTCCAGCCCAATAGTCCTTGTTGGGAAGCCGGATGGGAGTATTAGGTTTTGCAATGATTACAGAAAACGCCTTCCAGTATCGAGTCGTTCCCTTTGGGCTTCACTGAGCCCCAGCAACATTCCAGAGGCTCATGGACAAGGTGTTACGCCCCCATCAGGACTACGCTGCAGCCTATCTCGATGACATTGTCCTTCACAGTGCATCCTGGACAGACCACCTCCAGCATTTAACAGCTGTTCTCAAAGCCCTACGGGAGGCAGGACTCACAGCCAAGTGTTCTCTAGCCTTGGATGAGGTGAACTATCTTGGCTTCACTGTTGGACGAGGAAATGTGAAACCCCAGGTGAAGAAGGTAGACGCAATAGCGACCTCGCCCAAACCACAGACCAAATGTCAGGTGAGGACCTTCCTCGGATTAGTGGGGTATTACAGACAATTTATTTCTAACTTTGCCTCCATAGCAACCCCCCTCAATGAGCTGATTGGGAAGAATGCACCCAATTGAGTGAAATGGACAGAACAGGCGGAACTGGCCTTCAATGCCTTGAGGGAAGCCCTGTGCAGTGAACCTGTGTTACACACACTGTAAAAAGTTTAACGTAAAATTTACATCAACTTGCTGGCAGCAAATAACCAGCAAGTTGCTGTATTTCACTCTACAGTACACCTACTGTATATGAAATCACAGTACCTATGCCTGATACTGTAAATGAAAACTACAGTAGTACTACCAGTGCTGTAATGTATACAGTATTGAATTGTCTACCGTATTTTTAATCACAGTACTTATGGATCACACTGTAACTAAGCACAGTAGTAATACCAGTGCTGTAATATTATATATAGTAATTTTGGGGAATTCATATCCTGCTTTATCTACAGCCAGGATAAATTTGGCTAGGCCTAGGTATGGTTTAGGCTACACAAACTTGCATAATAACCATTGACAACTTGTTATCAGTTTGAAAAGCAAGTACATTTATTCACTTTTTTCCGTTTAGAAATTCTCGTTTGCTGCATCCATAACGTTAGACCAACGGTTGCAGTCAGCCTGATAGCAGAGTGAAGCACCAGCACCAGTAGCAGAGTGAAGCAGTACCTAGCAGAAATAGAAGATAAAAAGATAAACAGTGTTAGATAACAATTTTCAACTGAAACTGAAGGCTACTTACAAGTGAAACTTGAGAATAATCATAGAATATATATACTACATGTTTTTTGAGTTTACTGTCAAAATGCCAGGCTGAAGATGGTGTTAGCATAACTCAGTTTCGCAAGGTATATTAACATTAGAAGCTAGCTAGCTGCTAGCTGGGTGAGCTCATTGATGATGTTTGCTTGCAGCAACAGCCATTCGCGCTGTTCATCCGAACAACGGTTAATGATAGTCAGATATGACTTAAAGTTAACTTATGTCAATATTGCTAAAGTTAGCCTATTAAACTCACAAAACCGTACATGATTACGAGGAGTTAACATTACATAAGTTAGCAGGTAAACCTCCACGTTAACGTTGACCAGCAGCACATCATCTTCAGCCTAACATTGTGACAGTGATACTAGGCCTACTAGCGAATGTTTTATATAAATCATATGAATATAATACACTGTAACTTACTGAGAACTAAGGTAGGCCTAATTATAAATGAGACTGCCATAACGTTAACGTAACATAAAACATTAACGTTAATGCTACCGTCACAGCAACTATGATAGCTAGGCTAACGTTAGCGTTACTTAGCAGCTACTAGATCCAACAAGCATGGATGAGTTTGTAAGTTAGACAGTACAACGTACATAGACTGTACACATGCCCGAATTTAATATAGTACAATTTCACAATGAAACATTAACGTTACATAAATAAATGCTTGCTTACCATTAAGGTGGAGCTGCGAACTTGACAGAGTACTGAACACCGTTGGTCTGACTGTGACTGAACTGTTGCTCAAAAATGATCTCCCGCTGGACAGTTGAAACGTCGTCGCGCGGTGCACTACGTTTCAATCACCACGTCAAGATTTCCCAGTAAACCTTAAATCCATGACTTTTCAATGTATTTTCAAAATGATGATTTGGATGGAAAATCAACATAATATCAATGTCACCTTGCTATATGGGAGCTTAACTTTGTATTTATGGGCAAAAAGAAAACATTTTCAAAAAGCTGACAAGTGAGGGAGGAGTCAGATTTATTACTGTGTTATGATTCGCAGCAAATTTATATTACTGTAGTTTGACCATTTTTTACCATAATTCATAGCGAAACCACAGTAACATACTGTATTCACAAATACAGTATACATTTTTCCCAAAAACAGCAGTGATGCTGTGAAAATCACAGAATCTTGTTACAGTGCACCCCAGACTTCAGTAAGACGTTTCTGCTGCAAACGGATGCTTCAGAGGTAGGCCTTGGGGCAGTCTTGTCCCAACTACGTGATGGTATAGAATACCCCATTACCTTCATCAGTCGTAAACTACTGCCCCATGAAAAGAATTATGCAACCATTGAGAAGGAATGCTTAGCAGTTAAATGGGCAATGGAGAAACTGCGATATTACCTATTTAGTCCATGAGCCACAGGGGGTCGTCACTACCACTTGGGGGGGCAAATTCTCACTATATTTTTCTGAAAGCTACATATCTCTGGAGTATAAAATGGTATGATAGCAAGTTGGATCTTGTAGCTTTGTGGCTGTACAGGCCTTAAAAGTTGACCTCTGATTTGAAAAAAAAGGAAATTCCGCCTATTGGCTTTTTTTGTTAAAACACTCATAAGAGCCCAGAAAATAATCCAAATCTTATTATTACTGATGCATATGTGGTGTTTGATGTTGGCATACATATTTTGACTCATTATGTGATTTTGCTCTTAATTTTGGTTGATAAAATTCAAGATTTATGTGCAAAAAAAAGCTAATTTGAGTTTTCAGAGCAACATGTTATGGCAATACCTGAATCCAGACCTTATTGATCATTACTATTCTACCTTCCTTACTTTCAATTGCGAGTTGAAATTAATGTTAAATGATGACATACATAGGTCTGCAGTACAAATGTTTTTTAAATTGTAGTTGAAACGAGTACTAAGGATCTTTAATCTATTCATTGAATTCATCGTCAGAACAGGAGCACAGAGGATGCCATCTCTACGGCACTTCACTCTGCCCTGTCCCATCTTGACAATAGCAACACCTATGTAAGAATGCTGTTCATTGACTTCAGCTCAGCGTTCAACACCATCATCCCCTCCAAACTGATCACCAAACTCAGTGAACTGGGCATCAATACCTCCCTCTGTAACTGGATTCTGGACTACTTGTATTGCATTCATTGTGTCTACACTTGAGATAAATAAGTTTGTTTTTTCTTTTATCACATACACATATATTGGTAGATGTTTTTTCTTTACCTTGACATGTTTCGACGTATACTTCCATCTTCATCAGAAGGTCACACGGTGGAGTAGCTCCACCGCTCAGCTGATGTTGTTACGGAGGTGTGATCCACCTGTCAGTTTTTTGACAGGTGGACCACACCTCCTGCTGTCAGTCAGCCGCCCCCCAGGATGGCACTCCAGGTATGGGAGAGCATATATGCTCCCTCATCTCTGTTCATCGTCTTTAGGCTCCGCTTTCTTATTTCAATCGCCTCCTTTATCCAGCGGTGGTATCGGTTGTTCTCCTGCTTAATGACTCTGGCATGCAGGAGGTGTGGTTCACCTGTCAAAAAACTGACAGGTGGATCACACCTCCGTAACAACATCAGCTGATAAAAACGTGTCACACTACTCCACCGTGTGACCTTCTGATGAAGATGGAAGTATACGTTGAAACATGTCAAGGTAAAGAAAAAACATCTACCAATATATGTGTATGTGATAAAAGAAAAAACAAACTTATGAATTCTGTACTTCCTAACCAACAGACCTCAGTCTGTTAGGTTAGATAATCGCACCTCCTCAACCATCGAACACCAGTGTACCACAGGGA
Source organism: Alosa pseudoharengus (assembly GCF_046254945.1). NCBI lineage: Eukaryota > Metazoa > Chordata > Actinopteri > Clupeiformes > Clupeidae > Alosa > Alosa pseudoharengus. Next base: position 25,917,661 of record NW_027468663.1, read on the forward strand.
TGTGTGCTGAGCCCTCTCCTCTACTCCCTCTTCACCTACGACTGCACACCTGTACATGGCTCTAGCACCATTGTTAAGTTTGCAGATGACACTACGGTGATTGGGCTCATCAGCAATAACGATGAGACGGCCTACAGGGAGGAGGTCCAGCACCTAACATCGTGGTGCACTGATAACAACCTGGCTCTCAACACCAAGAAGACCAAAGAGCTCATTGTGGACTTCAGGAAGTCTAAAGCTAGCACACACACACCCATTCTCATCAACAGGACTGAGGTGGAGCATGTCACCAGCTTCAAGTTTCTGGGTGTCCACATCTCTGAGGACCTCTCTTGGACCCTCAACACCTCTACCCTGATCAAAAAGGCTCACCAGCGTTCTTTCTGAGGTCCATCTGTCTCCTCAGATCCTGGTGAACGTCTAAACGTCTAAAGTTCTAGCGGTCATTATTTCTTGGGAAAGGACCTCTGAAAACAAGAATGACCGCTGTCAATGGCAACGGAGTTTGCGCTTGGAACTTCATTCAAAAGTGAAAGCAGACGGTTGATCAGCTGTGTTCTAAAGAATGTTTGATTCAAGTTCAGCGTGTGTTGCGAACTATTTGTTTCTCAGCAAAAGCCACGACGAAACGGTAACAAATAAGTGTAAAGAGACATATCATGGAGTTTATTTTTTAGTTTTGGCAAGTAGCCGTATAATAAGTGGGATAATGTATAGAACGCCGGTCATTATGGGAAAATAAGCCCCTTCAGGGCGAAACAAGACCCCTCCGCTGGCGCGTCGGGGTCCGGTTCGCCCTGTCGAGACTTATTTTCTCCATAATGACCGGCGTTCTATACATTATCCCTTACTTAATACACTGCATATATCTATATTGTTCTTACTACTATAATGGTACCGCCACTACATTGCACATACCTGTACATGTTGTTCATACATTGTTCATATTACAGTACATAGCCATATTTATTCTGCTCTTATAAGGTAACTGCTAATACACTGCACATATATATTTTTATTTTATGCTACTCTAAACCACCTTCTGCAAAACAACTGTATACTACTGTCTACACTGCACTATATTTCTTGTCCTGTCTATGCACCACCTGCCTATACTGTGTATATCACATTGCACTTTTCTGCTTTTTTGCACTTCTGGTTAGACGCAAACTGCATTTCGTTGTCTCTGTACTTGTTCTCTGCACAATGACAATAAAGTTAAATCTAATCTAAATTAATCGAAAAAATCAAAAGATCATCCCTAACCTCTTGTGTTGCTTTGCCTGCTGTAGATATGCAAATGAACTCATGTTCCTCTGAAAATGGATTGATCCAATTTCAGTTTCTGTCTCATCAGATCTAACTGTATAGAATTTTTAAAACTGTTGTAAATGTATGTACTTGTAGATCAAGTCTTGGAAAATAGTTATTATTTATTTTCAATGGAAATGATTTTAACATCAGATGAAAGACAATTTTAAGTATAATAATAATAACAATAATAATAATAATAATAATAATTGTACATAATGATAACAATGAGTAAAGTATGAATATTTTCACCAACCAGTTCATCTACATCTCATTCCCACATTCTTACTAGTCAAAAGTACAACTGAAATGTATAATGTAGATCATTTTAGCACCTGTGATGCAATTACCATAATTTCCCAACTATTAGCTGCAGCTTTTACATTGATTTTGCAGAATTTCTTCAGCTATGAGGTTAATACACAGGGGCAGTTAATATGGTATATGGTTTTGTTTCTTTTAACTTGCATAAAACACTGTCCTGTGGCTTATACACAATACAGCTAATACACAGGAAATTACTGTATGTATTTCATGTGCCCTGGACATTATAAAATTATAATATTTATGTTAAGCTGGGTACATGTGGTGATGTGAACAATTTTCATATGGTATTCCTTGAATGTAAAGGTAATATGTGATTGGTAATCATGATGTTTTGAAATCTTGGAATATCTCTTATGGGTAGTTTCAATAAAATACTAATTTACTGAATTTTGGGGTGTTTCCGAATAGTACATTTACAAATAGTAAATAGCATAGCAATGCAGACCTATGTAATCATTTGTATTTCAAGTCTCTGCTGGGAGGTAGGAGGGTATAAATACATTGATTAATGAGGTAGTGGGCATTTCAATTAGTGCTGCAACATTATTACACATAAATCTTGAATTTTATCAACCAAAATGAAGGGCAAAATCACATAATGATTCAAAATATGTATGCCAACATCAAACACCACATATGCATCAGTAATAATGAGGTTTGGATTATTTTCTGGGCTCTTATGAGTGGTTTAACAAAAAAAAGCCAATAGGCGGAATTTCCTTTTTTCAAATCAGAGGTCAACTTTGAAGGCCTGTACAGCCACAAAGCTACAAGATCCAACTTGCTATCATACCATTTTATACTCCAGAGATATGTAGCTTTCAGAAAAATATAGTGAGAATTTGCCCCCCAAGTGGTAGTGACACGCCCCTTTTTGGGCCTGTGGCTCATGGACTAATTGGGTAGAGAGTTCACCTTAGTCACAGACCATGCCCCATTGAAGTGGATGGCCAACGACAAAGACAAAAATGCCTATGGCAAGCGATTTTAACATTTACCCGCTAGACTGGATATGTATTGCAGATATCTCTAATTCAGTTTTGCCTAGTCAAAACGAACATTTTAGATATCCGCAATTGAATTCTTCCTATCCATAATTGTCATTTCAGATATCCACAAAGACATTCTTCCTAGGACAAATGACGCCACATTTGCCATTCATTTCTATGGGGTTTATCATTACGGATATCTACAATTCAGTTGCAGATATCCACTATGTGAATTACGGATATCTGCAATTGAATTGTAGATATCTGTAATTCCAGTTAGAGATATCTACAATTTGATTCTGACTAGTCATAACTCCAGTTGAAGATATCTTTAATTCACTTCAATTCAAGATATCTACATGTTCCTTTTCAGATATCTTGAATTAAGTTTTGACTAGGTGAAATAACATTGTAGATATCTAAATGGAATTTTGACTAGTCAAAATGACGTTGTAGATATCTCAAACTGGAGTTAGGGATAGTCATAATTTGATTGTAGATATCTATTATCAAGTTATAGATATCTTGAATGAGTTTTGATTAGAGATATCTGAAATTAGAGATATCTATAACTGTCATTCTGCCTAGTCAAAATGTAATTATAGATATCTTGAATTAGAGTTTTGACTAGGCGAAATGACGTTAGAGATATCTGTATTGCTATGCAAATTAGGCCCGCATCCCACTTTAGGCGGGAGAAGAGCGTGTTGTTCAAATCATCAAATCACATAGCAACTGTTAACTGTTAACTTTGTAATTAGCACTAATTAGTACCATGTCAGAGCAGCCAGAGGGCGAAGGAGTTTTTAATCGTCTTTTTAATGCTGCAGCCTATGCAAGACAGGAGCTGGCAGCAAGAATTGATGATTCAATGTTGCTTTGATTTTTTCGATTACAGTCAACACCATTATGAATGGAATTTCCAGATGGTGCTGGTGCATTTAGTAGCCTAGGCCTACTAATTTATGTAGGCTACGAAACAGAGATCAAGCCAGTTGATAACGTGAGAGTCTAATAAACCTGCACGGTGTCCCTGAGTTTTAGTTATTTTAGATGTCAACAAGACATTACACCCTGCTTATTCTTCTTCCATTCATAGAAATTAGGAAATAAGCCCACTTTTCCTTCGATTATGTTGTGGAGGGGAAATTAGCTGACAGAGAATGTCTAATAAGTAGATGGGCTCTGCTACGGAACTAAAGAGCAACGTCTTGCACAATAATTTGCACTAGTCATAATGACGTTTGAGATATCTTCACCTTTCATTCTGCCTAGTCAAAACTGAATTAAAGATATCTGCAATTGCCATTTAAGATGTGTGACGAGTTGAATGTTGTTTTCAATGACGTGATAACAGATATCTGTAATTCAGTTTTGCCTAGTCAAAACTAAATTACAGATATCTCTATCTGACGTTTCGACTAGTCACAATTACGTTACATATATCTTGAATGACAATTCCAACTATCCAAAATGTAATTGCGACTAGTCAGAAAGACGTTGTTGATATCTACAATGTTAATTCCAGATAGTCAAACTTAGCGGGTAAATGATAAAATCGCTTGCCATAAAATGCCAGGATAACCAGTTAGTTTCTACACCTGCAGGATTTCAAATTTACAGTGGAACACAGAGTGGGGAAGATGCATGGGAATGCTGATGCCATGTCGAGAAGAGATGAGTGCTTGTGGACTGTCGCTCCCCACAGAGGTTCGGAGCTGAGGGGGAGGGTATGTGAGGGCTCTGTCGGGGATCAGTGCCCCACATGGCCACAGACAGGCCAGCAAAGGCAGATGAGAGGCATAGTATTGGATGGGCGGTACTACCTAAGAGCAGTGTGTTAGGAAACTCCGCCCCCCAGGTGTCTGTGCTTGCCTCTGGCCAGGTGCAGAGGGTTAATCAGGCAAAAGTTAAAAAAACAAAAGTTGTGCGTGCAAGTTGATGATAACGTGTTTACAAACTCTACTTTACATAAAATATTGTAAATAGCCTATTGTCATGCAGTTAATGGGATACTGTGCAGAGTTGGAAAGTTAGGTCAACTTGGAAACTGTTTCTGTTGCCTGATGGTAAGGTACAGCCGTAGCTTACACCTGCAGGAGCGCTTGCTTGGGCGCCTGTGTTGCGCAATGCACTTTGCTCCTCTCATCTATACGACGCAGTTCCCATTTCTCCAAACCATACATAATTACAAGGACAAATATTGCTACACGAGGGAAATCAGTGTGGTGTCCGATGTGAAAAAATAGGTATAAATCTAGCGTACACATTCCCAGAATCACCGATGTGTTGACATAAATTAGGAAATATTAGAGGACTTAATGAGACGTGATGTTGAACTGCATGCCAATGCCATTTAACCCAAATGCCCCAGCAGCAGCACGGGAGAGGAGAGCTTATCTGACACATCTGCATTGTCTATACTCTATAGTGAGGTAGATTACATTGCAAAAATATCCCCATGCATTCATAACCTTGATTCAGTGAGAGTGATCCCAAAACATCGGAAAGTGACATTTCTGTATTACATTTTGTCAAGAGGAAAAATCAATAGCAAACTCTTCCCAACTGACTATAGTGCTGTGAACCGTTCCTGGCTGCGCCTGGCAATTCCGCCATCATAATAGTAATCCGCTATGGAACAAGCGTGCCTGTTGTTAAAGGGAATGTGAGATGACGCTCTGATTGGTTTATTGCACGTTACGCCCAAACCGCACCCATGAGTAATGTAGCTACTACAGACCACCCCATTTTAGATTTGCGTCGGGCGCAACAGTCATGATCCCGCCGGTAAAATAGAAACAGCGTCCAAGATCCGCCCACAAAGCGATTTGCGCAAAGTCAATAGAAAGTGCAAGATAGAGCCTTGCATGTTAAATGCGCTATAAAATAGCGACACCGGTCAGGACTTGGAAGAGAGTTTGTATAACTCGTCTGCTGGCTGACCATAGCATTAGATCGGTATAAATAGCTATATATAACACTTGGGTAAAGTTCAAAAATGTAATGCACTGAAATTCTCATAGACCCCCATTCAAATATTTACGGGTAGTTTCACCTAAAAATGCCCGGATGTGTCAAAAAAATGGAAAGTACCATGTATGGAACCTCGCTTCTCGCATCAGTCAGGAAAAACACTGTTCACCAAGTCACGATGATCAGCTATCCAGCAGCTGTGTGTGATGTTTAGCCTAGGTTGAGTGTAATCTTAATGTCATGTCATTTATGAGAACTAATATTGCCTGGCAATGCTACAATGCGACGGCCATGTCTCCAGGCATTTTGGCGTTAAAGTTAACGTTAGTTTGCTTTGCATGTGAACATGACGTGACTTGCGATGTATGACACGAAGCAGTAGCCTAACATTCCCTTGCACTAAAATTAGTATTACACATAATTTAGATATTAAAATCATATAGCAAATTATAGCCTAATAACATACTACAATTATAGCCTCATGATATATTACAAAAAAAGTTGAGTCCTCGACGAGTCATCGCGAGTGCGAATGCACGAGTCCGAGTCCAAGTTCTAGTCATTCAGTGCTCAAGTCCAAGTCAAGTCACGAGTCTCTAAATTTAGCTAATGACTCTGACTCGAGTTTGAGTCTCGGACTCGAGTACTACAACACTGGAATTAGCTAGTTGTAAGTAGTGCTACAAGAGGAGATATTCTCTGAAGAGCTGGGTCTTCAGGAGTTTTTTGAAGATGGAGAGGGATGTCCCTGCTCTAGTATGAACTGGTAGCGCGTTCTACCAATGAGGAACAACAGATGAAAAAAGTTTGGATTGACCTGAGCGTACCGTTGGCAGAGCTAGACGATGTTTGTCTGAAGAGCGCAACGGTCGGGGGGTAGGTGGGAGCAGTAGGTTTAGCTGGGAGGACCAGCAGTTTGCTTTTTGAGATGTTTAGCTGGAGGTGGTGTGCCTTCATCCATGTAGATATGTCTGAGAGGCAATCCGAGGTCCGTGCCGAGACCAAGGGGTAGTCAGGTGGAAAGAACAGATAAAGCTGTGTGTCATCTGCATAGTAGTGGTATAAGAAGCTGTGCGAATGGATAATCTGTCCCAAAGAAGTGGTGTGGATAGCAAAGAGAAGGGGGCCCAGTACTGAGCCCTCGGGGACCCCTGTGGTCGGATGGTGAGGTGCGGACAGCTGTCCAAGCCATTATACGTTAAACGAGCATCCTGTTAGGTAGCATTCAAACAGATATGGACTGGGTAATATGTTAGGAACAAAAGGATGCCACTTCGTTATTTGGGAATGAAAATGATCAATCCACAGAGGACTGAATTCAAAGACCCCCCCAAAAATCTAAGTGGAAAAAATGACGCGGCAAGCTAGTCCATTTTGCTTGAATTTCAGCGCAGCAACTCATGATGGTACTCAGTAGTTCGTATGGCCCCGACATGCTTGATGGCATCGGGGGAATGCTCCTAATGAAACGGCGGATGGTGTCCTGGGGGATCTGCTCCCAGATGTGGACATGGCCATCACTGAGCTCTTTGACAGTCAGTGGTGCAACCTGGCGGTGTTGGATGGACCAAAATATAATGTTCCAGAGGTGTTCAATCGGATTTAAGTCAGGGGAGTGTGGGGCCCACTGCACCAATACAGGGTCAGACAATGGGTCTGAAGTTTTCATCCTGATGCCTAAGAGCAGTGAGGGTGCAGTTGTCTTGCCCGTAGAGGTCTGTGCGTCCTTCCAAGGATATAACTACCCAGACCATCACTGGTCCACCACCAAACCAGTTATGCTGAATGATGTTACAGGCATCATTACATTCTCCAAGACATCTTTAGACGTCACATGTGCTCAGGGTGAACCTGGTCTCATTTGTGAAAAGCACAGGGCGTCAGTGGCCGATGCCAATTGAGCTGTACGGTGCTGGGCAGTGAACATAGGTCCTTCCAGAGGCCATCGGGCCCTCAGGCCACCTTCATGAAGTCTGACAGTGTGGTCAGAGACATTCACACCAGCGGCCTGGAGAAGGTCATTTTTTAGGGCTCTGGCAGGGCTCCTACTGTTTGTTGTTGCACAAATGAGCAGATACTGGTCCTGCTGCTGGGTGAAGGACCCTCTACCATCCTGCCCAGCTCTCCTAGAGCAACTGTCTCCTGGAATCTCCTACATGCTCTTGAGACTGTGCTGGGAGACACAGCAATCCTTCTGGCATGGAACGTATTGGTGTGCCATTCTGGAGGACTTGGGCTACCTGTGCAATGTTTGTAGGCTCCAGGTACTGGCTTATGCTACCAGTTGTGACACTGACCCTAGCCAATTGTGAAACTAGTGAAAAATCAGTCAAGGAGGATGAAGATGGGAAATGTATCATTTGCCACCATTCCTGTTTTTACAGACCTATCTCCCTTCTTCCTTTCTTGTCAAAGTTTTTGGAGAAAGAGCCTATGCAGACCCTATGCAGTCTGTTTTCAGGAGTCATTCTACTGAAACTGCTTTTCTGTCTGTGACCGAAGCATTGAGAGTAGCTAAGTCCTCATCTAAGTTGCTAAGTCATTAGTATTCATTCTACTAGACTTATCTGCATCCTTCGATACTGTTAACCATGACATTCTCCTTTCTACACTATCTGAACTGGGATGTCTAGGAAAGCCCACCCAAGGACTGGGCGCTGAACACACTAGCAAGTGTCCTAAAAGTGCTGGTTCACTGACTAGCATGAGCCCTAATGTGTCAGGAGGGAGCTAAACTCATAAGGTATTACATATTTAAATTAGCTTCATTGACAGCCATAATCATTTTATGGAATGCAAAATGTTAAACTACAATAAAACAAAATAGACCTTTTCAAACAATCACTTTAAACCTTAAAAGAAACTTTAGCATATGCTAATTGGTCCCACCCACCTCAATTGAATTAGGCTAACAGTAGGATGTGTTGGACTGGGTTATGTACTAATTTATCTAACTATGACTGGGTGTATGTATGCACTAATTTATCTAACTCTAGGATAGAAGACAAAATAGCTAATTTCCCAAAAGGCATATGTTTCTTTAAGAGACTTGACAGAAGCTAGCATCCATGGGTTTTAGCCTCCTTGCTAGCATGCCAGCCTCTAGGGGGCAAATTAGAAGGATTGAGCCCAGGCAAGAAATTTGAAGTCAAGATAGGGGCCACTAGGGGGCGCTATGTGTTGGGGTCCATTGCAATTTTTGATCACTAGGGGTAGTACCATACCTGTACCAAGTTTCGTGCTTTCTGCAAAAACGAAACGATTCAGGTAAAAATCTGGCCTTAGCCGCTGTACTAAAAGCAGCAATGTAATCAAGTGTGTAAGAGCATTCAAAACCAACATTAAATCAACCAACGTAGTACAAATACAAAGAAAATACATCTCAACTTCATCAATTACGGGCACAGCCATCTTTGTTTGTCATCTCGTACAGTTCTCACAGTACAGTGTACTCTCAGGAGCCCCGAGGTGGACAGTTGAAATTACGAGCAGTAGGCTATTATTATTGTCATAAATACACACTAATAAAGTATTTTGATACAAAATACTAAGCCATTTTCTTGAACCCAATAAAATGCAACTTTTAAACGAAATACACATTTTAAATACATGTAGCCTATCAGAAATACTGTCCATCCCTGCGATAGCCTTAGGTTAACTAAACTTTAACTAAAGCTCTGAAGTAGCCTATAGAATATATTTTTCTTTACGCTATAAGATATAGCCTATACATTGGAGTTGAACTTAATTACGGCACAGTAATTAAACACGCTGAATTCATGAGTGCACTTCCAAAACTTTAATAAAGTATCTGTAAGCAATTGTCTTGCCACTGTTCCGTTCCGTTAGCCAGGCTATCAGTGGGGTCTAGGGGTATGGTTTTGGAGGGTCTAAATCCATGGCCTTTCATTCTCTAATCTCTTGGCCAAGGTCACTGTGTGAATGAGTTTTGCTTCAGCCACACAGGGTGAAAATTGATCCACAGCGGAAGCTCTTGGGTTCGGACTGTCCTGTTGTCTGTTTAGGGCTGGCCAGTGCAAAGGATTAGAGAAGTTTTTTTTTTTTTCAAATAGGGGGCCATTTTGTATGACATCATCACACACCATTGTGCTTTGAGAGAAACAAATGAAAATGGTCTGGTGCCTGTGTGATCTCAAAGACTGTGCACACTGGTTGGATAGATTGCCTGCAATTTTCATAAAAAATATTTTGATCTTGTCATTTAAATAAATTAATGGTGCTTTGTTGATCCAGTTAAATCATCATTAAAAAACTAAACATTTGTGCAAACTAAGCTATAGGCCTATGTTGTAGAACTAGACCCGGTTACATCAAGTTTAATCTCTTGTAGCAGCTGGAAAGATAAATTTTTCAGTCATGGTCATTCTGTTTCATTTTCTGATATTCCGTGCTACAATACAACTTTAGAATACTGTCTTGCAAAATTGTAGCCTATTCTTCCTAAATATTTCGATTTAGAGAACCATCGAGCCCCTGCCAATGGGCCCAGTAGTGCAGATATTTTCCATAGTAATCAGTAAACGCCATCAATGAACCTATACTGACAGTGTCTCGATTTCTAGAAACACGCATTGTGTCCTGTGCGCGCATAGGCTATGTCAGAGAGCAACATCACCTTACTTTTGTTAAACCGTGAAACAACTTAGTAAGGGTCAGACTGCTATAGCCTATTTAAACATTTTTAAATTCCCGAATCAGATACTTGGTGCGTTTTACTATAAAAGCACTAGCTCAGCCAGACTTACTTGAACAGATTTCTGATTGAAAAAAAGAAAACACTGGTTGTTCCTGATGTGACCAAAAGATGTCGCTACGGGCTTCATACCGTCATCGCAACATGATGTCAAATGGGAAGAAAGGATGGTACAGGAGGCGAGTGCAAGCGCTCCTACCTCTGCCTCCGAAGCTGCACACCGCAGTCATCCGGTTTCGCTCTTGTCCAGCCGTTTTCTTCGGACCCTGAGCGGATGTTACCTTTTTTTTTCTTTATTCACACATTCTAGCCCAGGTTTATAATCCATCCCAGGTACAAGGAATGATTGTCAGCGTTTGTAGTCTTTGAATATTTGGAAAAGAACGAGCGGGGAGTTGCCACAGCCACGCTACCCCTGGATATTATTCGGTAAGCGCAATGTCATTCCAGTTGCTTTTCCAGCTGTCATACTCCCCACCTACACCGCAATGTTTAGGCTGTTAGATAGGCTGCTATTATTTAACCGTACATTCAAACAAAAGAACAAATGGAGACTCTGGCAAATTTTTTAACCCATTGATTTGTATTTGTAATTTAGTGCTAAGAGAACCACGCGATTTGATCCCTGCAGTTGTTATATGTGGGCTATAGTATACTGGCTTTAGACTGAAAATGGAATCCATTAGAGACTGATTCTCCATCTAAGGCGGATGGGGGGTTGCGTTGGGGAGAAAATGTAGTACTTCCCTATTGACCTAAATTTCAGTGATGTATTTGTAAGATTATACTGGTCGACCACAGACTATTGACCGTACGTCCTTTGTTTAAACATGCAACTATAGCAGGATGTTTGATGAAACATTTGATGAAAAATATCGTTTATTTTGAATATTCCATGATCGACGATTATACCTGACTTATTGCTCCCTATACATGCACGATGGATGTTTTTATCTCTGGATTATGATTGCATCGAACAATAAAGATGTAACTCATGGATTAAGCTACTTGTCGATCTTCTGAATAAATAGTATTTTAATGGAGACAATTATTCAGACTACAGCCTGCTGATGTTGTGGAGTAAACGTTGTACTTGCTACAGTATAGTTGATATAGTTGGTTGTAATATTGCTTTAAATGAAAAATGTGCAGCCCCAATATATCCCAAAAAGTAGACTTTGACATTTTCCCTTGATTATGTAGCCTACTCGCATCAGCTCAGCTCATAATGCAGAAGGCCTTGCTACTTTTAGCAGTGTACCTCGGGCTAGATGCAGGTTGATTTTTCTACAGTTAAGCCTACACTCTGGAACTATCAGCTAACCTAAAACAATCCATGATAAATAGTTAAGAATAGGCCTGCCGTTTTAAGAGCAGAACACCAAGGCAATACTGTATATCAACACAATTATGTCAATAAATCCTGAATAGTAAGGAAAATACAACTAACATTTAAGACCAAGACAGATTCTGAAGATAGGCTACTGTACCATATTTTAGTGTAGATTTTGTTCTCATTTTAGGTTTGGATGATTCAGTGTCAGTATTGGACTTATAGCTAAGAAATGCAATGAATTAAACCATAAAACATAATGCATGCTGTCCGATTTACATTTACAGTTGGACCTTGTTCTGCAAGGAAATAGTCTAGTTGAGAAAAAAAACTATTTTAGTCTACTGTATGCATTAGGGAAGCTACTCTGAGCATTTCTGTATGCATAATGTATGTGATCATGTTTTTGTTTGATTTTATGGACACTGGACAGCCCATATATTGTTTTGATAATAATTTTGTATTTTGGCTGAGGGATTCTGAATTCAAATACTGATAGGGTTAGTAGTAGTAGTAGTGGTGGTGGTGGTGGTAGGAGGGCTCGTAGTAGTAGTTCCTCATATAAACAGATGACACACATATATATGTACACTTGCACCCTTACACCAAAATTCTGATCTTTTCATTGGGAGAGATACAGTATATATATCATATTGTGATGCTGATGTGAATGAATTGTGAAATGGAGTGAATTTCTACATTTTCTTGTATGGAAAAGTCTATGAATACCTATATCTTGTGATAGGTCACTCATTCCCTGTTTGATTGTCCTCTTCATTGGCCCTACTTGCTCTTGCATCATTCAAACTGGAATCTCGGAGTTATTTTATTGTACCAGTGTTTTTATGTGAAAGCCTTTAATTGCATCTGAAGCATTTTGAATACTGCTAGTGACTGTTGCCTAAACAGCAGATCATAGCAGAAGACATTATTGGGTCCTGACAGGTTGAAACAGGCCGGAAGGTAGTGGACACACACCAACAGCATACAGATCATGGAGGGAAATCAGAAGGTTTTATATTAGAGTGTGTGCATTTTATTTAATCATTTAGAATTTGCATTTGCAACCAATGGACTGCATCACTCCGAACCATGAAGCTATTCTGCTTGTGTATCACTGCTGTAATGTTGCTGGTGTGGCGTTCCCATGAGTTTCACTATGCTAATTGTTGTTGGGAGTCTCTGCGTTGGATTTCCTTTGGCTTAATGGCGTTGGAAATGGGCCTAGTCTTAAACTGAACTGATCAGATCAGATCAGCCTGTAACCAAATGGCATTGACAACACTCTCTTTCAGAGCAACATTGTTTGATGTTATCACATGACAACAACTCTGTTGTCAAACACATGCTTTAACATTTCTTACCTCAGCTCTCTGTCGATAACTTACTCTTACTTACTTACTGTTCTTGCTTAGCCTGACGAGCCAGACCCACATTAAAATGTAGGGTCTGGGCACTCACCATTCGCAGTGCTGTTGCAACTCTGCCATCAATCATTATGTTAAGCCAGCCTAACGACTCTATACACAATTTGATTGGCCTGATAGAAGTTTAATTTTTCGAGCTCACAAGCCAACGGAGAGTTGCTAGACTAGCCCTGGAAGCAAATGAAATTTGCTGCCGCTAGGGTGCGTCTAGATTTCTAGGCTAGTTCTTGCTGACAATCAGATAAATTTGGTGGGCAGTTCCAGCGTTATGGATGTGACAATTGGACTCATATTGGTAAACAAAATGCCTTAGAGTAGGGGCAAAATTAGTATCAGTGAATTAATTTGCATAACTTTTAATGAAACCTCTGTCCTCTGAATACTGAGAAATCCTCAAATTTCATATAATAATTTTCATCCTAAGAATACAAGGCATTTTATCAGCGTTATGGATGTGACATGAAATAGACACACTTTTGTGAGAGATTACAGGTTTTCTATAAACTCTGTGAATTTTGAAGGAAACTGCCGAAACTATGATATATGTAGCATAAAGGAGACTTGAATGAACACAAAAAGTGTGTTTTTGAAACTATGCGTCATTTTCGTAATGCATTATGTAGGAAAAACTGCCGTTATGGATGTGACGGTTTCACGTTTCACGCTACATAAAACACATAATTAAGTAGTGCATTTTGATATGAAACAATTGAAATAGTAATCATGAAAAACTAGTGATGAAATGATTGCTTCCTCAGTGCCCACTAAGATCCACAGGAAGAATCAGGACAAGTCATTTAAAATATAAAAAAAAAAAAAAAAAAAATTCTTTTACCATCATCAATTTTGTGACAATTTTGTCAGTGATTCCCGGGTTACTGAAACACCAGGGAACATGAAACTAGGTTAAATGACTAGCCCTACCTGAACCGTTGCACATGTCACAAGGTCGGTTCGTTGGCCACTCACGGGCCTCGAACCCGCCATCTTGACACACACACCGGCATGGGAGACGAACGCTCTAACCACTGAGCTAAAAGCCCAGGCTTCCAACTCAGCGGTTAGAAGCGTTCTTAAGGTTAGGGCTGTGAGGATTTACACGGGCAACTAGCACGCTAGCTCAGTCTGCCAATATTTATGGTATGTTAGTCTCAAGAGCCCGCATCAACCTAGCCCATACCCACTCATTTGTGATTTGCACACATAAAGTACATGCGCGCGCGCGCACACACACACACACACACACACACACACACAGTCGCACACATACAGACAGGCAAGCACACACACACATAAACACATAAAGACAGGCAACCACACACACACACACATGCACAAACACCCACCCACACGAATGCACACACATAAACACACACACACAGGCACGCATACGCATGTGCGCATGCAAACACACACACACACACACAGGCACGCATATGCACATGCACACACACACACACACACACACACACACACACACACACACACACACACACACACTCTTATAAACAAAAGCAAACTCACATATGCACACACTCATTTACATGCACATGAGTTGCAGGAGTAGAAGATGGAGACAAATTGACAAGCATGATTTATTTCTGCGAAGAGAATATGCAGGACTGAGAGGCGGTCATATTTTGTACCGCTATGCGGTACATCTAGTTTATTGCTGCCGTTACTCTTTGGGTATTAGCTACAGAGGACCTGACACTTCAAATGCTGGCATATTGCGTCACATTTCAAATTAAACTGTGTTAAGCAGACGTGAGCGGCAGGCTGAACAGATCTGCAACAGAAGGAGGTTGCTATGTTAACTCAAGCTGCAAAGTCAGCCATCTTCACCAGCTAACACGATAATGGGAAGATAATCGCTCAGATTTTCGTTATTAGGCCACTTGAAAATAGGCTATGGCTAGGCTAATCACTGGAGGTATTTTAATATTATGTTTGTTTTGCTAATGCTTAGGCGAGGCCTCCCTGTGGTTTTGATCAACCTAATAATCTTTGAAATGTCAATTGTAAACACTAAGGTGAAATGCGTTGAAACTGACATGCCACCAGAACAGACGTTTATCGGCTTTGAGGTAAAATAAAGTCTCCAGTCTTGTAAAGTCACATTATGTAACATCCATAACGTCACATCCATAACGCACCATTAAAGGTTTTAAAAGTAAGAAAGGGGCACAATTTGTTCATCACACTTTACATTGATATAAATCAGCTTTGCACAGACACTATGGACATTGTCGCATCAACACTGTATGTGTAGCATAAACTTTTCCTATAAAACGTTATGGATGTGATATGGCCATGGAACTTGCTGACTTAAAAACAAAAGCCTTACAAATGTAAGGAGTCATGCTCTTAAAGGCAAGCTGAGCATACACATTGCTCTACCATTCCCTTGTCAATCTGGAATTTGTCAAAGGATACAATTTGTTTGAACCTTGAGTCCATTTATCCACTTTTTAAATATGTATAATATTACCATGTGAAAAATGTTGTTTCTGTATGGTTGCACACCATATTTATGATGTAAAATTCTCCATCAAATTCAATCAGATCAGTTACAAACAATAAAATATAGACCTAAATGAAGATTTTAACAACAGTTCTATTTGCGTATGCACAAGGATGACCTTTGCATGGAATTGCCCCGGTGTAACCTGTCCTAAGCGGTAGGCTACCGACTGAAAACACTCATAAAACACAATCCCAAATGAATAAGAAGACCAGAATGACACAATATTAGGCCATTCTACAGACTAATGAAACTAAACTCAATCAGTCCACAGGGCAGGCTAGTGTAAATGTCTGTGGAGTGTGGCAACATGCATGTAAATAACTCGCCCAACAGCAGCAGGGACGTTGCCAGATAATCATGGTTAGTTCGCTTACATCAGGTTTTTTATGAAATAGATGTTAATTTAGGCTATCATCTGGATAATTAGAAACAACTGTTTAATTGTATTATTTGGATAGGCTTTGTCCCCTCCAATGGGGTACATTTGTATCCAATTGACTCTGGTGCATGTGCATTTGAAACACAGACAGAGTCGGAGAGGGAGAGAGGAACAGAAGGGGGAAATCTGACTTTACCCTACCGCACACACACACATACTGTATGTTAACACAGAACGTCTAATTTGACCCGACCCACCCGCAACCCGCGATTTTACCTGGAAGTCTCACCCGTGGCCTCCCGACCCGCGGGTTATAATCCGGCCTGCGCAACACTAGGGAGAATGGGGCAAGACGAGCCATTTTTTACATTCTTCATTATTCTAATGCCAAAGAGGTTTTGTTTTGTAACCTTCACACCAAACCTCTGTGACCAACAACCCTTTGATAACTTATAAGGGTAAAGAGATATGCTCTCTGCAAAAAAGTTGGTCTCGTAGCACTTAGGCTAACCATGGTTGGGTCAGATTACTTTGAAATGTAATCCATTACTGACTACAGATTACATGGCAATTTTTGTAATCAGTAACGTAATCCCAAAACATGTAACGTAATCTGATTAATTTAGGGCTACTTTTTTCACAACTTGCAGACGATGTAGGCTACATTCTTATACCACTGCTTGATTGAATTTCCCATTGTCTTGCGTTCTTTAGAAGTTTAAATGAACTGTCACATTGCATCAGAGCTGTAAAATAGAGACGTTCAGAACATATCAACATTAATAGCATATGACGGAGGTGGCTTTTAGCTAGTTAGTTGCATGGCAGTAGACTACAGTAAGTAAAATAGTGATGTTTCAAAGTTAAGGTTCAGCAGAATCCTGGGACATGCTGGGAGAAATGGAACTAATGATGGCCTTTGGCCATAGGCTAGCAACCATCCATTTAGAACTACTTGCGTAACTTCCGGTTTTCGGGCAACTTACCACTCAAAAGACGAGTAGCCTAGCCTACGATGGATAAGTGATGGAATCACAGGATAGCAACGGCAGTTTGGCCTGCAAGTTGAGAAATGAGCTGATTCTTTCACACAAACATACAGGCATTTGTGGGCACTTGAGGGTACTTGAGGGCGTTTTTGGGCGGTAACCAGGCACGCCATGCTGTTGGAGGTGCAAACAAACGTAGCAACACCATTGAGATCACATAGTAAGGAGCTGGCTCAAGGGTTATAAAAGTAGGCTATTTTGTCCCGTTTAGTTGTATAATGAAAACACAGCTTTTATAGCTATCCGTGTGTGTTCACTTCTGGCTCCTTAGCTATCATTTTGGTAACTATAACAAGCTATTTGAAGTCTTTAGAACACTAAACATATCAGAGGTGCCAAATGTTGAGTTACTCCAGTCTAGATTTTTTGACGTTAATCTCTCTTATGATATATTGCTACTAGGCGTGTTCGACTTGAGGCAGATCTGACTTGGTTTGGCTTTCTGCGTAAACGTGATCTTCAGAGGCTAGCCGGGAGGAGCTACAACAGGGGGCAGCTCATCCCAGACAGACAGGCTACAGTGATCGAGGGAGACATTGCGGGAGATATCGCGGAATTTTGTTTGCAATAAATACAGCAGAACTTTCATTCTTACTCATTAAAATGAGCATGATAACTGACGAAATAAATTCTTATGATGTAGTTTAAATAAACCACTGTTGTCATACAGTTAACAGGCCTGCTTTGTAGCACATAAATTCAATATCAAGTGTTTTCCCTATATGTGTGTCTATTTAACCAACAGCAGAAAATAACAGAATATCCAAACATTTTCAGTAGGCTAGCCTACCATTGTTGCAGAAATCACGTATAAGAAGGTATCCCTTTCGATTTCTGTTTATTTTCGCATATTCCAACATAAGGAAGCAGCATGAGACTCCTGTCAAAATCGTCATGAGGACATTCCTCCCAAATGGCCCTATCACGTCTTTGAACTGACGTCATGAGGGCGTGTTTCAGCTTGTGCAGCTTGTGGAAGGCAACTGCAAGATCTGTCTGCAGGCTAAGACTCCCGCAATATTTTAAGGTCATGTGACATGGTGTCACGGTGGTAAGTCCCTCCCCGGCTGACAGAAGTCGGACAAAATTTCTAACCAGTAATTTCTAAACATTTCTAACCAGCATTGCGTCCATCCCAGTATGCATTGTGTTCAACCCAGCATGCATCACATCAAGTCAGATCTGCACAGATCTGCCTCAAGTCTAACACGCCTATCTGATAGGCCTGTTTGCACCTCGAAGTGTACTGTGACGTAAGCTTGTGTGAAATAGACCTCTGAAGTTCGCCTACAAAAAAGCAGCCATCTTTGACATCCGGTATCTGGTGATTTTTTCCTATGGGAAAATAACATGGGGATTTTGAATTATCGCACCTGTTAAACTCTCGCGGGGATGAAAAAGTCTGAAAAGCAGACGTTTTCCTGAACACACTTTTGTCCTCTGCCTTCGTGATCTCCAGTAGTACCCAGGGGGCAAAGGGGGTTTAGCAGACATGGGCTGCTGTAAAAGGTTGTCATATAAAAATGAAATCTATGATGTCTGAGGATCACAACCTGGGTGGACAACCCGGTCAACAAGCTGCTGGAAACTTGCAATTAGGGTCAAACCAAACCTCAAATTCTGCTTTAACTCGCCGGAATCACCCAATAATGCTAAAAAGGTTTAATTATATCCATGAATCCTGGGCCATATCTCCCTGATACTTAATGCTAGAAACAAACTGAGCACACCTTTCAAAAGAGTGGAAGATAGGCTTTTATCTGATGCCTTGATTGTACATGTAATTAGAATGTAAGAGTTAACAATGCCTCTTAATTCATAGGTATGCGAATATAAATATTTAAAGAACATTCCATTGTATTCGGTAGCATTCTTTTCCCTTTGTTGTTGTTAAAATAAATAAAATACCATGTGTCACTATTTTGATCATTTCACTAATCAGACTTCAGACCCATTAACACATTTAGAGGGAATTCAATTTCAAGCCTATAATTGCCTATCAAGTCAAACAAGATCCAACAAAGGTTTACTGTTAATCTGTTAACTGATTGTAGTACAGCTCTGTTTCTATATATGTACAGTAGGCCTACATAGTTTGCATATTTATGCAAGATCTGTTATTTGTATTGTAATGTCTAGTATTTCTAATATTCTTTCACAAGTGGGATAGCTTTATTTATTCTATCGAAATTAAATAAAAGGATTTCAGGATTTGGGGTTAGGCGTGTTATTCTGGAGTTCAATCCAGGTGTTTGGATTGTAACATAGACAACTAAATGTTGAAAGACTAAAACACACAGGAGTCATATGTGGAGTAGTTTAAAAAAAACTGATTAAAACGGTTACATTAAGCAGCAATTTCTAAAACAAACAAAAAAAACAAACAATTAATGAAACAGGCAAACAGGTTACAATTCAGGGTGATAACTAATTTCTGTGATAATGTTTATACAATTTGTTTAGCTGTTTTCAGAGTCACTGCTGCTGTCGCTGCTCTCTAGTGTTTCAGCAGATAAATAGATAGATAGATAGATAGATAGATACTTTATTGATCCCCAGGGGAAATTCAAGGTCTCAGTAGCATACAGACATCACACACACATTCACTAACAGCAGAAGAAAGTAATTAATGGTATATAATATTAAAAAAAGCAACTAAGCAATAAGGACAGTAGAAGATAAAGAATAAATATACTAAAATACAAATTATACTAAATAACACTTAATCTAAATCAATTCTAAAAACAGTATCCACATAGTGGATGATTAATCAAGAGGCCCTTGCATTGACTGAGGCAGGGACTGAGTATGATTCTCTGTGCATAAGGTAAGGTAAGGTGCTCTGTGTGAGTGAGTGTCATGGTGATGGTGCAAATGAGTAAGTCCAACAGTGCAACAGTGCAAGAATAAAGTCTAGAGACCAGCATAAAATAAGTATGGACATATCAGCGAGTAGGCAAGGTAATATAAGAAAACTATAGAAAAAACGATCTATCTATATATATATATATATATATATATATATATATATATAACTATATTAAGAAAAGGTATAAGTGTGGCCACAATTTGGCTGTGGCATGGAGGGAGGGGTTATGCATATGTGCTAATATAGCACGCAAACAGTGAGGCAGTAAGACAGTGGTAAAAAGTGGCTAGTGGACAGAAAGTATCCAAACATGGAGGGGGTGGAGAGGCAGACAGACTATGCGGAGAAGTCTCTCCTCTTCCAGGTGAAGCATTGAACAGTTCAATGGCCCTGGGGACAAATGACTTCCTTGTCTGTCTGTTGTGCAAGGCAGTGAGCAAAGTCTCCAAATGATCAGGCTCTTCTGCTTTATAATAGTGCTGTGGAGTGGATGACACTCATTGTCCAAGATGTTGATCAGTTTGTTCAGGGTCCTTTTGTCAGATATTGAAGTGATGCACTCCAGTTTAGCTCCTACTACAGAGCCAGCTTTACCAGCCTGTCAAGTCGCCCCGCATCCTTCTTCTTTGTGCTTCCTCCCCAGCATACCACTGCATAGAAGAGGACGCTGGCAACAACAGACTGGTAGAACATCCTGAGGAGCTTGCTGCACACATTGAAGGACCGCAGCCTCCTCAGGAGGTACAGCCTGCTCTGCCCTTTCTTGTAGAGTGTGTTCGTGTTGGCTGACCAGTCCACTTTATTGTCCAGGTGGGGACCCACATGCTTGTAGGTGCTTACCACCTCCACATTGATCCCATTAATGGAGACTGGTAGCAGAGTGGGCTTAGACCTGCGGCAATCCACCACCATCTCCTTGGTCTTTGAAGTGTTGAGTTGGAGATGATTTGGTTTGCACCATTGCACAAAGTCCTCCACCAGGCTCCTGTACTCCTTCTCCTACTCGTTCCTGATACACCCCACAATTGTAGTATCGTCAGAAAACTTCTGTATGTGCCATGACTCTGTGTTGTAGCAGAAGTCAGATGTGTACAGGGTGAACATGACTGGTCAGGTAATCTGTAATCCAGGTTACCAGGTGAGCATCCACACCCATCTGCAAGAGCTTGCCTCCTAGTCTGAGGGGTTGGATGGTGTTAAAAGCACTTGAGGAATCAAGTGATGTCGATGTCTTTCACAGTGTTGGAACTTGTCCGAGGCGTAGACTCCAAGTTAAAGATGTGCTTCAGTGGTTTCCCCAGTTCAGCAGCACAGGCCTTGAGTAGCCTTGGACACAGTCTGTCAGGCTCCGCTGCCTTCTTGGGGCGAAGTTTCTTTAGTTGAACTCTTACTTGATCTGCTGTGATGATGGGGGATGTGGGGAGGGGGAGGGGTGCATCTGGGATTTGTGTGTCTGATTGCTGTTGACTGAAGTCGTTGTCACCTCATTGTTCGTGATCGCCATTTGGGGGAGGGGTGCAATATCCAGTGATGGTGGGGGTACGATAGCCTGTGATGGTGGAGGTGAGTGTTGCACTGGTATTGAGGGGGTGTGGGGGTGGGGGCTGGGGGATGACCACCTCCATGATGTCCCTGTCAAGGCTGCCATGGTCGTGGACACCTCAACAGGCACAGGCAAGGAGGCGTCAGGTGGGGGCAGGGCATGAGGTGATGGTGGCTTAGGTCGTTGGGTGTCACCGGGATACAGAGCTGGAGAGACTGGGAGGTGGGGGGTAGGGCAGGCACGCAAACAAGAGCAGTGTCTGAGTCAGCAGGGGGTGGTGGACAGACCACTGCCATTGGAGCTGGAGCAAGGCAGTCAAACCTGTTGTAGAAGTGGTTCAGCTGGTTCGCCCTGTCCAGGTCCCCCTCCACAGAGCTGCTGCTCTTCTTCAGGCCAGTGATAGTCTTCATACTGTCCCATACCTCCTTCATGTTGTTTTCCTGCAACTTCTGTTCCACCTTCCTTCAGTATCCTACACTATTTGCTTGGCAACCCCTGGCAACGGCATTCTATGTAGCATGGAATTGCCCTCTTTGCACAGGAGCAGTTCTTCTGACAACCCTTAACACAACCACATGATATTGCCATGGCCATTGACACAGGCCAGGCAGGCTGTGTAGATGGAATTGGAACTGCAACTGCTTGGCCCTCATCCAGAGACCATCCAAAATATCTGATTTTTTACTGCCCAAGCGATTCATCATTATTATAGTGTTCATATTAATAGCGACTTGAAAAACAACCCCAAAAAAGAAAAAGTTGGGACGTTGTGCAAAATGCAAATAAAAACTAAATGTGATAATATACAAGTCTCGTAAGACCCATATTTAGCAGCAAAAAGGAACTCTTTGCCCCAGGCACCTGTCTTGGGTCATATGTTGTTCAGCCGTGGCTGTCTTGTGTTAGATAATAGGATGTCCAAAGGAGTTGCTGTCTTGTGTTAGATAATAGGATGGAGTTGTATGTGTTTCCTTTCACTTTGAAATATGTAGGCCTTTGTGATTCCATGTGGCATAGGACGTGATCTACATACATACGTATTAAATGGACTCAAAGCTCTAGAATCCCTTACCCTGGCAAAATTACAGACACAAAAGATTGGAGGCAGAGGTATTTTTTCTGTCTTCTGTGTACCTAAATTTCCTTTCATTATCAATTTATTTATTTCACTATTTTCCTGGATCTGGTCAGGATGTTGGTAAAGTTGATAATGCCTATTATGCAACCTAAAGAGCATCTACTATATTGTCGTTGGAACCCAAGAACAAGATTAAGTTTAAATTGACCATATCCCACAAACATGTTTTAACAATTTGCCTGTTTAACTGAGAAGTGTGCATTTTTGATGTATGCAGAATACAGTGTCAGAGTGTCATCTTTGAAAATCAGAACATACTTCAAACTAATAACCAGGATGCACAAGAGCACTATTCCTCTAGAATTACATCATTTAGGAACTTTTATATCATGATGACAAGAACTGTGACTGCTCAGTAATAAATATAGCTCTTAATCTCTCTTGTCAGACTATCTGTGCGTTTAGTTCCCAGAAGCTGTTATAGTATCTGACCACACAGTATCAGACTCAAAAATAGGACTTCATGCATTTCAGCAAGCTCATCATCTGCCCTTGCCATTTGAATTTGCCACTATGGGTGCACATCACCCAGACTTGGTTGTGTTCACATCACCCAGACTGTGGGCCTGAAAGCTGGGCTTGTTTGTGTTCACATCTGTGGGCCTGAAAGCTGGGATTGGTTGTGTTCACAAGTGCGGATAGACGGACCAAAGTGGCAAGGCCTGTTCCTACCTGAGTGCCTCAGTCTGAGAGAGCTCCAGTGAAGAAGACGTGCGAAGCTGTGCTCAGCGAGCATCTGCACTTGGGCTTGTGAAATCCACTGACACATGAAACGGGAAGTGTAGGGGACAGGCAGCAGGCCTCTTGCCATATATTTATAGATTTATGGAGCAGTCCCAGCGCACTGTGTGTCATTTGTATTGACTGTCGTGCTGTTTATGTGCCACGTGGCTACATTCCACACACCTCTGGGGATGTAGGCTATTCTGCATATATGAGCTCATCACCGGTTTGATTGAGAGATGTTAAGAGATACTCTGAAAGACTATATAATGAGGAGGAAACTGTAAGGGCATTTCCCACATCATGTTTGCAGACATTTTGTGTGAACAAGCATACTCTGTGAATCCCTGGTGAACGGAAATCACTAGTGAGTGGGTGACAGGTCAGAGAGGAGAGGGAAGAGAGAGGCAGATGTAGATGAGAGATCTTAACCAGACCATTTCAATATTGAAATCAGAATGCACTGTGGGCTACTCTGTAGCTGGCCATGTCACAGTTTGGGTATGTCAGTGGTGGTGACCGGCCAGAAGAGACATGACAGGACTGGATCTAGAGTTCATGCCCATTCAACTTCCCTCATGTAGACCTTTAGTGAATGATTGATGGTTTCGCCTGGTTTCGCCAGACTGAGAGTCTGGGTACTCCCCATTGGGAAATGTTTCCAACCCTAGCATCTTAATGGACGTAGACTTTGTGTTCATTTTGAACTCATTGGTCCATCCTAACAATCACATTGATCAGGGATTCCTAACATTAGTTCACCTAACCTTTACAAACTGATAATAACAGCATCAGCAGTCAGGAAACAATTTATCTACCTTTGCTGCATTAATTTACACATTCTTACGACTGCAGTGTTTGCGGGCGTCACTACTACTGTACCACTGCCATTTTGAAACTAACATCCAGGCTAGGCTACATGCTTGAGCCCATCGCTTAAAAAAGCACATCAGCTGCCATTAGCGGTCTGTGTGCCTGTCCTGAGCCATGCTGAAAATGGGGCTTCCTCTACTCTATGTCATGGCAATAGGCAGAGGTGGTCTCCATTTATTTTACAAATATGCCACAGGAACAGGGGAGACCTCTGTGTTGGAAAGAAACTGTAATTTTAGAGTTGTCACAAAAGGGAATAGCTGTATTTGCACTCCTACACAGTCTATGTGGGTACAGTGGATGACACTGTCTGCAAACAGTGTAAGCACTGCTTTGGAAACATATGATTACACCGTAAAAAAGGAAATTGGGAACAGCACAACTTTTTACAATCAAACGTTTTTTTTCCCCTTTTTGCCTTCTGTTATCCAGCCTGTATTTGGCAAGTGGCCGCTGTTAAGGTGTTCCACTGGCGCCTCGTCAGAGTGGCCCGGATAGATATTGATCCCTGGCTCGGCTCTGACTGGGCTGCAGAGCAGGGTGTGTGCCGTAGTGACTGTGAATGAGATGAGATCTTCAAAGGCCCTGCCCTCTGGAGGCTTGTGTCGTCCCCCTGTGGAGGTGGGGGTCTCCTGCTGCCCTGCTATTAACTGACCAGCAGGGGTCCTCCCGGCTGCCGCACCGCAAGCCAATTACCCGCAGGCGAGGCGTGTCGGCGAACTCATTTCCTCGTCCACAAACACATCCCATTCCGACTTCCTGAAATAGTCTGGAATGATGTGTGTGTGTGTGTGTGTGTGTGTGTGTGTGTGTGTGTGTGTGTGTGTGCCAGTGAGGTCCTGCAAACATCTCTGTCGCTGGTAAACAACATGGATTCCTTGCATTCATCACTGCGCCTCCCGCGTGTGCTTATGGCCGCGTAATGGGTTTGTGGATATCCTGCGAGTGCATGCGTCATTACTCAGCGTTGGCCAGCGGATTCGCGCACTGTCACATGTACGCGGTCACGATCTGATGCCAGGTCTCAGGGCGGTCGCGCCGCGGTGGGTGCACGCGTGCTGGTCGGGACACTTGTGCCATGGTCCTCTGAGCAGCATGTTAGTGTGCTTTAATGAGTCCCACCCCTCTGGACGCTGGTCCATTCATCTGCTCCCAGGTCAGTAGTTATGCAGTGCGGAGGGAAGGGCTGACCCCTCAACTGTTCTGTCTGTGGGAATGAAGGCCCTAGCTGGACATGCATACAGGTGTCCTGCTCATGCCATGCCTCCTCCCTTAGCTCTGTAGATTAACACAACCACATGTCCAACTACTACACACACTCTTTCTCCCTCCCATTTTTCCGGTGATTAGGTGACTGGTATCGTTGTGATGTCTTGGCCTCCTACAATAGATTGGAATATTGTGCCTGTGGTCACACATGGTGTGTGTGTGTGTGTGTTTGCATGAGTATTTTTTATTTTTTTGCATTCGCATGAATTTTACACAGGCAGTGGGCCTTCAAAGGATGTCCTGGTATCCACCAGAAAGGCCTTATTCCCTCACACAGAGTCGCTGGAGAGTGGGTAAGAGAGAGGCCTCATAGGCAGCCGGCCCGTGTGATCGCAGCAAGCCTCTGATAATGACTCTTTATCATCCGTGTCATGCTCCGCTCTCCCTCCAGCGCGTTATTCCTGCAGCTCTTTAATTGCGTTCGGCTCAGACCGCTATCTCTGAGCCCCTGACATTTGGGTTGCATGGCACAACTTTATCAACTTTCTACAGCATGACTTTGGCCTTGGCCAAGATGCTGTGGCCCCTCCTGTCCTTTTTATATAGAAAGGTGAGTGAGTAGAGATCCTGATTTTCTTACATTAATTGACAGTCACTCACAAATAATAATAATTCAAAATAATTAATGTATGCAAAGCAGAAGACTATGCTTAGTTGACTCCCATGTCTGTGTGTTCTCAGTAGTGTTGGACTAGGATACTCTACAGTATAGTTGTAGACCTATTGGTCATGGAATGTATGTATAGAGTTTATTCAGTATATAAGTATATATACTCTTTTGATCCCGTGAGGGAAATTTGGTCTGCATTTGCATTTATCCCAATCCGTGAATTAGTGAAACACATGCACACAGCACACAGTGTACACACAGTGAGGTGAAGCACACACTAATCCCGGCGCAGTGAGCTGCCTGCATCAACAGCGGCGCTCGGGGAGCAGTGAGGGGTTAGGTGCCTTGCTCAAGGGCACTTCAGCCGTGCCTACTGGTCGGGGTTTGAACCGGCAACCCTCCGGTTACAGGTCTGAAGTGCTAACCAGTAGGCCACGGCTGCCCAACAAAGGAAGATAACAAGTGTAAAGTGTAATTTGGGACCAAAACAACGTCAATAGGTGGCATTTGAAGAGTGGAATATGCATTTATAACTGAATAGCCCGGAGAATAGCTTCAGAGAAATTTCACTAATTTTTGATGTGCCGTTTTAGTTTACAGCGCAGGTGTAGTACACTTTGTGAGAGCCACACTGGTTGAATTATTTTCTGAGTAACATCATGGTGAAACTTTCTTATCTGGGTCTTATCGGGGGAAATGATATGACATTTCCTTAAGACTTCATTAAGCATCTTATTCTTGTAGTCTGCACACATTTATGTTGCCATTTTGTGTCAGTTTAGCTGTTGGTTGATTGAAACACACAGACAAGACTCTCCAGCACATGAATGAATAATATTGCATTTCTAGAGATCTACAGTGGTTGCTGTGTGAAAATGGTTCAACTGAAAATGACAGGGATTTATGTAATTTTAACTGACAATTAATTACACACTGTACTCCATTTAACAAGAAACCTATGAACTGACTCTGCCTTAAACAACATAAAGAACAGAACAGCTGTGGTAGTTCACTGTGTGTTGAGGTGCATCCTTGATTTGCAGAGCAAACATGCTGTGGTTGTCTCAAGGGGGTGCAGTCTATGAAAGGCATATGGCTTGAGTCTTTATAGGATGTAATTGGGATGGAAATGCAAGCTAAGGACAGATGTCCCAATTGTGTTATAGAGCTGGCAGGCACAGAGGACTAACAGGTTGTTATGGAGCACAAAAATAAGACAAAATGGTCACAATGTGGACCATGTGATTGACCCACTCCAGAAGCAAATTGCATGTGTAATGTAATTAGAGGAATTAGGCAAACTCACATTTAACAACATGGATCACAGCTACTGGCATAATTTATCAGCCTATAACACTCTGTGTGAAAGTCATATGCCAGTCCTATTCAAAAGCCTGACCTGTTGCTATCTATCTAGCACAGGAGATTGCACGTATCCTACACAACAAAGGAAGAGTTCAGATGCAAAACCCTCTGTCTGACCACTTTTTTTAATGAGCATTTTTTATCAGACTCCTATAGGCTTTTGCCTACAAATCGATATTTCAGACCAGGAAGAGAGTGGTATTTAGCAAGATTTGAAGAGAGTGGTATTTAGTGGGTTTTGAAGCTAAATGATTTGATTGACATATACTGTGTGTGGAGAGCATTCACTCACCATCGTTATCTCATGTATCACAGGCTTTTGCATCTGAACTCTTCAGATATTGTTGGGCATGGACCTGATGGACCACATATACCTGATTTCACCTTTAAATGTGCAGATGTGCAGTAGGTCTATATATACAGTATGTATATGTGCAGTAGGTCTATGTGGGTAGGTCTATGTAAATACATGCAAAATGTGACTGATGCCACTTCCAGGTGTGTTTTTCGTGTATTACCAACCAAGAACAAAAAGAGAAAAGCCTAGCCTGACAATTCAGTATTCTCTTTTGGTCTTACTGGTGGATTAATGGAGAAACCAGAAACAGTATGTCAAATTGAGGTGTGTTGCAGTTGGAAAAGGACTGCCGTTTTGTAATGATCTGTAACTCTGGAGCAAGAATGTATGGCAACATGTATAATCTGTGCACGCTCTCAGCAATTAGTGCTGTTCTTTAATAAAACAGAGAGAGGAGCTGGGCTGCTGCTGGTGTGCTTGTTTGAATGCTTGCTAGACTGACTGGGGCCTCATAACATTGTCGAAGGTTTAGGGAGGAAGCCTCACAGTGACTGGGGAGGTGCTGAACTGTCTTGTTGGATTGATGTCTCCATGGATACAGTATATCTGCCTGCTGGCTCAGTAGCCGGGTCCTAAAGTAGGGCTGGATGATTTAAGGAGAGTGTTTAATTGCAGTTTTTCTGACAGATATTTTGATTGTGATTTGATTTGCAATATTTTTGAAAGTCTTTCTTCAGTTCAATATTAGCTGCATAATAGATTAAAAATGACTGCGTACAGTCGTTTGATTACTCTTGTCCTGTTGGCCAAGACCAGCACTTCTAGCTTTTTTGCTGTACATTCATCATACTGATGCCTGTGGTGCTTTTTCAAATGTGGCTACATGTTCGTTGTGTTGCCTCAGGAGGAAGCAACTGCTCAACAATAGGTTTAACACAGTATCATTGTTTGTGTGTTTGTATCACTTCTGGTAATCCCAAAATACTCTCAAATAATCATAGTCGCAAGCTGTGCGGATAATTGCAGCCTTTTCAATGTGCTAATTGCATTAGTTGAAATTGTGATTTCGATTAAAATATCGATTAATCATTCAGCCCTATCCTAAAACAAAATAAGGAGAACAAACACAGGCTCTTGAATTTCACAAGCAACAGTGCATTCAGCAACCACAGCTTTAAGCAATTTCTTACTGGAATTTCTGCAAGGTTTAGCTGAAGCAAAATGTATTAGGTGTTAGCCATTAGGATAATATCACCCTCCAGCTGCTTGTATGAAATAGTGTTATTTTTCATGAACCAAATGGAAATACTTCACAATTGCTTTGCGCTGTAGAGCTGTGCACAGGGCATCTCCTCTCTGGCCTGTTAAATGAACACTGGGTAGCGGAATAACATTTACATGGCTAATATTACGGACTCTGAGCTCTGGAGTTCAGTTTCTATGGTTACTGTTGCTCTAATGCCAGCTCCACTGAAACAGCAGAGCTGACTCTTTTTGTACACAGTCACATTGCTAATGATGCTTTCGATGTTGTGTGTGCATGTGTATGTACGGTCCGTATGGATTTTAACTCATCAGCACTTGCCATCATTAATACCAAATCCTAGGTGGCTGCCTGAGTGCTGGTGTTGTTTGGGTAAAAGTTTGCCCACTCGGCATTGTAGTTTTGTGTGAAGGAACACTGTCTGGAGAGTCAAATAGTTCAGCATTATTTGCACTACATAGTTCTTGTTGTTGAGGCACCTGCCTCTTTGGTGACTTCACACCCTGACCAGCCTTCAATAACAAACTACAGCCCAGTGGACTGAGACTTCATTAATATAAATCCATTAAATGTAACGTGCCAACATAATGACTTAAGGCTAGACGTATCCCCACAGGGTAGCGCCAATGCCAGTCAGCATTGTGCTTCCTTTTAATTAAACAACAAGGGAACCTAGGCATCCAAGCATACTCAAGCAGAGATGTGTGGTCAGTGCACTCACACATGCAAATAAACACAGACACACAGAAAGGCACAGATAAAAGTGCACCACTACACAGGCACGATAACACACACACACAAACACACACACACACACACACACACACAGAGAGAGAGAGAGAGAGAGACTAAATTATAAACCATCCAAAAGTGTCTGATGCTGACTGCAGCATGCTGCAGTATGCAGGATGCATCCAGTCGGTATCACAAAGGGCTTTATACAAAAACAGGTGCCAAGATGGCTGTTAGTCACACATCTTTATAATATAAACATACACATACATATATACATGTATATACGTGTGTATGTATGTATGTATGTATGTATGTATGTATGTATGTATGTATGTATGTATTAATGTATTTATTTACTGTAGTATAGTATCAATTTCCAGAATCAGAAAGCACAAAGGAGTCAGAAGAAGGAATCCCAGAGACAGTATAATCCATCTAAACTCTGGTACTATACACCAACAGCTGGTGCCATTATTAGTTAAGCTGCTATGAAGCAGTCTATCCTAATGATCTCACTTAACTGATCTCACAGCTGATTTGACCTAGAAAAGACCATGCATTTTCACTCCCTCTCTCTCTCTCTCTCTCTCTCTCTCTCTTTCTCTTCAATCTCTTTCTCTCTGTCTCTCTCTCTCTCTGTCTGTTTGTCTTGTATCTCTCGCCCACATCGAGGCTCCCAACCCCCCCTCCCACACTCCACCTCATTCTTCTCATTCCCTGCCTCTCACTTTCCCCATCACAAGTGAGATGAACAATGACGCTGTTTTGTCCAGAGATGAGCGTCCAGAGGTCACACTTCATGCCCTCATGCACCCCCCCCCCCCCCCACTCTACAGCTCAGCTCTGGGTTGCGTGAAATGAGTGCTGCTGCCTCTGGCCAGGGTCCTGAAGCTTTAACCACTTAGAGCCACAAGAGTAGACACACACACACAGACACACACACACACACACACAGGTACATACACACAAACACAGGCACAAACATAAATACACGCTGTCCAAACTCAGCGTGTGAGCAGCCATTTTCTCCCCGCTATAGCTCTGTATGTGGAATCCAACATTGTTGAAATCAAAAGTAGCAGGGGCTAGCAGTCTCTTGTCTGGACAACTGTAAACAACTGGACGGTACGTCCAGTGCTTTAGTACTCCCAAAGCTTTGCTTCTGAAACCACAACAGCAAGCAGAATTCAGCAGTCGACAACAGAGTTGAAGTCTACTGCACTAGGAGATGACAATAAAATAGGCATGCACACCCCGTGTAAGAGTCAAGCACTGTAAGAGGGACGTACACGCGGAAGTAGGTCAGGAGAGAGAGAGAGAAAGAGAGAGAGAGAGAGAGAGAGAGAGAGAGAGAGGCGACCACGTGAAGCCGTGCGAGCATGACAGAGAGGAGGGGAGGCCGAGAGAGAGGGACGGAAAAAGAAAGATGTACAGTGAGTGACTGACAGAGAGAAAGAGAGAGAGAGGTTAAACGTGTTTTCCGTTGGTGTTGTCCATTTTTCCTAGTATAAGAACCTCTGTGAGTGTCACAATGAATGATGTTGTGGCACCTGATGACACTATGTGAGTCTAATATGAGTCATCACAAGAGGACACAGCAATCACTATGTCTCATTAACAAGTATAAGCACAATCAGCCATGGTTTCACACACAATCCACACACTTTCAGCCACTTGTATGATACAGTGCCTTATTATACGGCTCTTCACAATGCAAGTAGAATGCTCCATTGACTTGAATGAGATTTCCGAAAGTTCTAGCGGTCATTATTTCTTGGGAAAGGACCTCTGAAAACAAGAATGACCGCTGTCAATGGCAACGGAGTTTGCGCTTGGAACTTCATTCAAAAGTGAAAGCAGACGGTTGATCAGCTGTGTTCTAAAGAATGTTTGATTCAAGTTCAGCGTGTGTTGCGAACTATTTGTTTCTCAGCAAAAGCCACAACCAAACGGTAACAAATAAGTGTAAAGAGACATATCAGAGGTTACACCTCTGCTAAAGAAAAGTACACTTAATCCAACTGAGGTGAAGAACTACAGACCTGTCTCCCTTCTTCCTTTCTTGTCAAAGGTTTTGGAGAAAGTGGTCTTCAAGCAAGTTTGTGACTTTCTTCATCAGAATAATCTACTAGACCCTATGCAGTCTGGTTTCAAGAGTGGTCATTCTACTGAAACTGCTCTTCTGTCTGTGACTGAAGCATTGAGAGTAGCTAAGTCCTCTGCTCAGTCATCAGTATTAATTCTACTAGATTTATCTGCAGCCTTTGATACTGTTAACCATGACATTCTCCTATCTATACTATCTGAACTGGGAATTTCTGGAAAAGCTCTTGACTGGTTTGAATCTTACCTTAAAGGGCGTTCTTTCAACGTGTCTTGGCAGGGACAGGTATCTAAGTCTCATGCCCTCACCACAGGTGTGCCTCAGGGATCAGTATTAGGACCCTTGCTTTTCTCTATTTACACCACTTCCTTAGGTGATACCATTCGCTCCCATGGATTTGACTATCACTGTTATGCAGACGACACTCAACTTTACCTGTCTTTCCCACCCGATGACTCTAGTGTTTCCCACCGGATTTCTGCATGCTTTAAGGATATTTCAGCCTGGATGAAAGATCGGCACCTTCAGCTTAATCTCTCAAAAACAGAGTTTTTGGTGTTTCCAGCTAAAACAGCTATTCCCCAACAGATTAACATCCAGCTTGACTCAACTTCACTGACCCCAACTAGATCGGCACGAAACTTGGGCGTTGTAATTGATGACCGACTTAACTTCTCTGAGCATATAGCTTTTATTGCAAAATCATGCCGGTTTATGCTTTACAACATTAGGAAGATCAGACCTTATCTGACACAAGATTCCACACAACTTCTTGTTCAGACCATGGTCATCTCTAAGCTGGACTATTGTAATTCACTATTAGCTGGCTTACCCGCTTGTGTAACATGATCATTACAGCTGATTCAAAATGCTGGAGCACGCCTGGTCTTCAATCAGCCAAAGAGGACACATGTAACTCCTCTCCTAGTTACTCTCCATTGGCTCCCTATAGTAGCCAGAATTAAATTTAAATCTCTCACTTTGGCCTATAGGACACTAACTAGATCTGCTCCTAGTTATTTTAATTCAATAATCAAGCCTTACATCCCCAACCGCCCACTGCGGTCTTCTGGTGAGCGTATGTTGTGTCGACCAGTCATGAAAACTGGGTCTAATTCCAGACTCTTTTCTTCAGTGGTTCCATGTTGGTGGAATGAACTGCCCAGTGCTCTCCGTTCCTGTGGTAGTTTTGGGTCGTTTAAGAGGGGTCTAAAGACATTCCTATTCAACATATACTTAGTTGTTTAAGCGCTTATGTGTTATGGTTTATATAATGTTGTTTTATTTTAATTGGGCTGTTAATTAATTTGACATTATTGTTTATTATTGATATTCTCCTTAATGTAGTCATAGCATGTTATTGTTTTTATATTATTGATTGAATTGACATTATTGTTTTATTATTGCCTTTCCCCTTTTTTACATTGCTTTTTTATTAGGCTATTGATTGAATTGATATTATTGTGTACTACAACTATTCTCCTTACTATATTTGACCTACATTTTAATCTGTTCCCTGTTCATTTTTAAATATTATTATGTTGTTTTGTATTTATATGTCGCTTTGGACAAAGGCGTCTGCTAAATCCATAACCATAACCATAACCATAACCATATCATGGAGTTTATTTTTTCGTTTTAGCAAGTAGCCGTATAATAAGCGGGATAATGTATAGAACGCCGGTAATTATGGGAAAATAAGCCCCTTCAGGGCGAAACAAGACCCCTCCGCTGGCGCGTCGGGGTCCGGTTCGCCCTGTCGGGACTTATTTTCCCCATAATGACCGGCGTTCTATACATTATCCCTTACATATTCACAATGGCACATCAACTAACTAGTGTCATCTCTCTTGCAGGAGGTATGCCAGTGCCAGACCAGCTGTCTCATCCAGAGAATTCCAACATGCTGAGCCCGGTGCTGAACGCTTCCAATGGAGACGGATCCGAGACGGAGACCACCTCCGCCATCCTGGCATCCGTCAAAGAACAGGTATCCAGCCCCACCCAGCTGCAGAGAGCCTGCTCATTATCTTACATTGGGGTTAATCAGTAATTACACTCGGAGAGATTGCCAATGTTCCCATTTAGGGAGGAATCCTCACAGACTCTTTCATTTCACTTGGAAGACATCTAAATGATTCCCTCAAGCGCAACTGGCAATTATTCCGAGTCAGAATTATCCCTCGGCAGAGCTGAGCCCAACGCAGGCTGTATGGCTGGCTGAACTGCAGGGCTCATGGATTGTGGATGTTTAGCCTGCAGCACCATAAAGTTGAATTGCTTAGTCATAGTCATGGATCATGTAATAGAGTCTGTCACCTTATTATTAGAGGGGGCAGGGAAGTGGGGGTGTCACACTGACCACAGGTGAGATACCCACAGGTAGGAATGGGTACAAAAGAATTGTTTTCTGCTGTAGAGGGTGAAGAACTTGTCTGCAAACTACGCTCATCTCTCTGTGTCAGAAATATGTGCAGATGCTTTGTGATTGAGTCTCTTAAATGCATTTGCTGCAGACATGGCTTTTGCTTTAAAAGAAAAATATGGATTGATTTGTACAGTATGTACATCAGTCTCCTTGTCTTATCTCATGGAAGCATGTTTGACTTATACGGCAAGCATGGCCTGCTTAGGTTAGCAGTTACTCTTTCATTTATCAAATCAAAGCAAAGACACAAGATCAGCGTAATGATTTATTCTGGGGTTGAGATAGTCTAATCATTCTGTTTCTAACACTATGCTTGTTTTTCTGTAACAGCCCTCCATTGGCCACGCACCAGTGCTAAATAATAGTAGCATTTCACAGGGCATCCCATGGCTATTTCAGAGTCAATTCATGGCCAAGTGGATGGGAATTGACTATGACAGTCTCCCCCACTTCCTCCTCTCAGCGCTGCTGTGCTGCAGCTCAACACTCACTCGCCACTCAGGCGCGGGACGGGCGGACGGGCAGGCGGGTAGGCGGGCGGGGAGAGAAAAGAGAGAAAAGAGACGAGCTCTCAGGGCTGGAAATCTACAACGCCAGTCCTAAAGTAGGCCACAGCCATGGACGGCCGTAGGCCAGTCTAATAGTGGGCCTATCTGAGAGGAGAGTGCTGGGGTATAAATAAAGAAAGGGTCTCCTGCCATCTCTCTTCACGATGCCTCTCAGTGGAGGACAGGACAGCACAACCAGCTTCCCACTTATTGTCTTGCTTAGAGAGGAGGCCCTGACCCTGGGTCTGTTCTATCAGCCCACTTCCGCATTCCGAAAGCACTCGCCTCTCAGCTTCGGATTATTTATTCAATACACTAAATAATTTATTGGTTTATATATTTACCACTGGTCAAGGCTGCGCAGCTTTTAGTGATTGCATAACTTGTTGCTGAATGATTGTATTTTGTAAAGATTAAGATTGCAGTTTGTATCATGATTAGCTCAGCTATGTTTTTTTGGGGTCTAATTTAAACTTCAGTTAGGTGTTGTGGTGCTACTTTGCTAACATGTCGTGTAAGTGTATGTGTTACTGTGTCCAGGTGCAGTCCACCACTAGATGGCAGTGTTCATGTTAGACACATCAGGAAGGTTTTCAGAGATGCCATATTTTTGGTTGTGCTGAACTGATATATTGTTCTGAAATTATGTATTGTTAGCCCTTTGCGCAAATGACAGCTGCCCTTCAGCTTTTAATAGAGCTCCTCATATTTAGTGAAATATTATTCATTTAGAACATCTTTTGTGAATCAAGGCAAATAACTTACCTGGTCAGCATGTGTGTGTAATCACCATGCCCTGTAATTAAGTGAGTCTACTCTACTTACTAAAACAACAGGACAAACATTAATCTTAGAGATGGATTAACCATACTGGAGACTAGCCAAGTTCCTATCATGACCCAGTCAAGCAGTCAGCCTTTAGGCAGTGGCATTTTCTCCTGGGGGCCAAGGGAAGCTTTCCCTGTGTTGCCCAACAATAGCTGTCATTTTAATTACAACATTTATTTTAATATTTTAACAGTACTGTTCATTCTTCTGCACTGCACTGTCATCTCTCATTCCTCATTTAGTAAGTCTTGTGATGAATATATTGTGAAAAACAGTATTACACACCTGTCTACCCAGGGAAGCCAGCCTGAGTTGGCAGCCCTATCACTAAGCAACGGAAAAAAAAGATCAACCAGTCAGATGAGGCTATAGTGTGATTAGCCAGCACTGTACGAAGGGCAGCCAGTTTGTATTTGGCATCCTCCAGCCTCACACCAGTCATATCATTGGATGTTATCAGTGTACATCTTGTTTTGTCTTGAGTTCACAGTTAGCAGTAATGTAAAAGGTAGAGATCTGGATTTTTTTAAATTAAACACTAGGCTACCACTTTAGCCACTAGGTAGACTTTTGAGGCAAAGAGGATTTCAGGTTTTAGGACTTTCAATGAAGAAAGTAATGTTTACTTCTCTTGTGTTGATATTTTGTTTGTCCTGATTGCCTCAGTGAATGAAGAGCCTGAAGTGTTTGATCAGTTGAGCTACACGTATGTACAATGCACAATGCCCACAATCACAATTTGACATAGATGGCTATCTCTCTCTCTGACTCAATGACATAGAGGGCTCTCTCTCTGACTGAATGACATAAGACAACCACTCAACAGAATCTGTAAGACATATTCCAGGAAATGACACTGGCAGTAGGAAAGTAGGAAAATAGGCAGTAGGAAAATACCATTAAATTACTTGAGAAGTTAAAGAAGCTAAAATAAACATATTTTCTCTTGCGAAAAACATAAATACGAATATATTAAGTAACTGATTGAGAAGTGGAACAAGGTTTTAATAACACTAAGATCACTGGTTCAGATCCACACACACACACACAACATAAATGTGATATACTATGCCCCTGTCAAACTCATTTATGTTCAGGGGCCACATACAGCCCATCTGATCTCAAGTGGGCCGGTCCAGTGAAATAATTGCAAAATAACCTTTGTCAACCCCCACTCTTCAGCTTTGTTTTTTCAGTAGGCTATGCTTTATCCTTCAGCCTACATTTGTAGCCTACATAATCACTGCTCACAAGGGATCTATATTAGATTATTACACATTTTTTTCACAGAGTCATTTAAGTGTATGCCTACGTTTGATAACCTTGAGCAATGCTTTGTTTGTTTGGCTAGGTTTGCCCAGGTTGTTTTTGTTGCCGTTTTTGGAGCCTGGGCTGTGCACAGAGATTGCGTTTTTTTCCAGGACACAGACAGCTATAGCGATTGGTTAGGTTGGTGATGTTTGCAGTGAGTGACAATGTTTAGCCTAAAAAACGTGTGACATCACTTAGAGCACCTTTAATTTGGAGTACCCTGGCAAGAGATATTGATAAAACGTGTCTAAGGCCACCGACGCAAATTCTGCTTGTATCGGAATCACATTGCAAGTCAATTATCTCAAGTTGGATGTCAGTGGGCATATCAGAAGCCTTGACTGTAAATAGCGAGCGAAAAAAGGCAAATTCGTTCTCAAGTTCACTGAAAACCTGAAATCTTCGCTCGAACTCCTGCAGCAATTCTGTTATCCTGTCTTTGTATTGATCCAAATCAGCATTATGTCCGGTCGCACGCATAGCTGTGAGACATGGGAAATGAGAGGTGTCACCGATAGCTGAAAATTCACAACTCCTCACTGGAATGGGCTAGAGATTTACTCTTTTTTTGACATCCTCATAAATCTATTCTCTGCAAAATTGGGGCCGGATTAAACCTTCTAACGGGCCGCATCTGGCCCGCGGGCCGTATGTTTGACACCCCTGATACAGTCTCTTTGAATCTGCTAAATTAATAAATGTAATCGAAAGGATATTTAAGTTTAAGTCGATTCCTTTAACTTATTATTAACTTAATATTACTAGGTTTTTATTAAAACAGCATTTCAAAGTGAAAATTACTTCAGTTCATAATGGGTTGGAATTGAAAGGAAGGCTGTTGGAATTTTTTTTAATGTTGTATGTAACCCATGTGAATATGTTCGCAACTATCATTTGCTGGGACATTTACAGTTCAACTACCCTTACTCATGACTCATGAGTAGGCTAACTCAAGAATTATTCCTTTAATTCCTGACAGTGTTAATTTTGTATGAGTTGGCAAACGGCAGCATATTTCGTCTAGGTGACAGACATTACAGTCAATTTAACCATACAGGTTATTAAAGAGAGATTCCAATAGCCTCCAGTGATGTATTCATAGTGTAGGCAATAAGCCTAATATTCATGCAATATGTTGTGTGATGGGTGGAGACACTGGAGCTCAGAATGTGTCCTGCAGGGTTAGGACGTAGGCCATTGACCCAGAGGGGATTGTTAGTGTCAGAGATTCAGATCCTTTGGGTTTTTTTTTAACATGGTTCAGTATTTGTTTTTGTTTTTTGAGTTTTTGCACAGACCTACTGCGTGCTAGTTTATGAAACAGATTTAATATATTCTCTATAAA
The DNA here is from genome assembly GCF_046254945.1 of Alosa pseudoharengus. Taxonomy (NCBI): domain Eukaryota; kingdom Metazoa; phylum Chordata; class Actinopteri; order Clupeiformes; family Clupeidae; genus Alosa; species Alosa pseudoharengus. The sequence goes on from NW_027468663.1 coordinate 25,955,944, forward strand.
AAGTATTCTTCAGTTAATAAGTTCACAGAGATAAGCATTTTATTGAATATATTTCAGTGGCAGGTCACAGTGCTAAACCCTCGTTTATTGGTAGATCTTAATTAACATTAATGTGACATTAAAGGAGAACACCGGTCTAACTACAACAATGGGTTTAATTTTGAACCATGAATCATGAATTTTTACTCGTCAGTCGGTGTGCAGTTTTGGGTAAAACTGGAATATGCATTTACAACTGAATAGCATATAGCAAAGCCTTTGGGGGCAACTTGCCTACATCAAAGTAAATTGCTCTTTTAATTTAGCTCAAAACATACATGTCTATGCTCATATGGAGAGGATCTCTGCAGACAAACTGAAGACATCGATTGACATAATTTTGGTCCCAAGCTAAAATGTACACTCTTTATCTTCCAAAGATAGACCCTAGGTTGTTGTTAGACTGGAGGTTGAACTGAAATGCGTACACATGAGATGACTCAAAATATTTGCACTTGATCCGACTGTCAGTCATCTTGTGGCTTTGGTGCTCTACTCTGCTCCAGCAGTGGGCTATACTGTATGCCACGGAAGGCTCTCTAGCCAGCTCATATATTTGCGGTGGAGTGTCAGCTGTGTTGTAGCGGCATCTTCTGTTATATTCTGTTCCTTCCATGTTCACTCAGACACTGAATATCTTGTTTATGCCCAACAGGGCAACTCTTTATTCAACTTTGACACACGCATAAATCCCGCAGCATCTTAACATGCTCATTCCCTATAGGTGCAACACCCAACTGGGACTGTGTAAACAGGTAAAACAATAGCTACGACACAGCTGACAATCCAACAAAAAATATATCAACTGGCTATAAGAGTTGGCTACAACTGGCTACAACATTTTCAGAATGTTGAAAATAATAGGCTATGCTTAAAGTTTCCTAAAGGAACTTAAAGGATCTTAAAGGAAACTTTTAAGGCATGCCAAAGTGACATTTTGTCATCAAATGCGCTGTTTAGAAAAAAGGAAATGTCAGTGTCCCTCCATGGGGCATCATTAGGCATTTAGACCAGAAGACTGCTGTTAGGAGCTGAACCGGCAAATTCTCATCTTCTGTCCCTCGGCCATTTATTCTGCTCCCTTAATTGGTCTAACAGGCTTTTCTTTGTGAAATCTCAGCCACCAAAACACTATTGATACATGCATAGAGGCCTACATAAATCAGAAACCATGAAGACTATTGATATACGCAAAATCTCCTTTTTCTTTAGTTCCAGTACTGTGTTAGCTGGGCAGAAGCCTATTGCTTGTGTTTGTTTTGTCTCTTCAGTAGGCAGGATACACTACTTGTGTAGCATCTGCGTGTATTCTGAGATGTCCATGTTCTGTTCCATATCATTAATGTTTTTCATCAGCCACTGGATTTCTCCCATGCATGGTAACAGCGTTTACGTACACTGCAAGTTGAAATTGTCTCTGTAAAAGACGAGTAAGAAGACTAGGAGTCGAGGACTTAGCATCCATGATTTGAAACCATTTGAAAGGTCAATGGTAATAAAGGGCAGTCTATTTTGACTTCAAGCCACAATTATCCCTAAGCAGCAGTATTTTTCTTCATTGTTAAATAGTGTTCCACAGATAATTGACACTGGTCTGTGGCAGAGCTTGCTATCACCGTTAAATGGCTGTGAAATGCCCCATCTGGCCACTGTGGCGGCTAGTGCTTCAGGTGTTAAACATATTGTTGTGGTGTTGTCCCGAAGGTGGCTGCTGTTATTTATTTATTTGTTTGTTTGTTTGTTTGTTTTGCTGCATGTGAATGTGTGTGTATGGGGTGGGGGCCGGGGACTGGGGAGGGGATTCTGTGGCAGTGATATGATGTGGGGAGAGGGTGGATCCGGGTGGAAAAAAAGCTGACGTCATGTCACAGCAGAATGGACAGAGACAGTGAACGCTGCACGTGACTCTCTGTGTAACTCTGCCTCACTTCTCCTGCCCCCCTCTCTTCCTTTCTCTCTCTCTCTCTCTCTCTCTATCTGTCTTTCTTTATCTCTCTCTCTGTCTGTCCCTTCTCTCTTTGTCTCTTGATGTGTGTGTGTGTTTGTGTGTGTGTGTGTGTGTGTGTGTGTGTGTGTGTGTGTGTGCGTGTGTGTGTGTGTGTGTGTGTGTGTGTGTGTGTGTGTGTGTTGTGATGCACGTTATATTTAACTCTACTCTTGTGTTGCCAGTGAGAGTGTGTGGCCTGTTCCCAGCTGAATGAGCTTGCCTATAGTGTGCCACTGAGGCACAACACTCACTTAGCATCCCCTAGAGAATGGGTGCGAGAGGGGGAGAGAGACAGAGAGAGAGAGACAGAGGGAGAGAGAGAGGGGGAGAGAGAGGGGGGGAGGGAGAGAGAGAGAGGGTGAGAGACAGAAGGAGAGAGAGACAGAGAGGAGGAGGAGCAGCTAGCACAGCCAAACTGAAAGACAGGGTGCATCTATGCTCCTAACCTCCCTCCAAAAAAACAAAACACTCCTGATCCCCCCCCAGCCACTTGCCAAGCCTTTCAATGAGCCCCTCCCCCCTCACCCCTCTCTCCCTCCTCAGTGGGGTCTGGGGGGGCGCAGATGGTGTCGGGAAAGGGGAGCGAGGGGAGGGGAGGGGAGAGGAGGAGAGGGAGGGGAGGGAGCGGAGAGGAGCAGGCAGAGGAGTGATTGGAGGGCAGCGGGATTTGGCAGGCGAGCTGGTGGGAGGGACCTTTTGTGATGCAATGTTGCATAAATAATGCCAAAGGGGTTCGAAATTCTCGGTTGCCATGGCGACCTTTGTGCCTGACTGAACTGCTATTCTTCCCGGCTGGAAGGCAGTCACTACTGGCCTCGCAGTTCAGTTCCTCTAATGACTTTTTCCTAATACGACGCACAGGACATGCATGCTGCTGAAGCTTGTTGATATGTGGCAGTCTGTGGATTACTCTTTCCAACATGCATTCCCTGGAGCATGGTGCATGTGCCGGTAAAGCACATTTATTTATTTATCCTTGTCTTGCCTTTTCATGCAATGCAACAGGTGGTTCTCTTTTTTTGCTTTTACTGCTTCTTCTCCAGCAACAGAAATGGGGGAAGTTAAGTTGGGCTTTTGGGGTATTTGTCATTGTGGGTTGTTGTTTGCAGATCAAGCGTGGACTTAATGGATTATCTCTTGTGTTTTGTGAGCTTTAAGATAAAGCATTGGGATCTTTTTGGGGTGGGATTTTGTTGATTTTTACCACGTTCACTGACTTCGCTGAGTCTCCCTTCTTTGAAAGTGCTCTCCTGTTGTAGCTTGTTTTTGCTGTTGTTTTTATTTGATTTATTTAGTTTATTTGTTTTCCCCTTACATGATTATTCTAGCCAAAAAGCATAGTGTTATTTTCACTAGACCAACATATCAACAACAAACAAACAAAAATCCTCATTGACCTATTTACCCAATTACTACATTGTCTATGTAGTATGACTCAACAGGACTCAACAGGACTCCATGCAATGCAGAAAATATCCCTGTTACTATGAGATAAAACCGGTGCCACACTCTGGCCACACTGCCTGTGGTGAATTCCATCTCTATGCATTTGTTTTTTTCCCCCTTTTTTCCGGCACCCTGCAGTGTGTGTGTGTGTGTGTGTGTGTGTGTGTGTGTGTGTGCGTGTGTGTGGAGCTTTCTTCTGCACGCTGAATGGCCGTTTATGTAGCCCTCCTCTGGGCTTGGGCCCAGAATAGCAGGTGATGCGCTTGGGAGCAGCCCCCTTCGCTTGGGCCGCTCCAGGGAGGACCACTGACCTTGTGGCTAAGTGAACTCATTTCAGTCTTGTCTCAAAGAAAGAGGCAGCTTCGCTTTGACTGCTCTTGCCTGTGGCCAGCGCGCTTTCTGCCGTCTCGGTCCAGCTAGCTGGCCACTCAATATGGCTATGTTTTTTTTTATTATTATTATTATTTAAGTAGCAGCCCTAAAATGCGTCATCCTGTGGGGAAGAGCAGAGCAAGCTGCCTGCCTCTGTTAGGGTTCTATAGGGTTCTATCTACTGCCTGCGTCTATTAGGGTTCTATAGGGTTCTATCTACTGCCTGCCTCTATTAGAGTTCTACAGGGTTCTTTTTACTGCATACCTCTTAGAGTTCTATAGGGTTCTATCTACTGCCTGCCTCTATTAGAGTTCTATAGGGTTCTATCTACTGCCTGCCTCTATTAGGGTTCTATAGGGTTATTTTTACTGCATACCTCTATTAGGGTTCTATAGGGTTCTTTTTACTGCATACCTCTATTAGGGTTCTATAGGAATCTATCTACTGCCTGCCTCTATTAGGGTTCTTTGGTGTTTTTTATAAGTAGCGACAAAGACGGAGATGTTTGTTCGAACGATTGATGAGGATGACATTTAAGAAATATGTTTCATAAGTTCACAATTACACATTTAGTAATATTTAGTAACAAAGAAACTGTTAAATCTGCTCAGGGCTTGAATGCTTTCAAGATCACTAATTAATCATGACCAAGAGGTTTTATTATTATTTGCATTAGGCTACAGGGATTACAGATGTAAATTAGCCTCTATGCTATAATCTGCCTTAGTTATACACAGTCCCTGTTAAATAAACTTATAAATGAAATAAAATAAATACATCTCTGATGACACTTCAGTAGTATACAGTAGTCCCCATTGGTGTGGGACATATGGAAAACTCTCTGTCAAGTCTGACTCTCCAGAACTTGTAATGTGACTCGTAAGCATGCAGAATGGCTGAAGCAGGTTGGGTAAGATGACACCGATATGCTAATGCCTACAGGAGGCTAACACTGTGTACCTGCAGGGGCACAGCACGTCCCTGGTGGCACATGTAGCCGCACACACACACACACACACACACACACACACACAAACATGTTCACACACACACCTACACTCACTAACGACGTCCCCCCCGTATTCCCCCAGGAGCTGCAGTTTGAGCGGCTGACGCGGGAACTGGAAGCGGAGCGTCAGATAGTGGCCACTCAGCTGGAGCGATGCAAACTGGGCTCTGAGACCGGCAGCATGAGCAGCATCAGGTGGGTCTCACACTGACCACACTCATCCTCATCTTCATTTTCATCCTCGGCTGGACGCACATGGGTCGCATGGACACGTGTGTGTGTGTGTGTGTGTGTGTGTGTGTGTGTGTGTGTGTGGCATATATGTAGTGTGTGTGTGTGTATGTGTGTGTGTGTGTGTGTGTGTGTGTATGTGGGGGTCCTGAGTCTCTCCCACTCTGCTGAATATGAAATAAATATTTCATGAATCCCTCAGTAGATAGCCTGATCTCTGAGATCATCTTCTAGGCCAAAGTCTAAACAGACGTCTCTGATGTTTGCTGGAGTTGGCACGTGGGTAGCTTCTCTGGGCCCTGTGCTACACACTGCACAACTGGAATAGAGGCACTATGCTCTCCAATCAAAAATATTTCCATGATTATTTGGAGCCTTTCTGAATACATTTTGTTACAAGAAGCTGTTATTCCCAAACTAATTATACTTGTATCTCTTTTATGCCTCATCTGATTCAAATTGGAAACAAACGATTAGGCTCTCTGAATTGTCTGTGTTGTCTTGTAATTAACCATTTTGCTCTTTAATCAGCATTCATGTAGATTGGATAAATCCTACTGATGTTTTAACTTCTGTAGCAGTTTGCCACTGTAGAAGTTGTATGGCTAATTAGTATCAGACAAAATACAATTGTGGATGTAGAGTTGAAAATAAATTTTACAGCTTTTAGTTAGTATTACTATGACAGTTACCTTATTAATGGCATATTGTGGCAATACAGAAGTCCGCTCAAGCTCAGTGGTTTAAATGAGTGGTTTTTGGAAGACAGGTGTGGCATGTGTTGAGTGATGGTGCAGGTTTAATTAAAAAAAACATCTCTATGCAGGCATAGCGACATATAAGACATAACACAACATATAAGACATAACACAACATATAAGACAGAACAAAAGAAAGAACAGGACAGACAAAGAAAGAAAAGGACAGACAGGAGTGTAAGGGGGGGGGGTGTTAGTCCCAGGAGAAGATGGAGGAGGGGGCTTGGAGCATATTCAAGTTCAAAAGGCGAATAGCCTCAAAAGTAAAGGTGGCCTTCCTCCTGTTAGTCCTAGCCAGAGGACAGTGCAGACGCCTGCCAGAGGGCAGCCATTCAAAAACTTTGTGTAGGACATGGGTAGAGTCTTCTAGGATGCAGTTGGCTTTCCTTAATGTTGCCTTGTCGTGCAGTGATGTCAGAGAATGAAGAGGGTTGCCAATGATTTTAGAACATGTGTTCACAATGCTCTGAAGGTGTTTCTTATTTTTGACTGGGAGGGAGTGAAACCAGCACATAGATTAAAAGGTCAGTATACTTTCAATAAAGGAGGTGTAAAAAATGCTTGGTGTTGGTGTTGGTGGTTTAATCCCGTTCTAACTCTACCCTGACCATCAGACACAAACAAGTCCCCTGACCTCTGCCGCTCTCGTTAATTCCAAGTGCTGGGCTGATGGACGTGTGGGAGAATGCCCCCCCCCCCCCCCCCCAGAGCAGCCTCTTCCTCTGTTGAAGGGCAGACTCTTAGAATTTGGGGTGGGGGTGGGGGTTGTCTGACGGAAAAGCTAGTGTTGGGTGGGTGTGTGGGGATGGCTGGGGGAGTGGCGTGGTTCCTGCATCTTAATGAGTCAGAGCAGGTCAACCGTCTCTGGAGACATATTGTGCTGCACTGCAGCTTATATGTCCTGGCCTCATAAGAACATTGGGACGTCCTCGCCCTCGCCACAACATCGCAGAGTTCAGGGAGGGCATCTCGGCACGATGCTGGAAATATCGCTGAATAGCTCCTTACACACTCTTAAGATGCACTGTAATGATGCACTCGATACTCCACCTGACTCCAAATGCTGCTGGGTCTCTGTGTCATGTGTTCAAGCAGCTCCAAGTGATTGAAAGGCTCACGCTGCTCTTCTACTGTATATGCAAGACTGCCCCCCCTCCTTTTCCTAGTCTGCATTGGGAGGCTCTGCTCTGCACAAGCTGGATCTTTTTGTTGGGACAGTGCGTTTCCCACGCCTGTGGCCTCCGGCGGTCATTAAGTCCCCCCATTCCAGTCTCAGCATTTGTCTGGGTGAGCTGGGCAGACACTCAGTGCCCTGCGGCACCTTATCAACACCTCCAGCGGCTCCCAACAGCCCATTAATTCCCCTTCTCCTCTCGCGCATTGATCCCCCTCCCTTCCCTTCCCTATCCTGCCTGAGAAACGAAGGTCGATTTGAGAGGTTGATTTCTAAAGTCCACTCCCTCTCCAAAAAACCTTCCCGTTTTGCTATTAGGATTGAAAGCGGGTGTAATTACAGAAGAGACAAGGATAAGGATGTGTTCAGAGGGGGCATATTCTTAAACAAATTACTTGAATATCAGCTATCTGATCCCAAAAAGAGAAAATAGCGCTTCATGAAAACATGCTGATGTAAGGCCGCTTGCTTTCCTTCGTGCCTCGGAGCAGATAGGAATAGTCATTGTGACTTGGCTGCATCCAGAGAGCATGAGTAGTGCATGTGTTAAAGGAGTCATGTCATAGGAACCCATTTGTTCGCTTTGAAATAGGAAATGTCGATGTGTCTGACAGACTTTACAAAAGCTTCTCAGGGGATGTTATAAATAATTGAAAATATGTATGGCATGTTTAAAGGACTCGTTTAAAACACACTTGGGCACGTCTGTGGGCTTGTCCTTGTGTTGCTCCAACCAGGATGCTCGGAGACTACCCTGGCCCAAACATCTGCTGCTTGGGGAGGCTCCACTGACTCACGGCCGTGAGTGTTAAACACGGCCTGCCTTCCTCGGAGCCTCTTCCTGTTGTGAAGGGTTGTCGCGCTAAACGCTGTCTGTCGAGCACAGCGAGGGAGAATTAAGCCAAAGCTGTTCGACTGTTTCTCTGCCAGATTAGTCTTCCAGCCTCCCGTGGGGTGCGTCCATGCTGTATTGTTCTGTGGACTACAGGCGAGATTTGAACATGCCACTACACACAGTTGCATTAGGATGGTGAATAGACGTGTGACCCAGGGTGACTTTTTGTGCGTTTGCTGTCTGTGTTTGTATACAGTACGTCTTTAAAAATTTTTAGATGTCGTCATGGTCATTTCAGAGGTGGATTTAGATGTCATCTGAAGCTATGTTGTTAGTGAACTAGCACACACTTGCTTAGGTCAGAGAAACAGCTTGCTTTGGATCCAAAAAGATTGAAAAGGGGGTTGATCGCTCCTCCCCACGAGAAATCATTTATCCCTTTATCACTGTGAAACACTACCCGGCGAGCTGATGCCAAATCACTGTTTATGAATTGCTATGAAATCAATGTGTTGCAAATTGAAGCATTGTGTCTTTAATGCTGACACAGCCAATGAGAAAATAGAAGGACGTTTGAAGGTTTTGCTAAAACTGTTTGACACGAGATAACATTATACTGTATAAGTCTCAAGACCTAACATAAAAAATGACCTAGCATGAATGATACAGTGGTGCAAGGCATTTTTAGAGGGCACTTAAGAGGGAGATAACTAGCCGTGTACATGGGCAACATTAAAACAGGTCATTTGAATCAAAAATTACATTTAAAAATGACAGAATTGATGGAACATGCAACTACTCTGCCTTCGGCTAAAACTACTTATCTTTACTGTATAAGGAGAAGGACACCTGTTATCATCTAACTTTGTCTACCGACGATAAAGATAAAAGAGACTTTTAGTAATGTATGAACTTGGCAGGTATGTGGTGTCTGCTCTGTCCTTATTTTATTTGCGTGTAGTCTACATGTGTGGAATGAAGCCTAACCTCAAGGTAATTTTGAGGTTTTGTAATGTTAAAATTTCCTGTTATCGTTCCAATGATAACATAAAAAAAGAATAGAGCTTTCTGTGCATGTACATTGATCATGCAGGAGTTAATTTGAATTTCCTGAATGAAAGTATTAAGTCATGCTCATGCACACACAACACTCAAATACACGCACACTCTCTCTCTAACGCTAGGCACTATTGTCATAAACACACACCTGATGGATTGTACATTAGCATGCAAATACACACACACAAACACGCCTGCCCTATACTCAATTCAACAGATACATTTTCCCCCTCTTTAAAAAGTGGTGTTGCCTTTGTTGTAAATGACCCAATGCAGTCGTAGAGAATCCACAAGGTCTTTGGTATTGATCCAGAGGAGTGGTCCGGTTGAAGACTGCCAAACCTCAGGGCCTGGACGCAGTGAGCAGTAAGCCCTTTAAAAGCCACCCTGCCTGCGTGCATACCCCTGGGCGTGTGTGCTCAGACAGACCCTCTCTGATTCTACAGGATATTAGGCTTATTAAGACTGTCTGGTGCACGGGCTGACTCATACGAACTGTCTTCCAGTACTGTAAGAGGAGGACTGAGCATATTGATTTTGGAGCCAATCTGTCAGGCTTTAAAGGAGATGAAAGCCTCTTTCTCTCTTCCTCTGTCTGCCCCTCCATCTCTCTCTCTCACTCTCTGTCCCTCTCCTCTCTTTCCCTCTCTCCCTTGTTCCCTGTTTAATTCTCGTTCTTTATTCTCTCTGCCTGTGTCTCGGACTGACAGAGTGACAGCACTCGGGCAGCTGAAAGACTCCGGCTTAGTCTGTGTAAATCTTAAGCTTAGTCCTGAGGGGTGCCACTGAATGCAGTCTGGAGATCCTTGGAGTCAGCTGGGGCAACCCAGCACTTTGACTGATGCTGAAGGACCCAGTGGCTCCTCCTTAATTACCCTGAATGTCAATAAAGAAGCGTTAAGTATCTTCTCGTAAGAAGTTTGCAGAGGATTCTCCTTCATCTCTGTCCCCTGGCTGGGCCTGGTCTCATACCTGAACCACGTGTGTGTGTGTGTGTGTGTGTGTGTGTGTGTGTGTGTGTGTGTGTGTGTGTGTGTGTGTGTGTGCGTGTGTGTGTGTGTGTGTGTGTGTGCGTGTGAGGTGTGCTTTATGTGTGTGCTGTACTGTGTGGATGCTGTGTGTGTGTGTGTTCTGTGCTGTGATTGTGTTAGTGTGTGTGTATGTTGTGTTTGTGTTGTGTACTGTGTTGTGTATGTGTGCTGTGCTGTCCTGAGTGGTTTGTGTGCGTGTGTGTGCGTGTGTGTGAGGTGTGCTGTGTGTGTGCTGTACTGTGTGTGTGTGCGTGTGTGTGAGGTGTGCTGTGTGCGTGCTGTACTGTGTGTGCGTGTGTGTGTGTGTGTGTGTGTGTGTGTGTGTGTTGTATGCATGATGCACAGGAAAAGCCAATGGTCCCGTGCAGGTGGCCTCACCTCTTTCATGTAGGGCTCTGTCCTGCCGTTCCCTCCCAGAGATCACCCAGACATTTTCCCCTCTCACACCTCCCTCTGTGGTGGGGGAAAATGGCTACAAATCTATTCTACCTGAGACTGTAGACCTTCATATTGATTGTTAATTCAGTGCTTTTGTTGGTCCCATTTTGTAGTGCACACTGAATTGCCAAGCACACTCATTGCTAATTCAGAGCTTTTGTTGATCCCATCTTTGTTAGTGCACACTCATTTATCAAACGTGTGTTTGTGTGTGTGTGTTTGTGTGTGTGTGTGTGTGTGTGTGTGTGTGTGCACGTGCATGTGTAAATGCTACTTGTTAGTATGCAAAGCACTTAGGAATATTCCAACATGCCGCTGTGTGGCACAGCAGAGCATGTGTGTTGCCAGGTCTGACATGCATGTCTGCCACTCATCGGGAGCCTTTAGTGCGTGAGGGAAGAAGAGGGGAAAAAAGAACAGGAACTCAGTGTGACAGCTCTACATATGCGCCAGCTGGAGTATCATTCACACACCATTTCAAGGACCACTAAGCTGCCCTGCACGTGCCTGCTGGCTTGTCACAGTTAGCGCTCAGCGTTGGTTAGGGGGCCGTGGGGAGGTAGCGCTCAGCTCATGCTAACACGTTCAAGCACAAGTGGGCACAGCTGTGTGGTGCTCAAAGCACTAAAGAGTTAAGGCTATAAAACTAGCCAGCTAACTCCACATAAGACATGCAGAAACGTCACCAACAAACAGCATCAATCAACAGCTAGTCACTAGTGAAAGCATATACTACCATGCTACTACATTAGTTGACACTAGTGAAAGCGTACTACCATGCTACTACATTAGTAGGCTATATGTTGACACTAGTGAAAGCGCACTACCATGCTACTACATTAGTTGACACTAGTGAAAGCGTACTACCCTGTTACTACATTAGTAGGCTATATGTTGACACTAGTGAAAGCGCACTACCATGCTACTACATTAGTAGCCTATCTGTTGACATTAGCGAAAGCTACCATGCTACTACATTAGTATCTGTTAACACTAGTGAAAGCTGCCATGCTACTACATTAGTATCTGTTGACACTAGTGAAAGCGCACTACCATGCTACTACATCTGTATCTGTTGACGTTGGAGTTGGCAATGTGATACTGTCAAAGCTTTTCTTGCATTTGTTTTGCATCTGACCTGAACCAGGGAACCATATTAATGAAGATCATGGGGCTAGTTGCCTTAAAAAAGATACTTTAGATAGTGGCATATTGTTACTTTAGCAACCTTATACACTGTCAGTAAACAGGGTAAAGCAATCACAGACTGCTGTGAGCAAAGTGCATGGACAGCGTCTGACTAGGAGGATGGCCTGAGTGTGGGAGGTTGTGTGTCATGGGCCTTCAGCGCCTTTAGTTTGGCTGTTTTTATTGTGTCTTTGCAACAAAGATCAATATTTTCAAGGTCTGTCTGTATTCTCGCTTGTGATAAGATCTTCTAGATTCCTTGCTTTTATGTAGCTTTTTGATGGGAGGTGGACCAAGTAGACTCATGCACTAAACTGGAATGCTGGCAAGCTGGCAGCCTCCTCCCTCTCCACCTCTCTCTTCCCCTCTCCATCTCTCTCTCACTCTCTCTCTCTCTCTCGCTCTCTCTCTCTCTCTCGCTCACACTCTCATACAGTGCAGTTCTAGACTGGCTCTGAGCCTTTGATGGGTAGCCCGTCTCACTGTACGCACGAGTGCTCCTGGTCGACGCTCATTAGAACCATTACATAGATCCGTTTCACATGCTGACACGGACACCAAACCACCACAGCGACTCCAGCAGCTCACCAGGCGAATAGTGAGTGTGGCCCAGCAGAGAGGAAAGCTCTCACGTCACGCTGTGCGTCTCCAACGCTGTTTCAGAGTCTGTCGGCAAATCTCAAAGGTGTGCCGCCGTGCTCTTTAATCACATGAGAAGTGCTAAGTGCTAAATAAATAAAGAGATCCAGCACAATTTGGAACTCATCCTCTCTGTCTCTGTCCGTGTCCCCATTTTGGAAACGGGTCCTTGATGAAAGGAAGCGACTGGGTTTGCCCATTGGAGAGGCAGAGCTAGAGGAGTGTGTGTGTGTGTGTGTGTGTGTGTGTGTGTGTGTGTGTGTGTGTGTGTGTGTGTGTGTGTGTGTGTGTGTGTTTCCCATTGGAGAGGCAGAGCTAGAGAAGTGTGTGTGTGTATGTGTGTATGTGTGTGTGTGTGTGTGTGTGTGTGTGTGTTTCCCATTGGAGAGGCAGAGCTAGAGATGTGTGTGTGTGTGTGTGTGTGTGTGTGTGTGTGTGTGTGTGTGTGTGTGTGTGTGTGTGTGTGTGTGTGTGTGTGTCTGTGTGTGTGTGTGTGTGTGTGTGTGTGTGTGTTTCCCATTGGAGAGGCAGAGCTAGAGGAGAGAGCTATTTTGGTGGTGGGCCACCGCTGTTCCTCTCTATTGACATGCGTCTCAGGGCCTTTTGTGTGAGCTGCTGTGACCTCCAGCAGTGGTGCTTCTGTCATCACCACTCAGGGCTTTCACATGCATCTGCAGGGGAACAAAGACGGCTCTCAGCTTTGTTCTAGCACACACACACACACACACACACACACACACAGGCACACACTATCACACTATTCACACATGTGAAAAAATAGCATGCATATTACAACTCAAACACATCACAACTTTCAACCAGGGGTAAAGCAGGCTTGATTATGTTACTTAAGATACAGGATGTCTCTGTTGTGTCAATTAGGGTATATATGTCAGTTGTAGTAAGGTATCAAAAACAGACTGTTGAAAGTTCAAGTCAAACATGAAGCTATTCACGTCAGTGGTCGTATTGTCAATACTCATAAATAAAATTGCTATTTTGATAATAGGGCCCCTGCCAGGGTGGAGCTGCATTTGTGGTTTAGCTATCCAACTAAATGTACAAAAGTGATTGTATTTCATGTAAGATATGTACGAGATATGTTACATTGGAGCATCAGAGCCTGAAGGGAATTGTGAGGTGTAGTTGCTCACTGAGTGAATTTGCAGTCTCCTGGTTCATCTCATCCTGCCTTCTTTTGTTGGACTGCTGTGTAGGCCGTGCTGTGTTGTGACAGCCTTGCTGCCTGCCTGCGCCACTGAGTTGCTGTTGGAGAGGGAGTCATGGCTCCTCCACTCGCCACCTCCTGCCTCTAGGAATGCCTGGAGTGGGGCGCTGTACAGTGTCAGCTCAGGAGGAGGAGGAGGAGGAGGAGGAAGGTGGGTGGGTGAGTGGCCCAGTTCACCTCTCCAAAGCCCTCCCCGGTGGGGCTCAGAGCCCTCAGACTGCAGGCCTGGGTGACAGGATGCACACGTAGGACTGATAGTCCTGCTTTAGAGAAGTGTGTCTACAGAAAGAAGCTAAAGATGGATTCTGTTTTGGTTTTGCTGACCAATGCGATCAGTCTGATGTTGTGCTTTATTAAGAGGGCTGTTTTAAGAAGAGCAAATAACTGTTGACCACACAGTGACCTGACCACACAGCCCCCCAGTTAATAAGCCCATCTGTCATCCTCGTCTTAAGAGTTCATTATCGACGCAATCAAAGGGGAATCATTTTTACCAGTCATTATGTGCAGACCATCAACAGAGCTGGCCTGGTTGTGTCCGCTCTTGGTCAAGGGACGTGTGAACCGCGATGGAGTGAATAATCCGTCACCCTGACCATGAGTGGGCTGTTGAACCTTAGCTTGTAGGTTCTCATATGTTATGTTTGCATCCTGGTGCATATTGTGCTCATTATGGCTGTGACCTCCGAGCACTACACTCTAATTTGTAGTGCCTTCTGGAACACTCTCTTTGTGCGTTTTTTGTAATCACACAAATTGCCTTCCTGAATTGACCCTACATAACTTAACACGGCTCATTACCTCCGCCAAGGGGGTTATTATGTTTTCTGTGTGGTTTGTCTTTTTATCTGTTAGAAGGATTACTCGACAACTGCTAGTCTGATTTTCGTGAAACTTAGTGGAACGGTGTAGCATGGGTCATCAAAGAACCCTTTTAATTTTGGAGCAAATCCGATTTTGAAACTCTGTTTCAGTTCACGTGGTGAGACACGACATTTTGGCCTTGGTGGTCTGTTGCCTTCTGCTTTCTGTGTGTGGGCCATGGCATCCACTGCCTGGAAATGAATACAATCTGTAAATTATGATTTTACAGCCATGCTGCTTCACTTGACTGGGCATATTGCTCAGTCAGAGAGCCCTCATCAGCTCTGCTGCTGTCCCTCCATGTGGAGCCTGTGCAAGGCCTGTCTCGTGCAGGATGCCCTGGAACATAGCTGATGAATGGGGCTTCAGGAGGGAAGTGCAGTGGGCCTATTAAAGGAGAATTCCGGTGTGATATTGACCTAAAGTGTGTTGAAACATGATACCGAGTGTGAACGTATGTCTCATAGCCCACCTCGGCTTGTCCCCTGCACTCCAAAATCTGGCGCTAGTTAGCCGATGCTACCAACAGCTTTTTCAATGGTGGTGCTTCGGTATCGGGCTAGCCATGCAAATAAATCACTGTTTTACACCATTTACGAGGCTCAATGTATCTCCACACTTCATTGGTAGACTTCCGAGGGCCCTGACATTTAAAATGAGACATTGAATATCACACATTGAGTCTTCCAGTAGCAGCAACTGGAATCCATGCATTTCCTCGGAATTATTTTTGGAATCTGATCCCTTATCATACCTGTTCATTCTTACTCATTGCTCGACTTATCGTGACTAAATTCAAGATAGCTGCAAACGCTAAACTTCGTGAAGATGCTGTCTGTATAAATCGTCTTGTAAGTAAACTACCAGTGCTTTTTCAAAGTTCTCAATGTCTCGTTTTAAATGTCAGGGCCCTCGGAAGTCTACCAATGAAGTGTGGAGATACATTGAGCCTCGTAAATGGTGTAAAACAGTGATTTATTTGCATGGCTAGCCCAATGCCGAAGCACCACCATTGAAAAAGCTGTTGGTAGCATCGGCTAACTAGCGCCAGATTTTGGAGTGCAGGGGACAAGCCGAGATGGGCTATGTGACATACGTTCACACTCGGTATCATGTTTCAACACACTTTAGGTAAATATCACACCGGAATTCTCCTTTAACATGTGCCGTTTTGTTTTTCTCTCTGCCAATCCGTCACCCTCGTTCAGCGACACAATGTGATGCCTCACCCACGTCCAGGGGACTGGGGGGGGGGGGGGGCAGGGAGAGAGAGAGACAGAGAGAGAGACACAAAAAGAGAGAGAGAGAAAGACAGAGAGGGAGAGTGGGATTGTGATTGAATCAATGTAGTGACTTAGCAGCTGTTGCTTTGTGGAGAAGGGGGTTGTGCATGACCCTTCAAAGGCTCCAAAAGAGGTTGGTGCCCTTGTTTGGCATGATGCAAACTTTTATGCAGTCAAACTCTCCTATCGATCCCCAAATGGGAGGTTCAATATTCCACATACATTCCCATTTCTGTGTGATCTACTGTTGTCCTTGCTGTTGTCGGTATCATCCACAATGAAGAAAACTTTTCCATTGATTCTCCATGGGATGACAGGGAGGAAGTGTCGCCTGAACAAGCCCATTTTCATTGTAAAGTTGTGACATTGCTGGAGTTGTGTTTCGCAGCAGTGCTTTTGAAAGGGTCGATGGTGTAACAGTGGTTTTGGGGTTTCATGGCAGGCAAATGTGCTCCAATCTATGCAAGCTTTAACAGAGCAGGTTTAATGGTAGGTTAGCATATGGTGTCTGCCAAGAGTTCAAATCAGATCGAGCCAGGGTGGGTGTCTGCGCCTAATACTTAGGTCTGATACCCGATCGTAAATGTTTCTCTTGCCGTGTAAATTTCAAGGACATAGATAATGGTAGTAATAATACATTGTTGTTATTATGGCGGCCCATGATAACCTGTCTACCTGTGTACTCCAATATTTGGTGACATTTCTAATACAGGGAAATACAGGTCCCTGTGTTTGTCTTTCACATGCAAGGAGCTTGGCATCAGCCACTGTGTGTTGAGCCCTTCTTTCACCATGGTACACTATGGTCAATGATGGTTCCTTTGGGCAGGGAAAGCACCCCATCCCGAGATAGGAGCTAAAATAGTTATAGGAACTATAGGGTTATGGGGGCAGTTTCAGTTGAACTGTAATTGGGTATTGTTATTTGATGTATCTTTACTCAATCAAAGCAACACAATTGCAATTTCACTGGTATTACTGGAAATACACAATTAAATAACATGACTTTTTGATGTTTTTAAAAATGGACATATATAACGTTTTGGAACCAAACTTTTCAAATGTTCCTCCTGCCACAGTTCTCTCCAAAGTCAGAGTCAAAATCAGAGAAGTGAGAGTTGGTACCGTGGAAGGAATGGGTATATAAGGTGTCCCTGTTTGAGGGCAGTGACAGAACACAACACCAAGAACCTGAGGCCTAGTCACTTAAAGGAGTATAATCTTCTATTGCATCTGGGAAGAAAATGGACAAACAATTCATGTAAGAATCTCTGGTACTCTGGCTATATTGTACACACTGATTAGGTGTGAAGTTAATTCATTCACATGCTTGTCCTACACATTTTTCTTAAAGCTAATTAACTCAGCATTTAGGTTTTAATTACGTACACTTTACAGTATGTAGCTTTATCCACTGTTGAAGTAATCCAAAATTGGGAGATATGTTCACTGGAGATAAAAATGAAATGTTTTTTGCTTGATGGGACCATTTCCCAGACAGGGATTAATCCTTGTCGTGGATTAAGTTGCATTTAGAATACCCATTTTCCACACAGAGACAAGTGTTGCTTGACCAGCCGGTCTCCACTGTGGGATTCCAGTCTGTTCTTTTCAGAGTCTGAATTGGTTTGAGTGCACAAGTGTAGAGAGGCCTGTCACACACGCAAAAAGGCATCTACGGTTTGGTCACGAGATCCAAATTGTTCTCAGAGAGAGACGATAATCTCTTACAACAAACCACTGAACTAAACCACTCTCACAACCTTTTCAGTCTTACGTTTTTTCATACTCATTTTTATACTTGTCTTTTAGCACTTCCAATTTTTCATAACTCTTCACACTGTGTGCTTTACAAATACACGCCTGAGCACATCAGATAACCTTTGGTGCAAAATGCTCTACAGCCACCAAAGCTCTTTAGTCAAAAGTGACTCATACTGCCATGCAGTATCACATACGCTGTCTACCATAAACCTACTTCATCAGTCAGTGTACAGTGAACTACAAAATACAAACTGGAAGGATTGCAAAAATGCACTTGTGCATATCTTTTGTGCATTGTTTAGGAATGCAATGCAAAAGAAAAACATCATGTTGAAAAGTATTTACAGTCACATATTGTGATATCAAACAAATACAGTACAATTTAAATTCTGCTGTTTGTTTCATTACAGCTTTCTGTTATATTACATTTCGATAGATAGATTACTCTTCTTCCGATCGCTGCCATGTTGCTAGGAGAAGTCTGTACAAGTTGACAAATCAACAGTCCTTTTCTATACCCTTTCTGTACACTTGCAGAGTTGCAATGACTTTGGTTAGTCTGAAGTGTAATGAGCCTTGTCAGTGCCTTCAAGTGACTATCAAGACTATCGCTACATGCTATTTTGTTGCAAATGGATATTCCAGTTTTACTCAAAACAATTTTGATTAACGCTGTTAACATCCCCAATAAAAGGTTACACTCATTATCATCTAAAAATAGACCCTAGGTTGTCTTTTGGTCCAAACTGTCAATATAACTGTTTTGATGGGTCTCTTAATGTCTATGGTGGTGAACATTGACTGAGAGAAGTGTTGATGGCTTTTGGAGGAAGAGGTGATTGATTGCATTGAAAACATTCAAAAGGATACACAATTTACACAGTCTACAGATATAGTGAGTTAAGTGTGGACATGGTATTGAGCCAAGCATGGAAATGATTGGAAAGGACTGTAAATGGAGGTCATGTCATTGTATCCACCTCCATTTGCTGTGGCTGAAAGCCAGAAAGTTCTGCATGGTTATCTAAGACAGAATATATAACAGATATGTGCTGTTGAATTACCCTGTTGCATGGTGCATGGACTGAGTACTGCATGTTGGGTTGAACCTTATAGAGGAGATTTTCCTTTCCTCTTCCTGATGGATGGTGTGTGTGAGTGAGTGTGTATGTGTGAGTGTCTGTGTGTGTGAAAGAGAACCCTGATGGAGGAAGTTGCCAGTGCTCTGAGCGCTAGCTCTCTGTGACATATGACATGGCTCTGGAGAGAGACCCCTGTAGTCATGCGACACGCCCCACGCAGCCCATCACACCAGCGGCTGTCATGCCCCCCGCCGTCCTCCACTGTCCCAGAGTGCCACCGTGCCATCTTCTCTGCGTGACTTTTTTGTGTCCTGTTGGATGATTTCATTATGAGATGTACATTTCTTGTCATGCAATATGTCTCTTTGACTAACTGGCTTCTTTGTGTCTTCATTTGCAGTTCGGCAGATGAGAAGTTTCGCTGGAATAATCAAGGTACCCTTTCTTGTCATACTTTGATGTTAAGAGTTTTAATTTACCCAGTTAGCTCACACTTGTTGGGAAATTGTGTTTGTGAAGCGAGATGGAACGAAAATCCATTTTGATGCAAATTACCGGCATTGAATGGCAATTTCATTTCACCTGGTTAGCCAGCTATTTGGGCTCCCTAGTCCAGAGATGCTGGGCTCTGACTAACGCGTGGCAGAGAGGAACCTGAAGAGTGGCGTGTGCCATTCTGTCAGACAGCCGCGTGGCAGCTGTCTCAATCTGTCACGTCTCCATGACAACCGCACAGGCCATGTCACGCCAGAAGAGTTCTGGGTAGATTGATGGTGTTACCTCAAGATAACTGCACATGCCCTTTCTGGCATCAAACACAAGTGCAGTGGGGGAAATGTGAGCCTGTGTTAAAGTAAGAGGAGGGTGCAGAATGCCACTCATCAATATTGCACAGGAACATTAATGCTGCTGTTCAGAGGTACACAGTATACAAGGCTACAGGCACTATGGAACCAAAGTGGTGATAATTAAATGACTGCCTCAGTGGGGTTTTGGTGTCAGTGCCCTTCCACCAGTGCTGGTGTCCTGTATGCTGGATGTGTCAGCCTGGCCAGAGGTTAATTGGTCCTAAACCGCTTGTGTAAGGCATTATCCCCTGCCAGCTTTGATCAAAATGCCTCCAGCCACCAGCTTTGCCAGGCAAGCGGGTACAGGGCTGCAGCCATGGCGGCGTAGCGCAGAATAGGTTGGAACAGTAATCACTGTCACCATCCCACCCCTCCCCCTCTCTTTCTTTCTTTCTTTCTTTCTTTCTTTTTTCCCTTCTCCATTAGCTCTGGCCGATAGTTATTAGTGTGCACTTGTTCTGTAGGGTTATGGGCAGGCTAGCGACCGTTGATCCTCCCACATGATTTTTCTTTTTATTCCCCCTCTTTTTCTTTCTGGTGTCTTTCGCAGACGGACAGAAGGACATAGAGGAGGAGCTGACCACCGGCCTGGAGCTCGTGGACTCCTGCATCCGATCCCTTCAAGAGTCAGGGATTCTGGACTCTCAGGATCTGTCTGCTGGAGAACGTAAGATACCCTCCACTCGGACACACGCTAGCTGTCTCCCCCATCTGCTAATAAGCTTTAGCCCTGTAGCCAAGACTAGATTGGGATATTAGCCTTTGAATGCTAACCTCAGCGACAGTGTTATAGACTGCAAGTGATAGCGGAGGAGACAGAAACACACTTAGCTACTGATTTTGAATCACTTAAGGCTTTGTAATCACTTAAGCTGTCTAAGACGGCTGAAAAATGAAACCACTGCATGAGTGAATAGTTCACTGTTGAAGTGCTCACTGCAGAGATGTGCAGATGCTCCCCTAGCCTCTCTTCCAACTGAGAAGGCTTTGCATCTCAGTTTCCTGTGTTCCACTGCCATGCAGTGCCAGTTACTGTGACATGGCGAGGTGTAGGGCATCAGCTACTCTAAGGCTTGTTATGTGCTCGGTGAAGTAGCGTCTCTCATTCAGGTAATGAATACTTGGCAGAGCCTCTTTTTTTTTAGGAAATGTAGCACATGTTCAAAAGAGGATGGAAATGTCAAGCTGTTTCCCCTGAGCAAGAAAATCATGTTCATTTCCACTTTGAAAATGAAAGGATCTTGACAGAAATGTGTGCTGCATGATAGGGAAGGGAAGGGAGCTGAGAGGTAGAACGTCTAATCTTGCCTCCTGCTCATGATGTCATATTTCTCTAGTGAAAAATTGCACAGAAAAAAAGGAGAAAAAAACTTGGGACTCGGTCAAGAGGAAGATGGCTGACCTGCAGGTCACAGCTGAGTGTAGACCCGGCCTCATTCTCCTATTGGCTGCTGATTGCCTCTTTTCTTTCCTTTAGGCTCTGCTCCAGTGTTTTTCTTTTTCCTCCTTGTGAGTCAGCCTTTGTTTGTGTGTATTAACTTGGTCGATTGTAAATCGATTTCCCATGCAGATGAGCCCTAAATAGCTAATTCAGGGTGTCCGTGGACTCTTTTAAGCCTGATTGTATTCCCAGACTACAGCAGTAATGAGCGCTTTAAAGCCGTTTGATGTGTTGGATACAGCAGCCTGTGCTCCTCATCCCTGGGCCGCTGGTAAAAATAGCAGCTTGATGAAATATTTAGCTCCTCTGATCTGAAATGCAGGTCGAGGAGCTCAGGAGCCCAACACCACACACACACACACACACCATCCAGCCCCCCCACCCACCCCCCACACACTCCATGCATTTATATGGCACACTCAGTGGCCAACCACCATGACGGGGATATTTTCTCTAGGGCTACTCCATTTGACAGGAGTGTACGCTGCAAATGGACTCTTTTTTTGGTGTGGGAGATATATCTCCGTCAGCTCGGAGCAGGAGGCGGAGGCAGCATTAGAATGATTATGTATTTATGACATAAGACACAGGAGTCGGTTCAAGCTGTAAATGTCCTCAGAAAGAGGCTTGTTTACTTACGACTACAGAGAACTCCCACCTCCAACCCAACCCCTTTGGCAAGGTGGTTGTGCAAAAAATATGTCTTTGACATTGTGCTAATTCTCCATCCTTATAAGAGCATCACGGGTGCAGGTGTGAATGTAGACACCGAGAGGTTGTGTCTTTGGCTGACATGTAACTGCTGACTGCCACAAAGTGGTAGTGTTACAAAATTAGGTCGTCTCTGGACTTAAGCCCTCCTCCTTTCATGCTGCAGCCAAGTGTCGTTTCACGATCACCTACATTACCCCTCCCCACACAGCTTGGAAATCATCCCACATGTTTGAGTTACGCCTGCAGAGCTGTTGCACACACCAGCCTACGTCACATACAAAAACATGCAGCTGACTGCATCCCAGAGTGGGTTCCTAATAAGTCATATTTGATGATGACGTTCATCCTGCACTTCAAACAAGCACACCCACAGTACATGGCACCGTCGGAGGGACCTATGAGCTCT
This sequence comes from Alosa pseudoharengus, assembly GCF_046254945.1. Classification (NCBI taxonomy): domain Eukaryota; kingdom Metazoa; phylum Chordata; class Actinopteri; order Clupeiformes; family Clupeidae; genus Alosa; species Alosa pseudoharengus. The sequence goes on from NW_027468663.1 coordinate 25,977,781, forward strand.
CTCTCTCTCTCTCCCCCTCCTCTCTTTCCCTCTTTCCTTCCCCTCCTCTCTCTCTTTCCCTCTCTCCCTCTCCCTCTCTCTCTCCCTCCCACCCTCTCTCTCTCCCTCTCTCCGTGTCTGGTTTCATCTCCAGCTGACCCCATTCTACCGCGAGTGTTCAGAGATGTTCAGCTCGGGCTGCTGAATTATGCATGCCCCTCTCTGTCTTTCCTCTCAGGCCTGGGCTGGAAGGGGCCTGTAGAGAGGAGGAGAGAGAGGGAGAGGGAGAGGGGAGGAGAGGAGGATTGGGGGGATGACGACTTCGAGAGCGTGATAAAGAGATGTGGTGATGTGAGGACACGACAGGAAGGGCAGGTAACCAGAGCGAGAGTGAGCCCAATAAATATATCATGGCAAAGGGTGAGAAAAAGGAAGCGAAGAGGGCTCTAGAGCGCCTGAGATGGAGGAGCCTGGGGTAGAGAGTGGCGCTCCAGAGAGGGAGTGAGTGGACTTTTATCAAAGTTGTCTCAACCCATTGTTCTTCTGTTACAGGACCAGGCATTCTATCCCAGAGTGCACTGCAGCTGAACGCCAATCAAGAGGGGAATTATCCATACCCAGCAAGTTACCATAGCAACCAGACCTTGGCCCTGAGCGATCTGCCAGGCTCACAGGCTCCGCCCCGAAGTGGGCAGTTGGGAGGTGCCGTACACAGCTACAACCAGGTGGACCCACCATAACACCAGCCGCTATTAGTTAGATTACTCAGCCAGGGGCTTTGAAATTGAGCACCAGACTGAGTTAATGTGGCTCTCTGCAGCCCAACTCAGATGCACCTAGAAATCCATCTCAATTCCATCAAGTTATTCAAACATATCTGAGGATATTTATGTGTGTGTGTTGTGTGGAAATCATGAAAAGCATCATATTTTGTGCCTTGTCTTCATATTCCCCTGGGAAATCAATGTGTGCGCACACACACACACACACACACACATACATACACACACACACACACACACACACACACACACACACACACACACACACACACACACACACACACACATTTAAATCCTTTGCTTAGATGAGTTTTGTTCTGCTTGGCATATGACTCGCTGATTTATTTTCGACGTACAATACTGTGGATGCATGTGAAACCCTATTTAAGCAATCCCATCACACAGTAGTAAACTGTGGCATTATTAAACTGGAGCATTACACATCCCCGTGCCCACCCCCATCATGGTTCTGTTTTGACCCGTGGTGTGTTTCGTCTCCTTCTCTAAATCTGCGTTCGTTTTTTTCTGCGGCTCCTCAGGTGACGTCGTCCCGCGCTGCCCAGCTGGCGGCCGGCGAGGCCCAGTCCCGTGACTCCTTCGCCCCGAGCCATGCCAGTGCGTTCCACATGCCTGACGGTCAGCAGCCCTCGCCCTACTACTCCTGCTCCACCCTGCCGGCGCAGCGCGTGAGCTCGCCGCTGTCCGTGCAGGCGCTGGGCTCGCCCTCCAAGCTGCAGCGGCTGGGCTCCGTGTCCGACATGCCCAGCTACGCCACGCTGCAGCGCGTGGGCTCGCCCAAGCAGTCGCCCAGCCGCCTGGCCAAGTCCTACAGCACCAGCTCGCCCATCAACATGGCGGCCGGCGGCGCGGGCTCCTCCCCGCTGCACATGGCGTCCGGCGTGGGCCAGGGCGGCGGCGCGTCCCCGCTCCACCAGCTCAGCTCGGCCGTGGGCAGCTACGCCACGCTGTCGCCCACCAAGCGCATGCTGCACTCGGACCAGTACAAGATCTCCCACGAGCTGTACGCCAACGCCACGCTGCAGAGGCCTGGCAGCCTGGCAGGTCAGTGTCTCTACAGGAACAGAGTGGACCGGAGCGTCTGGTCAGCTCACAGTGTCTCAGGCATTTCAGCAGTACAGTAGATCAAATAAAGGAGAGTGCATAGTTTATGTGTCACAGAGAATGGGGAAAGCTCAATGGCAGGCAAGGAAATGAGCCAGTTAAATAGTGATAAATTGTGCCCATGATCCCAAGGAAACCTCAGCTTAGTCTGTCTGTTCCTCTCTGCTTCAAGGACTAAACAGGATTGAGAGATATCAGAATCCCATACAGTATGAGGTGGCAGCAGAGTAAAAGCTCTTATGATAATTGGATAAGGCTTGTGTGTGTATGCGTCAGATGAGAGCCAGTGGCTCTCTCCTCCGCTGTGATCTACCTGATAGTGCTACTCTGGCAGCCTGTCCTGTGGCTCTGACTTTTTCAAGGTGATTTCAAGGTGATTTGTCATTTTGGGTGAAGCATGTTGACTT